>NW_013533761.1:708266-983614 GCF_000836235.2 Papilio xuthus
CACTTGGGAAAAATTGAGGGCAATCTTGGTGGCAATAAAGCTGCCCCACGATATCGCTTCAATCGCAATTAAAGGTTATCCAAATGACAAAGTATTGTTTTATCTTTTGTGCATTCATCTATTCAGTCAGCGAGTAGGCCAAGCGAAGAACAATATCCAATTCTAGATTTTTTTTCTACTAACTATTCCAAGTTTAATTGCTACACTATTACTATCAAGTTTGGTAATATTTTCTTCGTGGCCGAGGCTATCCATCAAACAAATTATTCCTACTAAAATAAATTGTGATCTTCATTTTTATATATGTAAATTATCTCGCCAATGGAATCTATAGATTCTTTTTATTTAAGACTTGCTGTCGCCCGCGACTCTGTCCGCGCGGAATTAAATAAAAACTTTATTAGTAGCCTATGAGTTCTTCCAGACTATTTTCTACATCTTCTCCAAATTTCAGTGAGAGTGAGTGAGAGTGTCGTTCTGGAGATACCTTCTAACAAACATCCATAAAAACATTAGCAATTATAATATTAGTAAGATATCTCTCTACACTTAATACTTAATGCTTTAGTTCTCTATGTTTGAGAAAAGTGAAAAATGTTTAAAAAACAAAGCTCTTTATTATAATATTGTAAAAAAAACTTAACAATGTAACGACGGCATATTAAATGAAGGCAATCCTTTTATATTCCAGCGTAAATATAACCAGATGTGGGGGAAAATTGGAAAGCGTTGGCGTTACGTTAGTGGGATCCTGTCGGCGGTTAAATAATGAAAAAGGATTTGTGCGAGAGAAGCGAGATTTTGCTCGCGGCGAAACTGACGTGAAGTTTGCGAAAAGTGTTCGCGGAATGAGGACTAAATTTAATATTGACTTCAAGATTTTAGGATACTAGAGTATATTTGAAATGAATATATATATATATGTATAATTTGCTGTTCGTTAGTCTAGCTAAAACACGAGAGCGGCTGAACCGGTTTATCTTATCTTGGTTTTGAAAGGTTCCCGGAGGTCTAGGGAAGGTTTAAAAGTTGAGAAAATTTTTAATATTTAGCGGGAAAATCCTAAAAACAGCCCCATTTTTCAATATAAACGGCTGAATCGCTAAAACTTAGCATAGATGTAGAACATAGTCTGGAAGAATACCTAGGCTAATAAATATGTTTTAATTATGACGGAGGTGGTAGTTAGTTTGAAATACATTTTTTATTAATAAGCCAATTGTTTTTATATTACATACAGGGAAAACATGAAGCATAGAATTAGAAATAATGGTTTTTAATAGTCTGATTATGATCGGAAATCAATCATTAAAATAAACAGTTGAGACAACTATTAAAATGAACCTCTCGTAGTGAAATCTATTTGTTGTTGTTCTTGTTACACCAATTGTTATACTACAGGATGTTCCGTTTTTAAAAATCTCAAGACTTAGCAGTTTTTATATAAAATTGTATTTAAGTCGGCGGGATGAAGGAAAGTTGGCACGGACTCAATTCGGCTTCTCATTTCGATACGGTTCAAAAGCCTTAATAATAACTTGCGCCTCTTTTTCGACATTTACTTTTTAATTATGTTCTAGTTCTGCCAAGTTCAAAGACGTGATTCGGTGGAAGTTTTTCCATATTTTAATTTCAAAAATAATCTTATGACAAAAGCAGAAAATCTAACTAAGATGTTATCTACATAAATAAGCATAGTACTTGATAAATAACAAGATTATTAGGTGATATAGAGAAGAGAATACGATATACGTTTACGAGAAAAAAATACAATAATTATATAGACTAAAATATTGCACAGTCAACAAGAACATAACTCACGCCCCCAGCCCGTAAGTGGTAGGCAGAGACCAAGGACCTCCAATTGATGCAGTCAGTGTTTATGTTTATTTATTGTTTGGTTATTTCTCAATTTAAATATAGTGTTATCAATGGGTAAAAGTAGTTTGTCGATATTTATTTTATATTGGCTACGTTACCGATACTGTGCTGAGTACAAATCGTATAGCTGAAAATCACGAAGGGTTTTGTTCGAAGGTCTGATAAAGCGTCGTTCCGATCGACCTTCAGTTGACCTTTCCCTGCTGCGGTCTGATAAGACATTGGGATCGTCTACTGAGCAATGTCATGAACTTCATGATTATACAGGGTGTGAGTTTCTTTGAGTTATCTGAAAATCCTATTTTTCATTCCATTTTCTTCAAAAAAATAAAGAGAATTGAGGCGTTCCTGTTTTGAAATCGATTTTAAAAGGTTATTTTTATTAAATAGTTCTGTAATTGAAAACAATAACCTCCAATAGTATTAAACAGGAAACATCCTATGTCATCGAGATTCTAATGAATTTTAAAGATCATTTTTTTTACGTTTTTAACTTGCTATGTATATTACTAACAGTAAATAAGTTACCGAATCGAGTTATAAGTAATCAGTTTATCTTTGGAAAGGTTAAACCGCAAGTTAATAAACGAACAGACATTGGGGTTGTTTGTTTGTTTCTCAAACTTATGAATTCTTAATTGATTTAACCAAAAACCTAAATCATAGAGATAATAACGATGTTTTCCTTCACCGTAAGAAACTCGGATAAATGTACATATATAAATCGAAAAACACATTGGTACACGGCGGATTCGAACCCAGGACCTGCAATACAAGTCAAGTACTTATCCCCTCAGCCACAGACGCTCTGTTTATTACATATTTATTTAAAATAATAAAGTATACAAAACGAAATAATAATATCTTAAGATAAAGTCACTCTCATGGGGTGTCATTAACTTGATTACATACCTAAGTAATAAGAACATACTTGAAATACTTAAGTGATGAGGAAAGTACTTTTTCTTCACTTAAAGAGTTTAAATATATTTAATCACGTTTTTATATTTTTTATTGGCAATTGAATTGAACTTAAGAGATTGTAAAGTAAAATTAAGTTATAAATCTCGTAATTATTAGTTAAGTGAACTACAAAAGTAAGGGAGATTCTAAAAGTATCATAGCATTGATTATATTGTGAAAATATTTCTAACATTCCAAATAAGATCTCAAGTTGCCGTAACTAAAAGTTAATCTATCTTAGGGCGGGTTTCCATTGTGCAAGCCGTCACTATGCAACAATCGGAAGTATTATTGTCGGGCAACTATTGACTCAGGGGAAATTGTCAGGTCAATGATATTCTAATGGCTTTAGTCAGATTTTTGTGTTATTTTATATATAACTATCAGTCGCCTAAGAATGTCCAGTGGAATAAAAGAAACATAATTCCTAGCCTATGTGTTTTTTCAGACTATGTTCTATATGTATGACAAATTTTATCGAGATCCGTTTAGCGGTTTTGGAGATACCTTCAATCAAACATCCATCCATCCATCCAAACATTCGCATTTATTAATAAATTAAGAAGGTTTATTTGTATTTCAGTATATCAACAGCAGTTATATGCTTTTGACGTTACAAATAATCCATTAAAAATAATTTATGTAAAATGTTCAAATACCGACCGACATACTGGTTACGGTCTGTAGTCGTTCCGATGTCCAATTCGTTATGGAAATGACCCTTCGAATTGAAACCGTAAAGGACGCAAACAAGGTTTTGTCCAGAAAATGTTATTATTCAAATAATCTTTTAGGAAAAAGGGACCAGACAATTGTGGAGAGCGTGGTTATGTGATTTATGAATCAATGTTACATATGTTGATTTTGTATGAAAGAGTTGGCTTATAAAAACCTCATTCATGTTAGGTTGCCGTACAAGTGGGAAATGGAAACAAACTAAACAGTTTCAATGATACGTTGATAACAAATTCAAATATTTTTATAGTTCTATTAAACATTACGCCTATCGTTTCTTATTCTAGTGCCTTCAGTTTTGAGGATTGGCCTCTAACTTGGAATATTTGTTACTGTCAAGTGCAAGAAACAGTTCCTCCGCTGACCTAATCCCGTTTAGAAAGCGATCACTTTGGTATCCCTTCCCGTATAAAATAATTAAAATAATCTGTGGCTTAATCCTAAGGATCGTTTATTGGGTTCGGTCGTATCATATTTGGTTATAATTTAAAAAATATTCAGATATTAACGAAAAGTTTTCCATTAAGATTCCATACTAGATTAATATCATACAACTTTGGTTACTTTCGAAACAATTATATTAAGAGGTCATTATGTCAATCGAAAATTATATAACAGTGGTAGAGCCCGCTTTAACATCTTTGCACGAATCGGCCCGGCTCGCCCGGTGAAATACCACGACCACACAGAAGACAGGCGTCAAGTGGAAGCAATTCCGCGTTTCGTCTGATGAGTGTGCGTCCCGGAGGCCTAATTTAGTCCTCTTTTTCTTATAAGGAAACGATGGGAAGTGAAAGTGGATTTTCCGGATGAGAGGATGTATGGAAAGGGAAAATATTCTCTCTCTGTGCGAGGAGAGGATTCTCCTCCGTCGATTAAAGGTAGGCAACGCATATGCAATTGCATATATCTATGGGCAACGGTCACTTCGCTATTTCAGCGATTTCAGGTGGCCGCTCACTCGTTTGCCACCTTATGGTATAAAAAAAATATGATAAAAAGTAATTTGTAATGATAACATAGTTCCCTGCCAGCTGCAATTTTAATTAATTATGACAGAGTCTGTTTTGCCGACAGTTGTAAAGACCTTTGTAGAAGACATGAAAAGATGAAAAATGAGACGTTAATTTAATATTAAATGAATATTCTATTTTAGGTCAGTTCGGTTATGAAAGTAAATTTCTTAATCATTGTGATGTAATCTTAATCAAGATTAATACTGGACATAAATGCCAAGTAACTCCTGAGGTAGCACTGTGTCACTTATTATGAAAGAAAAATCAGTGATTTTATGATTAACCTGCCTTCTTAAATTACTAGACAGATTATTATAAAATCTCCAACATTTTGCGCGGTTTGTGTCCTCAATTTTTTTTTTAATAAAATGAAACTTGCTAGGACTGATGTTATTTTAACCTACATTTAGGTAATTTTAACTTTGTCTTTATAAAATTATGAAAACTAATATCATAAATGCATTAGTTTAGAAGGATGGATGTATATTTGTTAGAACGTATCCCCGTATCGGCTCAACAGATCTCAAAGTAATTTGGCACAGATATAGAACATAGCTTGAAAGAACATATAACACGCGGAAGGAGTTGCGGGTGTCAGCTAGTATGTTATAAAAATTGAAGGACAGTAACAAAGCGAAATATTTTATCCCAGCAACAGATATCCTTAAAGGTTTTAAGAAAACCGAAGCGAATGCTGAGAATATTTCGCGTTCATCGTTTGTCTCTGTCTGGCGCTGACGTGACGAGTTCTCTCCGGAGAGATGTAGGGACGTCGCATATCTTTGACTATAGAAAGAAGGACTAGGCAAAGAGTCGTACTAAAACAATATCACTTTTCGCGGGGTGTAAACGCAATCGCACATGTATTTATGATCCTGACACGTACGCCTTTATGAATGCATGACTCAAAAAATTATACATTTGCAAGCACACAAGCAAGTTAAAACTAATTCTTTGTTTTTATTATTTACAGAGAGGAGTGCATGAGTTTAACAGGTCTCCTCTTTTAAAAGTCAAATAAATACACTGTCGCCTCGCTTTAAAGTAATTAAGACCATTTTCACACCATGCATAGCAATTAAGGTCGGTCCAAGTTTAGTTTGTTGAGTTGTCGACTTGAGACCCTGAATATTGGATAGTTTAGGAGACAGTTATGACCCCGTGACTGGCAAACTTATTATCTCTATTGTGTAAGTTCTTATGAAGGGCCAAAGATTATGTATATTTGGATGTTATGTAAATAGTTAAATGTGATTTAATTGTGAATCAAAAAAGAAGCTTTCTAAAAACACTCTTTGTTACATTTGAGTTGAATGCATTTATGTTTTTAAATATAATTTAAACAGGTATAGAATTTTGAGATGTCTTACTGTAGTCTCAGAGTCGCTTAAAGTTTTCTTAAACAGCTACATAGTTTTCTCATACTAAAGCCACAGTCCCTTAGACACAATCAAACTATTCTGACGGAGGAAGCCAAAGTATAAAATTGAATATTAACTCTTGTAAAAACAAAATCCAAGAAGTATTCGTTTCCGATACTTTTGTTAAAGATCAAACGCTCACTGCTTCGTAAGGTTTTAAAGCGTTCAGTCGACATTGGTGTCAAGATTTTCTCTTGCTTTGCTGACTAAAATCAATGAGAATCTATTTCAAGATTCTAAAAGGTCTAACTCAGTCAACATTTAAAATTACTATTAATTTTTTTGTACAATAAGATGTCATCACTGTAATTGAGAAATAGTAACTGAGAAAATAGTAAGTTTTAAGTAGCCATGTGTAATTATCTGAACCGATTCAAAAGAACAGCTCAAAAAACTTGATAATTTGAGCTGCAGTTCAACAATTAAATTGGCAGAACAAAGCATCGCGATGTACAATAACTATGTGAATAATAAGCCGCTACTCGTCTGGTGACTCGCAGTTTGCTGCTTAAAATGCAAATCATAACTCTATGAAGGTACAATTTGAACTGAGCTGCGAGTCAATTCACTGATCTGCTTAACACGTGTGAGCTGATCTAGAGGTCATTTTAGTTTAGTTATCAATGTCTAATTTTAAGTAAGATCGTGTACCAACAAAGCTTTGTTAATTTATTTAACTTTTGTAAGTTGCAAAAAAAAAGAACAATTCACTATGAAAGAATTATCGAGCACAACGAAACACTTCGTTTATTCACATGTAACTTGTTTGACCGAAAAATTTTCTACGAAACTGAAAATAAGCCACCCTTTCGACGGACCTTTTCCTGTACAAGGGAAGATTGGGATCCGGGGTGTATTTATTGGCGCGGTCCGACCTTCAACCCCCATGTAAGCACTACTAATCTCGTTTCTCTAGTGAAACTGAAAATCAAGAATTTTATGCTATAAAATATATTGGAGCGTTTTGGATACAAAGTTAGGTAATCTAACTTTATTGTAAATGCGAAAGCAACAAGACATACTTCTTGTCCTTTATGTTAAATAAGACACCACCTGAATTCGCAGAAAAAGCGAAGCGGCCGCTGACTCTAAGCATAATTTTTTGCCATCCTATGCGCCTAATCTACTTCCTCTTTCCATACAGTTTTCTTACTTCACACGGACGAAGTCATATCCAACTGTTAGTCATGGAGTAGATTCTAGTATGAGAAGAAATGTTCGCATTAGAAATATCAAAGAAAAGGTGTAAATGTATAAATGATTGGATACACATAAGGTCATATTACTAAGTTCAGATGACTGGTTACCTTGATAACGCGTGACCTTAAAGCCTAGCCTAGAATATTTATAGAGTTGGCTCTCGCGTGATATCCTCCGACCTCATACCGCAAAGCAATAAGACGGTCCGTAATAAATACTTAACGTTATGATACAGTCGTAAAGTAGTCCCGAACTTAATGAGAGATAATAAAGTTATGAAATAAGTGCCCGTTTGTGAAAGGATACTTAACAAATTCACGGATAATATTTTTCTAAACCTTTCATAAATGTAACAGTGGTAGAGCCCGCTTTAACATCTTCGCACAAATTAGCCCGGCTCGTCCGGTTAAATACCACGACCACAAAGAAGACAGGCATGAAGTGGAAGCAATTCCGCGTTTCGCGTGATAAGTCCCGGAGGCCTAATTTTTTTAATAAAATATTAGCAGATTTTTTTGTAAATTTACTAATATTTCTTTTACCATTCCAACTAAGCTCTAGGCTTGTGCTAGGATATGGTTTACGACAATAGTCGAATGGCGGGATTCGAACTCCCGACCTCGTGATCGGAAATCCGTAACCTTAACCACTAGGCTATTGACGCTTATAATATAACTCCTCTTTCCCTTCCCAACCTTTTTCTTATAAGGAAAGGATTGGGAGTAGAAGTGGAAGAGAGTATATTATCTTTCTGTTCATCCTCTCCTTCGTCGGTTGAAGGTAGGCAACGCATATGCAATTGCGTATGTGTATGGGCAAGATATTATCTCTATTGTTGTTGTATTGTTGTTATATATACTATTATATAAATTGTCTTAATTCAGAGGCTTTGCACCGATCAATACGTATTCAAATATCTTTTAGCGATTGAGTGTTACATTATATCATAAATAATTCATCACGGGAGGCGCGCGGCGAGATTGGCCTTCATGAATTGAAGCAGACCTTTTGTTTAGGTCAATATAATGTTTGTAATACATTTGTTTTCATACATTCATATCATTCACATAGACAGCTCACCAGATGTTCGAATATTATTGTATTATTTACTATCATGAATGATAATTAGGAAGAAGGAATGGAATGGAAAGAACAAATATTGTTGCTATTTAACTACCGAATAATATAAAATACAACCTTTTGCCGCCGATGTCGTTTGCGTAAAATTAAAAATGATATAAAATTATCTCATATGTTATTCGAAACTATGTTCTATATCTCTGCATAATTTCAATAAGGTGAGTTGAATATTTCCGAGGTCATAAGCCTATAGGTTCTTCTAGATAGTGTCCTAAATTAATATCAAATTACATCGAAATCTATGCAACCATTCTGCAGATACCTTTAGCAAACATCCATCCATCCGTCTAAACATTCACATTTATAATATTAGTACGATAGTAAGAAGTAAGATAGCTTTTGTTAGCCAGGGATGTACTATTCTGGTAATGAACAAACACATAATAATATTATTTCCTCTTTATAATATTACTTTAGTAAAGTGGAACATTTTTAAAGTATCACATAACCGTAGAGATACAAGACTGGTTTGAGACATATTGGATGTGAAGAGTACATGATTTATTTCGCATACAATATGCATCGTCGACCGTTTGACTCGTCCGATGTTATTGAAATTTTTGAATCGAATATTTTATAACAAATTCCTCGTTTTATTATCGCTTATAATGTAAGGAAGTACGTATTTTCATTTCTAACCTGTATATTGTGACATTATAGTTATTAAAATGAAAAAAGAAGAGTCTGCCAACATTTTTTTTAATTTTTACTTTTAAAAGTTACAAGCTTGTCAACGTGCCCTTAATAACTTCGAAAATAACTCTGCAGTTTTTTAAAGTACAAAAAATATGTATTCAAAATAATTGTTATAGAAATCTGTTCTTTTACTACTCAAATCAGAACTAACGTGTTAATTTTTTTTATAAAAATTAAATAGTAAACCATAGTCAAACGTAAAAGTAATTTTATTTTACTAATATTATAAATGCGAATGTTTGGATGGATAAGATAGGCTTCATGGATCTCTATGAAATTTGGTATAGATATAGAACTTAACTTAGGGTAGGCTCCGAGCCCCTCGGTGGGGACGTATAGTGAGCTGATGATGATGATGATGATAGAACTTAGCCTGTAAGAACATATATGTTCGAATAAAAATATATTAGCCTATAGGCTAATATATTTTTATTCGCACGGTCTGAGTTGCGGGCGACAGTCAGTACTTGGTCTCGGTAATACTTGAGGTTGGCCAACGAGGGGTGTTTTAGTGAGTGGGAATGTCATAACCAGACAAGCCCCAAAAGGCAGGGTATTTAACTAAGATTTCTCCCCAGTTAAAAAAAGTTGGTTAGTACATAAATAATTTCAGCTAAAGCTATACATTAATTCGGAGCTAATCTGGGATTATTCTTGTGTAATATCACACTCGATCTGTTACGATATAACTCGCATGTTCGCTGCCATAACCGAGGCCGTAAATCTCTTGCAGAGAACCCTCCACGCCTTGAGGAAAATCGTGTTATGTTGCCCCGATTCATATACAATTACTATTAACATATTTACTGTTACATTGTTTCTATCCTGACTTATAGGAGTTATTGTTTGTATGTATGTACATTCTGTTATAATACTAAACTGCTTGATTTAAAAGTTTTTTATATCATTCGATCATTGACTCCGGTATGTTATGTCAATCGGGGTTCTTAGTTGTTATAAAATACTAGCTGTCGCCTTAAAAACCTTAGTAAGTAGCCTATGTATTCTTCAAGATTATGTTCTACATCTATGCCGAATTAAATCAAGATCTGCTCAGCCGTTCCGGGGAAACCTCCTTACAAACATCCATCCATCACAGCATTCGCATTTATAATATTAGTAAGATTTCAATCCTTTTTAAGAAAATTTGAATTCCATGATAACTTAGTTACTGTAAGCTAAGTATACGTTTTCATGTTAATTAGTACTTCAAATAATAGAGCGTCGGTGGCTCAGGGGTTTCAACACTTGACTTGTAATCTACAGGTCCTGGGTTCGAATCCCGCCATGTACCAATGTGTTTTTCGATTTCCGATTTACATATCCGACTTACGGTGAAGGAAAACATCGTGATGCAACCTGTACATATCTGCGAAGAAATTCAAAGATATGTGTGAAGTCAACCAACCCGCACTTGACCAGCGTGGTTGATTAAGGCCTAGTTACCCTTAACTTAGGGTAGGCTCCGAGCTCCTCGGTGGGGACTTATGGTGAGCTGATGAAGATGAGTACTTCAAAGTACAAAGTATTCTACAACCGATATTATTTTACTTTATACTTTTTAAATTCAACAAGCATTTAGTTGTGTATTTTATTTGCTATAATATTTGCTTATTCCATTCTTTTATATTTAATCTGTATACCAATGTGGCTTTACATCGCATAAGATATTCGCGTCAAACGTTGATGAGAAACAAACAAGTGATATCTCTCACGTTGTCAAACGTTAACAAAAAGAAAATTAAAAACCGTTCTTTTCTCAGTAACATTTTATATAGAGTATACGAGTCTTTGTAGCATTTACTTATGATGTCTTTTGTTATTTTCACTGAACATTCTTTAATAAATTATTGTTAGGAAGAAAATCGGATAATGTGCCAGTATATTGACGCAACACTAGCCTTACTAAAATGTCTACGTTTATGTCCCCTCACTCCAACAGTGGTAGAGCCCGCTTTAACATCTTCGCACGAATTGGCCCGGCTCGCCCGGTGAAATACCACGACCATACAGAAGACAGGCGTGAAGTAGAAGCAATTCCGCGTTTCTTCTGATGAGTGTGTGTCCCGGAGGCCTTATTTAGTCCTCTTTCCCTACCCACCCTTTTTCTTATAAGGAAAGGATGGGAAGTGGAAGTAGACTTTCCGGACGAGAGGATGCATGGAAATATTTTCTTTCTGTGCATCCTCTCCTCCGTCGATTAAAGGTAGGCAACGCATATGCAATTTCGCATGTCTATGGGCAACGATCACTTCGCTATTTCAGCGATTTCAGATGGCCGCTTGCTCGTTTGCCACCTTATGATATAAAAAAAACTATTCATTCTAACAATTGACTTTGTAATGCGCGCCATTCGCGCTAAAGGAGTCTAATTAATAATGTCTAAAACTAGGTAAATTTTATTTAACACAAGCAATACTACGACGCTTTCTCAATTATGACATAAGACACCAGACATTGATTTGTTTAATTTTATACTGAGAAATATGTGTAATCAAACCTTAAATGGGATCGTCTGACTTTTATATACATACTTGGGATAAAAATCTGTGTCTTAATTTAAAGAAATATACCTAATAAGTATTTACTAGTGGAAGGATTTAGACTTCTTTTCCACCAGTAAGCCGCGCGATTTTGTTGCGCGACTATTATTTCTATAATAAATACGTTATTGTTTTGAATAGCACGGTTGCTCTTTCTTAAAAAAGAAGTCCCGAATATTTACGTTTAGTGGAAAATAGAGTATTATACGTTTGCTCTTTTATGCTATTAGTAGACAATTATTTGAACAATACAATGCAACAGAGTTACAAACTTCTATTTGCGGTTCGCTTGTTCTATTCTGAACAATGGATTCCGACTGCATCCGGTTGACTTTCCAACAACTTTGAATTTTATGCTTAATACATTATTATGATTGTAATTGTAATACACGACCTACTCTATTTAATTCCTATAGTTCAGCATCGGAATATTTAACCTGTTTTATTTGCACGTATTATTTTTATCGTATCGTATTAGTCCGCATACTATTTGAGACTAAAACTTACTGCGATGCACAGATACTGCTGTTCCTCAGTATAGATTGGTCGTAAGAACTAAGGGTTCCGCTTAGGGGCCACTTAACTCTAAGTATAGTCTTTATTATGTAAATTAAGTAATTGTAACGTTATCAAAGAAAGCCATAGAAATTTAATACTTTATTAATAATTTGTTGTACAAGCAAATTGTAGTAATCAAAGGCCCTTAATTGTACGCTCCGTCCATCTCGTAGTACCCTTAATCTTTAATTACCTTAATTAAGGACCTTTCAATGTTAGCTTGACCTGACTTATTTTTAGAAAGAACTTTAATGATTTAATTTTATGTTGTAAAGTCAATGTGCTATCGGCTAGAAAGTCTAAAGGGGGGTTTTCCGTTCGAACACACAAATAAACTCCCCATATACTAGCTATAGACCTCGACTCCGTCCGCACGGAGTTAAAAAACTTACTAAGTAGTCTATGTAGTCTTCCGGACTGTGTTTTACATCTGTGCCAAATTTCATCGAGATCCGTTGCACCTTTCTAGAGATAATTTCTAATAAATATCCATCCATCCATCTAACTTTATACTGTACTATATATACTATAACATTATGTTTTAAGGGGTCTTCAGCTATGGAAAACCAATACATAGATTGTATAGGACCCCATGATCCGTAATCATACATGTGTTAATATTAGTAATTAGAACCAGAATGATAATAAAAAAAAAATAGAATACTGGCAATATATTGGAAAGCTTGTAAGATATATAAAAAAATGTCGGTTCGTTCATCCGAACGCGTACTATGCTTCAGTGAGCTTTAAAAATATTTTCCAACGAACAAATTGCATTTTGCGAAAGCCTCTTCATACTTATTTAAGTTTTTAATAACAAACGTTGTACAAAATAAGCTTATTTTTCTCAAGAAAATTATAAATATTCGATTCAATTTATTCAATCTTTTTACTGTGAACAAATTATATTTTACCAATCGATTCGATATTTAAAATATAATAGTTTTCTTTATAAGAGACGGTAGCAAACAAGTGGCTGTGACTCCGAGATCAACGACGCCCATGGACATCCGTAACACTAGAGGAACTGCAGATGCTGGTCTTTGAGAAAGATAGGCTCACTCGAAGGACCCTAAGTCGTACTGGTTTGTAAGTGATTCCTTGTTTAATAGGACGATGGTTTAATGTCACAAAATATGTACAAGCTATTTAGACAAGACGAATTCAATTTCCCCAGATCTATAACCTCTAGGGAAGTTTAAATCCCAATGAAAAATTCTACATTCTTTAGGATGTTAAGTCATTGTCTGTCTGTACTATCAGAAACAAAAGTGGTGTTTTTTTTAAACGATTTGTTTTAAACAATATTATAAAAATATTCTTTATCATAATTGTTGTCTGCGCGATTATACATTACAATTAAGGATGTTAGGATTAACACTAGGAACATCTATTAACCTTGGTGTTATTAAGAGTGAATAGATGACAAGATCTTGGCAGATTTTTACCTAAACACTGACTACTAAGCTATTATTTTGTTTGACCTGGTCGAATGAAGTTCTGTGAATGCTAAAAGGACAATTATTAAACTTATATAAAAACGGCTAAACATTCACGTATATTCGTTCGGTGGCGGCACCGACTAGTTTCGAGCCCATCACTCACCAATAGGCGACGGGCCGCGTTCGCGTAATAATACCAGTCCCGCTCACCCTGATGAAGGGCCCCCGATGTGCTCGAAACTAGTACGTGCCGCCACTTAACGAATACATGTGAGTGTTTAGCCGTTTTTATATAAGTTTATTATAACGTCCCACGAAAGTTTGAATAATTTAAGGACAATTATTGTTAACATTCAAGACAACAACCAAACTTGTTATTTGTTATAGAGGGCGCTGTCAATCTGTCCATTTACCGTTATGCTGGTGGAAACTGAAATGAACGATGTAATTGTCGCTTGAAATTAGTTTCAGAAACTTGGACAAGGATATGCCTGAAAACGGAATGACAAATTTTGTTTGTTATTAACTGCTTTATGTTACATTTGTACAACAAACAACCTTTGTTAGTTAACGTTGTTTAGTATGTTCAAATAAAGGTTATATAACTTTGATGATTCTTTTGTACAATGATTAAATATTATTTAATTGTTATTCTTCAGTATTTTATATCTTTTTCATCCATTGGTTTATACCTCATCGCTAAGTCCATTGTATAAAATCAACTAGATGTTGTTAACGTTATTTTTATAATATTATTATATGTTACTTATTTTTCAATCTTAAGTCTTCTGTTTAAAAAAGTACGACTAATGTAATAATTGCTAGTAACAAATTTATATTAAATTATAATTAATATTATAGTTATAGTTAAATTACGTAAGTCAAGATTAAAACAACAGTTAAGTTTTAATTATTTTAGAAAATATTACAAAAATATTGAATGAATTATAAACAAGATTAAAAAAAAATATATTAAAATGTAATGTACCCGCACTTGGCCAGCGTGGTTGACTATGGCCTAGTCACCCCTAACTTAGGATAAGCTCTGAGCCCCTCGGTGGGAACGTCTATTAAGCTGATGATGATGATGAAATACGTAATAATAATTATAGAAATATGTAAAACATTAAAATCATTTGTAAAAAAAATATTATTGTTTTTAAAATATTTAAGACTTAATTAATCTTCATGCGAAATACAAGAATTGAAAAGCAGAATTTCATTCAAAATCTAATTACCAACATAAAAATAATTTCAAATGAAATTTTCCTTCTAAATTATGTTTTTTAAGCATTTGTATAGTAAGTATTAAAGATGTTTACCTGGCTACACGTTCAGTGACGCTCCGTTTCTCTCGTGATCATTTTGTGATTGAAATCATTATATTATTATGTTCATAGTCACCCCACCTCGCTTTTATACCACATCATTTAATCCCTAACTCACAAAACACACTATACAATTACTAAAATTTATGTTAACGATGTCAGTTAGTAGTTAATATATGTGGTTAAATATTTAATAACTTATCACAGTAGTATAGGGTTCTGTCAAAGATTTTTCTACATCGACATCGTGAGATTATGGTCGCAAAAGACGTGCGCTCGCCCCCACGTCCAAGAGCCGACTGAGGGGTGGGTTCGTAGCCGCGCGCGCAAAACTGTTGATTTCGTCTTCTCAGACCCTATGGAATTGGTGCGAAAAATTAGGTTTCCACACGGACATTTAATATATACAATGTACATTTTATTTAGAGTCAA
The DNA here is from genome assembly GCF_000836235.2 of Papilio xuthus. NCBI lineage: Eukaryota > Metazoa > Arthropoda > Insecta > Lepidoptera > Papilionidae > Papilio > Papilio xuthus. The sequence goes on from NW_013533761.1 coordinate 723,622, forward strand.
ACGCTGACGCTTCCAGCAATTACGGTGTCAGGAGTCTCTTATCATGAAATATTAGTTGGCTTTTTTCGTCCTTAAAACGAAGCGGCGCTTTACTGAAAGTAAACTTCGAAAAATATACAATAAAGTTAGGACATTGTCGATATTTTTTAAAAGTATAAAATATAACGTGAATTAGTTAAATTAAATGATCCGTAAATTCTCTTATTACATGTGATGTCACGTAGAAGTTAAATTGCCGTATTTCTAGAAGGCGTAATCGCTCTTCTATCGTTTCTTAGTATGATGATAGATCACAAATGTTTTAATTTCTTTTTTAGATAGATGGTAAAAGATATAAAGAGTTACATTCAGCCTGTATTTACTAAGTTATATAAGATTCGTTTTGAATGTTAAATGACGTTGGGTAACATTTTATAAGTTGGTTTTAAAAAATGTAAAATGAGTTTGTTTATTTCGATCCATTGCCTGAAATAATAACGCTATTATACGCTATTATTAATACGATATTATTGTAATATTGTATTGAATAGAGGCATTCATATGTTAATGACTGTAACATTGTTCTTGGGCCTACGGAGGTCTAGCAGATGTTAAATGCTTCATAAGGGTTGACTCTATTGTTTCTTATTCAATTTACTTAAGAGATTATTCAAATAAAATAAAACTGATATTTATGCCAATAAATTAAGTAGACATAAAAGATTAGGTAGAAAGTTTTATTATCTTTCTAATCTTACTAATATAAATGCTAATGTATGGATGGATGTTTGTTACAAGGTATCTACAGTACGGCTCAACTGATGACGATGATATTTGCAATAGATGTATAGCATCGTCTGGAAGAACACATAGGTTAGTAATTTTTTTTTAATCCCGCACTGACGGGTGATAGCTGGTATTAAATAAAATACATTTAACAAATTATTTCTGGTACAAAAAAAAACTAAAAAAATGAATATTAATACGATCACTATTTATCTATATTAATTTTGATTACCAAGCGTTTTCTAAGACATAAGAACAAATATGAGCTATGACGTGATATTTCTACGAATTTCTTGACATAAAAGCGTAAACAATAATAAGCCTTGTCTTCGCGTCCATTACACAGGACAAAGCTGACACAAAAGGACATTTGTAAGTAAAACCCACACTCGATTGCTTACAAAAACTATATCATAATACATATTGGATAATACACAGTCAACTATCTTTTTATATTTTATTATAACACACAATAGAAAACTATTTCTTACAACTTTTATAAGCCAAGTTTTTTTTATATAGGAGAAGGGGGCAAACGAGCAACGAATCGCCTAAGATTTTTTGATTCGACGCCCATGGACATCCGCAACGCCAGAGGAACCGCAGATGCGTTGCCAGCCTTAAAAGTAGGTCTACGCTCCTTTTTTGAAGGGCCCTAAGTCGTTACTGTTTGGAAATTTGAAAGTTTTTTGTTAATCGATAATATTTTGTAAATAATATATCTGGTTATCAGATGGGTAAAATTGAACTTCTCTGGCTCTTAGACTATAATTGCTTTAAAAATCACTTTTACTGCGAGTTTTCAGTATGGGAAACTTTGTATAAAATTATATTATTGTTTCTTTATACTCTTTTAAAAGATATAAATATGTTAGAATGCTTCGATAGTGGAATTATCATTTAAAATGAAAAATCAGTAAAGATTTTTAATTCATTTATTGGTGTAGATGACGTCGCGGGACATTAGCTAGTATTAATATAAAAAATATGAATAATATCCCTGCCGTTTTCATTATAACGTTCGAGAATAATTTGCGAGAAAATCAATCCGAGTTCTATCTTTGTCAAGAATTCAATAAACGACAAAATTGTTTGGTTTGGCTGCCATTTGGTCGGAAATCATGAAATGGTATGAATTATTCAAGCACTTAGACGCACTTATTTTCTTTTAGCACCTTTACAATTATTAACTTGACGATCTTTGGCAAAGAAAATTAATCATATGAATTCAATTAGATCAGAATTCGTAATTACGATGTGATTGGTCTAAATCAATGTTCAATCTCGATCCATTTTTAGGGTTCTTTACCTAATAGGAAAAAAACGGAACCCTTATAGGATCACTTTGTTGTCCTTGGTATTTTAAATAAGCATTATAGACGGTTCAAATTAAACTGATCTACCGTGGGTTTCTAAGACTAATATCTCTCTTATAAACAAATTGTTATACAGAGATTTTTGTCTCAGAAACTAATTATCTTATATATAATATTAAATAGAATATTTAAAATATCTTTTGGATTAATCTCAAGGATTTAATATTGATTCATACGTAAGTGAAACATCGCATATAGTATTTATGAATATGTTTGTTACATATTGTTGTCTCTGTTTAATCATAGAGAATTAAAGGAATGACAACATGTATAAATGAGACGGCAATAGACTCCCACAGTTACCAAGTTCCTTTCACAACATGTTTATCTTTGCTATCATAAATTAATTAAGGCAACTCAAAGCAAGGCATATGACAGGTGGACCTGTTCACACGGACTCACATGAGGACGTAGAAACAAGTTTTGTACATTATATATTGTGTTTGAATAACTTGTTTGTTTATTTTTCTATTATTTAATATTTGTCTAGAATTAAGAACACTGGAAACCGAGGTGAGGTGTAAGATTGCGAAAATGTATGCATGTAGAAGGTAGAGGTATTCAGGACTGCACCGCTTTCGGTGTAGTCTTTGCTTACCCCTTTTGGCTATGGGTGTGTAAGTATGTTGTAGTCTAGGAATCGTCGAGAGCGTCGGTGGCTCAGGGGTCAAGCAGTTGACTTGCAATCTGCAGTTCCTGGGTTCGAATTCCGCCATGTACCAATGTGTTTTTCCATTTCCGATTTGCATATGTACATTTATCCGACGTTCTTACGGTGAAGGAATACATCGTGATACAACCTGCATATATCTGAGAAGAAATTCAAAGATGTGTGTGAAGTCAACCAACCCGCACTTGGCGAGCGTGGTTGACTATAGCCTAAGCACCCTTAACTTAGGGTAGCCTCCGAGCCCCTCGGTGGGGACATATAGTGAGCTGATGATGATGAGTCTAGAATCTAAGTTTTAGAAATCCTGGTTAATATGCTGATTGTATTCGATTGAGCTAAAAATCTTAATTTAAAATTGATAAACATTTATTATTTTTATTGATGTTATATAATTTAATTGAATTATTTTCTTTAAACAAATCTATTATAATTTAGAATTAATGTATAAATCACACTGAAGAAGGCATTCTGATGTCTTCGGTTCGAATAATACTTGGGACCCTCATATGTACGTTCATATATAACAAAGGGGAAGGGACAGAATTGATATCTGGTTAGCATAAATCTCAAACTTACATGAATGTACATGTAACTATCATTTGAACGATAGAATATAAAGGTTTTGTGCTCCAGGAAAAAAAATATTATATATATATTTTTGGTTTTGTTAACTTACTAATATTATAAATGCGAATGTTTAAATAGATGTTTGTTTGAATGTATCTTCAGAACGGTTGAACGGATCTTAATGTAATTTGACATACATATAGAACATAGTCTAAAAGAACATATAGAGTACTAATTATAGGGACCGCTAGTAAAATATTAAATAAACCAAGGTATTCGAGTTTTAAATAGGTCTAATTTTTTAATTCCCCAATTGTACTGTTACTTGTTGAATTAACAAAAAAAGTAAAAAAAAAATAATGTTACTTTAATATTAAAAAATGGGACCCACCTGCAAGTTGCATTAGGGGCGAAGTTGCGCGGTAACTTACATAAAAAATACGTTAAAATTGATAACCTTCAATTTTTACGAAGTCTGCTATAAAATACTTAAAAATTAAAACAATACAAGTAAGAGACAGTTTTAAATTCTTTTTCTGTTATAGCCGTCATATAAAAAAGAAATATTTCACGTTAAAAAGATACAAATCTTTTACGAATTTAATACTCCAATAACGTTAATGGATTTCAGTAATAATGTATTGTGATTTAAGAACTCATCGCGAAATCACAAAAATGGGAAAATGAAATGTCTATTATTTTCCTAACACAAATTATAAGTGATTTTTATTTTTTGAATAAGATAATGGATCGTTTTGTTTATACGATTTGATTTAAGTTATTAACTTAATATCATTTTTATATACAGTATGTTCAAAATATTGATGGAAAAGTAACTTTTTTAATTCGTCGTTTACGAAGTTTGCGTGCTAAACTTACTTCTTACTAATGTTATAAATACGAATTTGGATGGATGGATGAACGGATTTTGATGAAACTTGGTACACATGTAGAACATATGTATACCGGAAGAACACATTTGCTACTTATTAAGTTTTTTTAAATTCCGCGCAGATGGAATCACGGGCGACAAATAGTCTTAAATAAACATGAGGTTTATTTAAATTAAGTTTATTGCGAAAAGACCTCATTTATAATTGTAAAAACCACATCATGGTCGGTACATCTTTATAATGCTTCCAACATTCAAATACATTTTACTTTTAACACCTTTGTTTTTGTGTTGGACGTCAAAAAAAGTGGGATAAGCCTCTTTCAGCAACTTCAGCGAGATGACATACATTTTTGTGTTATTTTTATGTAAGCAGGTGTTATAAATTCATTTGGTTAACCTTTTATAATGTTGGTAGAGTTACGTGTTTTATCAAGTACTACGAATAAGAAGATATTTTTTGTAAAAAGCTAAAAGTATTATCGTCGATTTACATGGAAAATAAGAAAATATATTTGTTTATTTCAGTGACAATTTAATTTATTGTGTAATGGGTTTATTTTGGGTAGTTTTGTGTTTAAATCTTAGTTCTAACTCTTACTAATATTATGAATATGTATATTTAGATGGATGGATGTTTGTTTGAATGTATCTCTAAAACGGTTCAACAGATCTCTTTGAAATTTGGCATAGATGTAGAACATAGTCTGGAAGAGCACAAAGGCTTTTTTGTTAATTCCGGCAAATAAAGTTGAGGGCAACAGTTAGTCATTAATTAATGAACACTGAATTGTATTTTAATATGTTCGTTAAAAACAAAAAGAGCGTATTTATTTAGAGGCGTAAGAACAAAATAATTTCTCGTATACATTATGTGAAAGAAACAATCTTATCGTTTGGCAAAGTTTCAACGTGAAATAACTTCAGTACCATACTTTAAGTTATTCAAACTTTGGAGAACTTTCACAGGCGGCTCCTTTAATCACTAATGTACAATTGAGGAAATAACCTTCAAGAAATTGGACTTATGTATACATTACATATAGTACATATTACTTGTTCTCAATTAACAATACGAAAGTTTAGAGACGATCGATATTTTTGGCAAACGGTCAAGCGGCCACCTGAAATGACCGAAAAGGCGAAGCGACCATTGCCCATCCGAAGACATCCGCAATTGTGGATTTCTTTTGTGACTGAGTAACAGTCACTTTTTGCTTTGAAGAGGCATTTACAGCTTCACCGGGCTTGAGGTGGCCGGGAGCAGATGGCGCTTAGCCTAAACTTCTGCGTAATTATAGATGCGTTGTGCCTATCTTTAATCTACTGAGGAGGAAACGCACGGAATGTGAATAATACTCCTTCCTATGTGACTCCTCCACTATCAAATCCGTTTTCCCTTAATATTCCTTCGTTATAAGAAATGAATAGGAAGAGCAAAGGAGGACTAAAATTAGGCGTGGGGAACCCAAACTCATTAGACGAAACGCGAAATTACTATTACTTCACTTTCGTCTTCTGTGTGGTCATGTTATTACACTGGGCAAGGCTTATTCGTGCAATATTTTTTTGTACAGGCTCTGCCCCAGTTAAAATTGTATTTTTGATCCGTTTCTTTTATTGGAGAAAGAAATTCTTTCAAGGCTTATCAATCTTGTGATTGTGACATAGGTGATGTCAAAAAGCTTTCATATTTACGCCGACGTATCTTTTAATCAATTGACAAAAGTCTTTTGTCTTATCCCGATAATGGAATGTTCTGTGCGAGCTTTTGATAAAAGCTTTCCTCGTGAAAGCTACGATAACATTTACATCCAACATTTGCAATGACAAATACGTTACATTTGACATTTACTTAATATGATTTATTACTTTTTTTTTCAAATCACATGCGCGTTTCAATAAATAAAATAGGTAATGACAAGCAACATTGTATTAGGCACGAAAATATTTTTCTAACATAATCATAAAGAGGTATTTCATTTGAGTTTAATCTTTAGTTGACGAAGGGACTGCTAAAATGTTTGTTTTACACTTATTTGATGCGGCAATAGACAGGAGTTTGGCGTGTCTTTCAAAGACTCAGAGTAAAGTTTTCTGTCTTTCAACCGTTGTCTTGATGTAGTTAACTGTTGGCTTCGGAGACTAAAGCCTCTGTATAAAACATATCCTTATCTCCGTCTTTCATCTTTGACAAAACATAGATATCACTCTACTGCCCACTTTGAGAATAAATATTTTTTTAGCGCCCCCATATTATCACATAAATATGTATTTTTAAATAAAAACCACTATAACTTCAAATTAAATTAATTAATTATTGTGACCTATATATGTATATTAACGGAGAATTCTGAACGAAACTTTTACTATAACCCGTAACTTGAGACCTGAGGGGCCCACAAGTGGGCGTTATCGCCCACTTTGGGAAAGACTGATCTAGACTGTCTAAGCTTCATTCGGCTTATTTTCAATTCAAGACAATCCACCTGAATAAACTGAAAGTTGCAGTAAAAACATTTCCGAACACTTTTATTCGTAGCTGTTTGAAGAGCAAATACACTCAATATAAAGTCTTTTTTAAAACATGTAAGTGTTTAATACTTTTGAAACGTTTCAAAGTCGGAATAAAACGTCCTCTCTAATCCATTGTAACTTTAGTAGGACAATTTCTATTACTATTATAGATAGTATATACTAAAATGCCGCACTTTAATTCGTGAAACGGTCTCTCTTAATGTAAATTTAGTACGAGACGACTCTCGTTTACACGACTTCGGATATGTGGAATTGTACTCGTATAAAATTACGTATATTGTTATCTCTAAGTGTTTTTATATGTGCACAGGGGTTGCAGCACTTTACTTGTAATCTACAGGTCTAAGGTTCGAATCCCGCCATGTAACAATGTGTTTTTAGTTCTTCGATTTACATATGTTCATATATCCAATCTTAAGTTGAAGGAAAACATCATAATGCAACCTACACATATCTGTGAACAAATTTCAAATGTCAATTCTCGGGACTAAAAGGCTGCGAAGCGGATCGCCAAGTTGTGTTCCCCGAAAAAGGCGAAAAGGGGATTGTGGAGGTTCGTTTGGCCACAACAAGTGGAGGTCCGTGGTCTCTGCCTACCCCTTTGGATTTACAGGCATGAGTTGTGTAATACATATGTTTACATACAATTGTTTTTGCAGACATCCACGGATAGATAAACTAGGCCACTATTTTGTCAAAATATCGACACTGGTATATGATAAGTTAACATTCTCAGTATGAAAATAATCTTAAAAACTATTTCAGCTTAAGAAAATAAAGTCTAAAAGTGTGCTAGATTTTACTGTAAATTATTTTAACTAGATCTACCCTAAACGTAATATCTTTATCGTCAGTTCAAAAGTAGTAGATGCTAAGTGCGTTAAAACGTTTCAACGGAAAAGATTTTAAAGCAGGTTAACGGAAGCAAAAAGACTTGAACTTTAATATCCGGATTTGGAAAATTAAAAAGGAAACCAGCTCTTTGAATTCTGAAGTGACCATCACAATTGCTTTGATATTAAATGAACAGTGTTTTATTTTAGTACAAAAAAGACATTAGCTTTTACGAGCAAATTTGTTCGCGCGGAATAAAAAACTTAGTAAGTAGCCTATCTGTTCTTTTAAACTGTGTTCTACACCTGTGCTTTTCATTAAGATAAACTATTTTCTTAGTTTTTTATTTAGTGCGGTTTGCGCGAAACTTCCTGCCTCGCACAGCAGCGTTGTGGAATGGTCTGTCCTCGGCCATATTTCCAAACCGCTACGACTGGACCCTAAGTTCAAGAAGCGAGCTTATCACCACCTCAAAGGCCGGTAACGCATTTGCGGTTCCTCTGGTATTGCTGATGTCCATGGGCGTCGTTGAACACCTCGGTGTTCCCGCTGTTCGTTTGCTCTCTTCTGTTATAAAAAAAAAGATGATTTTTATAGGAATTACACCTTTATACGATGTGTCATAAGTACAGAAATTCTTTGTTCATTATTTTCTTTATGAATGTCACCTTCGTTTGATCTCATTACAAAAGCTCTCTTGGGTATAATGTAATTACTCATATGCTCAAAATAAACTTTTGTGTCTTGCTTATTAAACTTAAGATAATTTAATAGAGTTAAGCTGGAATACTTTACAAAATGAAAACGTATCAATAATTCTTAGATCTTTTTAATTTAATTAAATGAATCTAAGTTCAAACTTCACAGTTGAATCCAACTTCATTGGTAATTAATTTTAGGATAAGTTTGATTTAGTAACAAAATGATATTTTCAAACCTTTATAACACAATTAATAGCAAAATATGGGTTTACGTAAACCCAATTTTTTCTATTAATTGTGTTCGACCTGCCAATCTTGAAAAAATATGGACGAGATGGTTAAAGATTCCTCTAATTTGCAAGAAAGAAAATATAATATGAACATTAAATCTAACATCGACAAAGTACGAAGACATTTTTTTTAAAGTAGCGACATTTCAAAGAAGCTTTAGTCACGTACTGTCAGACTGCGTCGTAAATGTATTTCCTGAAGAAATGAAGCTGCTACAAGCAAAGCTACACGTATTTCAACTTTAAACACTTTTTCTCAAGAAATATGCCACTATATAACTTTAATTTAGTATATATATGTATAGTATATATATAGTGTAAATTTAATCGTAGACAAACTGCAAATTTCATGCTAAAATATGTAAATTCCAATATTGGTAAAATTCTCAAAATTTTCACATATTATGCGATAAAATTAAATAGTTAAATGATCCTTTTGTATGGAATTTGACGTTATTTTTATATGTTGCATTTAAATGTTATTTTTACCCACAAAATTTAATTTTCCTAGCCTACCCTAAGTAGTAGGGATGACTAGGCCATCACGTTGGTCCGTCACTGTTATGTGAAGGTTGCATCACGATGTTTTCCTCCACCGTAAGACAAGATAAATGTACATGTGGTGGGATTCGAACCTAGTACCTGCAGATTACACGTCAAGTGGTTAACCCCTAAAGCACCATTTCTCTTCGTTTATTTTGCTTACCATAGTAATATAAAGTTAATATAGAAAATATATTGTTTACATTATATTTATGTGTCTAAGTGTGAAAGGTCAGGATGAGCTCTATTTACTAAAGAAAAGGGCTTTGTAACGACATCATAAAAAGCTGTTCTTTTGATATATAACTTAGATAAAAAGACGCTAATAAATTTAACCGAAGTATTAACTATTTTGTTATATAAATTCGGATATAAACACATATTAAGTCGTATGTAAATTAACAAAAATATATTTGTTACTGGCTTTCACGCGTGACTTCGTTCGCGTAGAGGAAATGAATTCCAAAAAAAAAAAACATAATATATTCTCAATTATTTGTTTTGAAAACCAATCTTTGATGAGAACTGATCGCCAACCTTCATTAGTCAAAAGGTATCTCAAAAAGAAAAAGAAACTTTGATCGCTTGTAGTAAAATTTGTGGAAGAATTTTTATAAGGGTTTTCTAGTGATTGCCTATGTGTTAATATAAATTTCTATGAAAAATCTCAAGTATCTAGATCCAGTAGTTTGGGATTGACGTTCATATAGCTCAGTTTTTACCTTTACATACGAATATTTATATCTAGAAATAAGAAGAACTTTGCAACATATTTTCATAAATCTTTTAGGGTACACGTAAAAGTGTAGTCCATTAGTAGCTAAGTCTAAAATTTTACGTGTACATTTTACTGTGCTAAAAAGACAAAAAATGTTAAAAGATAAGCTCTCTCGAACTATTGTGTTCAACGAAATGGTCGCTGAATGCCATTAAATCTGAAACACGTTTCGGGAAAACTGGATGTTCCGTACCAAAATAATTTACGTGTGAAATTTAGTTTTTGGAGCAAGTCACAAAGGTGGAGGTTTTTTGAAACACAATAGCAATTTGGTGCACAAAACGTGACATTGCAATAATTGCGGAAAAGTTTTAAGTTTAGAAATTATAATTATTTTAATTCCTTAAAATTTATTGTGCTCCAAGTAATCCAAGATCCAAGTACTAATATTATAAATGTGAATGTTTGGATGTTTGTAAGAAGATATCTTTAGTACAGCTGCGTGGATCTCGCTGAAATTTAATGTAGATGTAGAACACATTTTGGAAGAACATAGAGGCTACTAAATTAAGTTTAAGTAAGAGTCGCGGGAAATAACTAGTTTGGAAATAAAGTAAAGGCTGTTATAATCAGATGTCTCGATAGTGTAAACACGGTTAATGTGTTGTTCAAATATAAACAAATGAAAAGCAATTTTGAGCAAAAAAGACCGATAATATTAATATTAGTTTGTTGTTTTCTCTCTTTGTACAAATAACAAGTTATTTTTCTTATCAGAGGAATATTGTTTGTCTTACTCAATGTAAACAAAATAAGAAGCAATATATTACGGCTTTGAGATTGTATTTATATAGTTATGTTTTTGTATATGTTCCGTTGGTGAAAACTCAAGGTAACCATACTTTATTTGCTGTATTAGAAAGCCCTGTATCCAATACACTATAATTTATAACAAAATAAAGGAAATGTGCACTAAATTCCAACATTATAGCTCGAATTTCCAGGAAACCAGATATATGACAAGCTCCTTAAATAACTTCTACTACTAAATGGTTATTATTTTGTTGTTATTTCGGCTACAGACTGTCCTAAAATATTATGGTAGATTGAGCATGATAAATTGTTAATTTAGTAGGACATGAAATTAAACAATAGTGAGGGTGATTTTATTTTTGATGTTATTAATAAATTTAGTTTTTAAACAGACCAACTACAATGTGCAATGAATAAAATTAAGTACATTACTTCAAAAGACGAGTTATCCTATTTCCCTATATTCGTAACCTATTTGATAGCCGAATGAAAATCACGGAAAGATCAAAAGCAAGATCGGCGCGTAGCGTATGTCCTTTGGCGACGTTAAAATATTCACTGACCCAAAACCAGGATCCTTAAGCAGGATACACACACTAGGTTTTGCATAATAGTTAGAGCCCTAAGAATAGTTTCAGAACCCTGCAGATAACCAAGTTTAATAATAGATATTTATTTAAATGTTAGGTTTAAGATGGCAAACGAGCAAACCGCTGCCTAAAGTCAACAGCAATTGAAGATGCGTCCTTTTACTGAGGAGGAGACGCACAAAAAGAGAACATTTCCCCATCTCACCGCTGACCCACCAAATCCACTTTCCCTTTCCATCCATTCCTTATAAGAAGTGAGTGGAAAGGGAAAGACATAACTGTACCTTTTAGTCGTTACACTATGCATGTAAAACTGTCATGTCAAGTCTATCGTGTGTTGCCAGCATTATATTACTTTATAACTATTGATCGAATTATCGGTCATAAAAAAGACATGTTAAAATATGACGAGACTGCTTTGTACAAAATCAGTAGTGGAAATTGTATTAAAACCGAAATAATACAATAAACCGCAAAACCAAATGTGAAATGAAACGAAAATTTTTAATCTTAAAACTTTTATTTATAAACTTAAATAACATTAAATATTCTACAGCTTTCGAAAACATTTCAATTCGATGAAACCGCAAACGCAACCTTTTTAACAAATAAGCAAATAAAATAATTCGTATTCAGCTTTTTCGATAGTAAACCAAGCGTTCATATTTATAATTTAAGCTCCACAATTTAAACTACAAGATTTATTTTACAGCGTTTATTTCGTATTTAGAAATTAATGTTAGTCGATGTAGGAAGTACAGATTATTTTCACTTTTTATGTACTTGTGTACGTATCGATAAACACACATTTTAAAAGTTATTCCGTAATTATAAGGGAGATGCCACACGAGTAAATGCGGTGACGCAGATCACACGTCGTTCAGTTAATCTGTAAGACAATACGGAACAATTTGTTAATAATAGTACTGAGCTATGTTAAGCCTGCTGTGCTCGTTTTAATGTACTTACTGTGTGGTATTTTAATATGATTTGTAGTTATCAGTATGAGTGTGACAACAGTCCGTCAGCAATATTGTTAATCAAAGGTGACAACGCACCGCTACCGCACAGCCCGCGTGACATACATAAAACTCCTGTTAAAACTTCAAAGAGCTTAGGGCCGCAATTAGTACGGCTAATTTTTTGCATTTGTTTTACATACATATAAATAAAATTTGAGTGTCTTTTGGTAATATTAAAATAACCATTCTTTTACTACATGTATATGAATATACGGTACATACACCAAAATAATATTTTTTTTACAAATTATGTCTGTTTGTTTGTTGAACCGATTTCCCTGGACCGATTTTCACGGGACTTTTATTGGCAGGTCGTAATAAGGAGTAATTTAGGATACGTTTATTTTAGTAAAATAAAGTACTGTCCAAGTATTTAGATGTTAAGCAGACGAAGTCGCTTGCACAAGTAGTCTTTAATAATTTTGATCATAAGCGTTTTTATCGATAAATATTAAAATATGAAACGATTTATACTTACCCAATTAAGGTATTCTATTAAAACTTAAACAACAGGTGTAAAATTACTGTAAATTGTATCATGAATTGTTGTTTGAATGAATCTTAAAAAGGTTTAAGAAGTGTTTGAGTGTCGTAAATTTTGCTGCGTAAATAAATCACAATTTAGCGAGAATTAAATAGTCGTTAGGCGTGTAGCAGCCAGCAGTATATTTATCATCATTCTTGCAGATTTTATACAGAAAGGTGTTGAGGCTCTCTATAAATTTCATTTTTCGCATTAAATGCAAACATTTTAAATTTGCTTACTTCATCGTTTAACAAAACTTTTCTGTGGCTTGTTCGGAAAAACAAAAGAAAATCATCTTTAAAATATAATATTTTCAAACAAACTGAACAAGGCAAGAAATTAATTTCGTAATTATATCTAAAGAGAGAGAGAGAGAGGGAGGGAGAGAGGGAGAGGAGCTCTTCTAGTGTGTCCAAATTGCACACTAGCTGTCGCCCGCGACTCCGTCGTCCGCCGTTAAATAAAAATCAGTTCTTCAAGGGAAAAATTCGAAAAAAAAAGTAAATAGTATCCTATGTCCGTCTCCTGGCTCTAAGCTACCTCCTCACCAATTTTCAGCCATATCCCTAAAGCCATTCTTGAGTTATAGTGTAACTAACACGACTTTCTTATATATATATATAGACTTCATCGAGATCCACGCAGCCGTTCTGGTGATATCTTCTAACAAACATCCATGCATTCATCCAAACATTCGCAGTTATAACTTTAGTAGTGTTACTCCTTTTGGATGTCAATAACAGTTTTGCTACTAACAAGTTAAATCATATAATTATAATGATATATCTACGCCATACATTTATCGTACCCAAGTTTCAGCTAAACTTTCTTACAGCTTTGAAAGTTTGTAAGCTCAATATCGGAAGTACAAGTTTGTGTTAGTAAGTTATCATGAAAAGCTCTGCGTAAAATTGGGCTGTTTATTTAATGAACGACAAATCGCGTTACTTTAGTACAAGAGTTTCGTTTAATATTTTCATAAAGGCAATCTTTTTTACTGCTACAGTAGTTAAAAAAGAACCCTTAATTGTAAGATTTATTGATAAAAATAAATACTAGGACTGCTTAAGTATTTCCTCGTATAAAATGACTCTGCGTATGATTATTAAAGTTAAAAAAAAATTACATTAACTTAAATTACATTACTTTTAGCAAGCTAACTTGTAAGTGAAAGTAAGAAGCAAATTATTGACAATATTTTTGCACCATTGTGTAAGTTTGTAATAATTTTGTTTTAAATAATGTGCTATTTTGAGATACAAAATATATTTAGTTTTAATATCAACATGACGTAAATATAACGATCTACCATCATCATCATCAGCTCACTATACGTCCCCTCCGAGGGGCAAAGAGCCTAAGAGTTGGGGGTGGCTAAGCCATTCAACCACGCTAGCCCAGTGTAGGTTGACTTCACACATTTGAATCTTAGTTTTACTTAACCGTATGAACGTCGGATAAATGTACATATGTAAATCGAAAATCGAGTAACACATTGGTACATATAGTCTTTATAAATTAAGTATTCGAATCTGTGTACTACTTACGTCAATTGAAGCGGAATACGTAATTCCTACGATTCATCTGGCTTTGTTAATGTGTCTCTTTGTGAATACAGTCACAACATTCAGATTGTATTCCGTTAAGTGATTGTAATTAGTCAGTCCTATGAACACATCTTTAACTAAAACGTCTACTTATGTATATAACCTAGTGTCTAATACATAGATTAATTCTTGAACAATGATAAAGAAATACTTGAGAAAAAAAATGATTTAAGAGTGCTGCGTGAACATTTTATCTTACTAATATTAAACTGATATGATGAAGGGCCCCCGATGGGCTCGAAACTAGTCGGTGCCGCCACCGGACGTATGTACGTGAGTGTTTAGCCGTGTTTATATATCACCTGATGAAGGGCCCCCGATGGGCTCGAAATTAGTCGGTGCCGCCACCGGACGTATGTACGTGAGTGTTTAGCCGTGTTTATATATCACCTGATGAAGGGCCCCCGATGGGCTCGAAACTAGTCGGTGCCGCCACCGGACGTATATACGTGAGTGTTTAGCCGTGTTTATATATCAGTTTAGTATAATGTCTCACGAAAGTTTGAATAATTTAACTTACTAATATTATAAATGCGAAGGTTTAGATGGATGGATGTTTGTTGAGAGTATCTCTAGAACTGTTAAAAGAATCTAGCTGAAATTTGGCAAAGATTTAGAACATTTGACATCGGTCTGGAAGTAATAACATTATACATAAAAAAATTTAAATTCTTATTATTAAATAAAAACGAATAATTAACTAAAATATATTATTAAAAGGAGTCCCTTTAGGCAAGGTCCCGAAGAAAATTACTACTAATTAAGTTTTTTTTAATTCCGCGCTACTAATTATTTTTTTGTGGATGGTATGATCGAATTATTACAGGTACATTATTAAATATTTTAACTATACAGGATAACTATACATACAATTTTTTATTTATATATATAGATAAAAAAACAGTGTGTGAATAATAATGAGAAGCATCTCTGGTATGTAGGCATATACTAAGTTAAATTTTTGTCCGCCATTACACGTATGCGAGATGAGATAAAGTAGACAACTAAAATAACTAAGTTAATGAACATTATAAAATGTAACGTCCGAGTTGCAATAATTACAAAACAAATTTAATTATCCCTTTGTACCAGTAATTTTATTTATATTTAAATTAAAATTTGGATGATAAAAAATCGAAATTACAATTGGTCACTTTCATACAAGATAGCAAATAAATACAGAGGTTATTAGAATTAAATATATAATAACATGGTGAGGGCACATGCACTTTTTAATTTTAAACATATTGTTATATCTGTGTTGTCAATTCTAATGACAGGAATAATGATATGTTTTATTTTAACAGAGTTTTTGGTCTCAGAAATCCACGGTAAGTGCAAGATATATGTTTGAAGCCAAATATGAAGACATGCTGCAGCATTTCAATGTACATAATATCAAGTTGATTTTGCTTTCAAACTTTGTAGGCATATCGCTTTGAACTGAGATGCCGTCAAAAAAGATTAGAGATAAGACGAATACTCTACATAATGGTACTTTTGTATCTTTTAAAAGTGAACATCAATCAAACTGAGACTTAACTTTTTCCTTGACCTAATAAGATCTAATAAAGTCGTATGAAAATATCTATTCAGGAATTAATTTTGATTATTTTCCAACTATTGTTTTTTATTATTATTATCTCGTTTAATTAATAAATAAAAAAAGATAAAGGTACTTCTTAAGAACATTCACGATTATTGGTTGCAAAGATTAAAATGGATTACTTTATTTTTTATTTTTAAATAATAAAAATATTTAAATGAACACTTAATAAATATGTAATGTGTTCCTCCAAAATATGTTCAACATGTATAAGAAATTTCAGCAAGATCCATGCAGTAGTTTTGGACATTCAAACATTCGTATTTATAATGTTAGTAAGATATAGATTATTTTAGAAGTATGAATAAAAAAAATAATGAAAAAGTGTCGTAAAAAAACACTAAACACATTATAGGTTTGTCATGATTATCTTTAAATGCTTATTTTAATGCATTTATAAAACCTTTAAAAAATACTGAATGACATTTCGTGTTGCTCTTTAACATAAATTAGTTATCATATATTAAAAAATCTGTTACATGTTGCAAACTCATTAAAATCCATCTTAATTTTGTTAGCAGCGTGCATCCAGCGCCCGGTGTTAAAAATTTACATAAAAATGAAAGAACTTTATACACTTGTATGCTAATTATCTTACAACTTTTACTTTATTTGCAACAAACTATTTAATGAATTTAATAAAAAATAGACAAACGTATTTAAAATGTAAGGTGAATTATAAAGGGTTATGAATGTGAATATTTGAATGGATGGATAGATGGATGGATATGCGTTAGAAGGTATCTCCAGAACGACTACATGGGTCTCGCTGAAATTTGGCATAGATGTAGAGCAGAGTGTGAAAGAATACATAGGCTACTAAGTAAGTTTTTGCTAATACCGCTGGTCGAAGTTGTGTGCGACAGTTACTTTATTTAATAAAACATAGACTAATCTATTTAAAATATAAGATGAAAAATAAATTAATGTCATATGTAAATTTAAGAAATACAATTTATAAATAAATAATGCAATAATTTTGAACTTCTTGAGTTCATAAATCAACAAAGGCTTATCTCGAGTTGCATTCCGTATTTGGCAGGAAACTACGTCAAATAAGCGAGCGACGATATATTCATATATAAAAGCATATAACTACATAATATATGGAGTAAAGCACATTTACCTCATTGTGGTAATGCGGTGAATCTGATAAATATTTAATATCGAAAAGTTCCAACTGCGGTTTAGTTTGAATTTATATTTCAAATAATAATGTGAATTAAATTATATCATGATTTTATTTTAAAATAAATTGTTAATTGATATAAAAACGGCTAAACACTCACGTATATTCGTCCGGTGGCGGCACCGACTAGTTTCGAGCCCACGCGGGCGTTTGTTCGGTTGTGAGCGACGGGCCGCGTCCGCAAAATAATACCAGTACCACTCATCCTGATGAAGGGCCCTCTCGGGCTCGAAACTAGTCGGTGCCGCCACCGGGCGAATATACGTCAGTGTTTAGCCGTGTTTATATTATATTATTATCAGTACATAAAATACATCATGTGTACAACTTGCAAATTTTTATTACGATACATACATACAATTTAATTTTAATAATTACGTAACAACGCGTTTGTATTCATTATTCTTAAAGAAAACAAATAACGCACCAGGAAAATTTCTAATATTATTATTTTATTCTCTCATTTAATGTGTTAGTAATAAAATATTAATAAAGATTTGTTATTATTGCGAGTCACAGACAGCGGAACAGCTGTGGTTAATGTATTGATAGTGGTTATAGGCATATAATCCACCTGATATTTATAACATTATGACAATATTTACTTACAAAAATATATCTTATTTAATACCAAGAAATAAATAAGCATATACCCTTAGAATCGTATCGCTATATCATTATTAACTTACTATACGTCCCCACTGATCGACAGATCCCACCACTCGGGTTGACTAGGCCATAGTCAACTACGCTGGCACAGTGAGGATTTACTTTACATATATATATTTAAATTTCTTCACTTATATATGCAGGTTGTAATGCGGATGTATAATGTACATATTTTTAGAAATTATTAATTAGAATCCTTTGGCGCGAATGACGTGCTTTCGTTACAAAGTCCAGTGTCAGAATGAATAGTGAGGGGACACAAACGTCGACATTTTAGCTAGTGTTGCGTCAATACACTGCCACATTTTCGGATTTTTTACAATATGTATTATATGTAAAGCTAAAAACACAATAGTACATGGCAGGATTTGAATCCAGGATGTACAGATTATATAAGTTAAGTGCTTAACCTCTGAGTTCTGTACCTTATAGCGCTATACATTAAGAATCCATTATAGGTATTGGAGAGAAAAAACAAATTAGTACAATGGATATGGTTGGGGAATAAAAGGTTTTTGTTCATTGAAACGCTGGGATAGAAAACAATTTATTTATTTAGAAAATATCCCCTAAGCTGATTGTCTTGTTCCAATGCTATTAATTCTAAATTTCCCACGGCGTGTTTTTGTTTTTTTAAAACCAATTTCTTTTTAATTTCACTACGATGATTTTTAAGACAAAATTGTTTTGGCATTATTGTCGAATACAATAATCGATTTTTAAGAAAAAAATACAGACTAATTAATAACCTTATTCTTTTTGACTTATCAAGATTAATCGATCTTTAAATAGTTTGTAATCGCTATTGCAAATTAATTGGAAAATAAATAAATAGATTAAACGTTTTACCGATAAACATAAATACGTAAAATAGCCACAATTTTTGGGAAATCATCATTCAAATATTAGTATAAATGTCGCCATGTAAATTCTTGCACAGTCTATTTATGCACAGACATTACATCTTTTTTAAATTTCCTGAAGCGCAGTCACAGAACACATAGTAATTAAATAGAGTAATAATATTCCCATGAGTAATATTTTTAATCTGCACATAGTCTGTGAAGTGGAGTATTGTAGCAGAGTAGACGTTAACCTCAGTATTTTTCTAACGACTGTGGATTTAATTTTATACGAGACAATGAAATGAACATTTACTGCGAGCTACTTTACTAAATTAAATAGTTTAAAAAAAATTATATTTTTTATCTTTCTAAACTTTTTTCTAATGGGGTTGGCACAGTATGTACTACTCCTATACATATCTATTAGCTGTCATATCTGAATTCACCCCCTACGCATGTCCTATTTCACACAATCCGTCCATAATTTCTTTGGTTTTCCTTTACCTTTGCAGCCTTAATCTCATTGTTTTTTTGTTAATGTGGTCATTAAGCCCTCTGCATGACATGTCTAAAGCAAGCTAACCTTCTGCTCCTTAAACTCTAACGTATTATCAGTCATATTTATATTGTGGCTACAGTTTTACACAGATTATTAACAACAACCAAATTTACAGATCAAACAATTACATGATTGATTATAGGAGTAGGAAAAAAATATAAATCCAATGACAATTCTCATCATTAACTTTTATATGATATGATTTAAAATATTATAAAGTAAAACCTGGAAACTTAAATGAACACAGTCGCTATAACTTGTGGCTTAAACAGACGCTGTGAAGCAAATTTCATTGCAAATCTAACTGGAACCACATGAATTATGCGGGACGCTTTCTCCACTGTATAAACAGGGTACGGACAAATTAAACACAATATTTTTTTTTCATTTTGCTGTTTGTTTTTCACGAGTTAGTTTTTGTATTGCGTATAAAATATTTTTGAGTGAAGTTTTTTTTAACATGTCTATTTAAGGGAGTCCCATAAGGTACCAATAATTTGGTAAAAAATTTCAAAAGTACATATGATCTTGGACCGATTCTAGTGGGAGCTAAATCGAACAGTGGACATCCACAGATCGAAAGGATGGATGGATTATTCTTTATTGATTGATTTTAACCAGTTCAGTTCGTAAACAGTAATATGGACTCATCTTATTAATATCATAAATGCAAATGTTTGGATGGATATCTGTTTGAAGGTATCTTTATAACGACTGCATGGATCTCGCTGAAAGGTCTAAAAGAACACAGGCTATTTAACAAGCTTTTTTATTTCCGAACAGATGAAGTCGCGGGAAAAAACTACACAATAATAGACAATGATATTATAGATTACGTACTACAGATATGAATTTTGAAAGAGTGTCAAGAATTGTCTAGTTCGAGAATCCAACACAATTTAGTCGGGCATAGCCATTTTCAGAGTAAACTAAGCTCCGACACTTTATACACGAGGGGTGGCGTGGCGTGCATTCATTCTCAAAGTTAATTGGCTATTTCGCTGCCCACGCCTGCCTCAAAATACTCACAATTCTTTTTTTTAATGTTTCCTTTAAATAAATTAGATGGTTTCAGTTGAAGTGTATAGAATAAATCAACACACTGAATTTAGGTCCAGTAATTAAGTTTTACTTAATATTATTATTTAATGAACCATTTGATTTTATGATTTCTTTAGTGTTATTTACCAGAAGATACTTAATGCAATCCCTAAGAGTTATTTAGGATATGTTATTTTTTATATATTTTATGATAAAATAATAAATCTTACTAATATTATAAATTTTAAAGTTTAGATGGATGGATGTTTGTTAGAAAATAGCTTAATAACGGCTGCTTGGATCTCGCTGAAATTTGGCATAAATGTAGAACATAGTCTGAACCAACTATAGGCCACTAATTTAGTTTTTTTTCAAAGTTCCAAGAAGACGGAGTCGCGGGCGACAGCTAGTTATCTAGCTACGGAATGTTATGACTCTAGTTTCAGGTGGTCAGTGCTGTACAGAAAGGAACCTCCTCACAATGCGCGCGATTTCTCAAATGCGTTTTGTATCAGGGCCTTATAAATTATCCTTTATATTACGATCCAATAATCATAATTCATATTATATTTATTTACTACTGGCTGTCGCCCGCGACTCTGTCCGCGGGGGATTAAAAACTAACTTAATAAGTAGTCTATGTGTTCTACCAGACTATGTTCTACATCTATGTCAAATTTCAGCGAGATCCATGCAGCCGTTCCGGAGAAACCTTGAAATAAACATCCATCCATTTAAACATTCGTATTTATAATATTAGTAAGATGTTAAATTTAATGTAATTAAATATTTATTTTTTGTATAATTATAGTAATCTTTGTTATTTTATGAATTTATTACTCTTTTCATGTTCATGTTAAAGATAAAAACTGCTTTAATGATCTCAACGCAAAAGAGAAGGTAAGTTGGTTGTTTTTGAATACAGAAAAGGTGTGTACCATCAGCAAAATAAACAGAATCAGTTTGGAAAATGCATCGTCAATTTGAAAATAAATTCTTAATCTACTATGCTATTTGTCGAACATTTACTTGAAGGAATCAATTTCTCCGACGTCTCTGAGGACTTCAGTATTGGAATGACAGCAAATTTAGATTGCAGAACTCGAGTCAGAGGTGAAGATTTGTGGAAGTATTTTCAAATGAATTTGTAGAGGAATCCGACTCGAAGGACCTAAGTATTTTTCAATAAATTGCAATTCATGTATTTAACTTTGTATACCTTTTATTACAATTCTTATAGTAATTTAATATGATGATTGCAGTGAAGAAGTAAAATTGAAGAGTAAAGAAGAGTTTAGCAAGAATGAGTTGTATGATGGTTGAACGGACTTCTGAATAGGTCAACAATTTTGGGAAGGTTATTATCAATTTTTGGCTGTCAACGCAAAAACAACGGGATGTTATAAGTTTGACCTGTCTGTGGGTGTGTCTATCTGTGGCTTCGTACGGATGAACCGATTTTTTTTTTATTACTTGACTTTTTTCGTCTCCGTAGCATGGTAGAGAGGGTCGACAGAGTGTCGACATATTCTGGGCTCTGCGCTTGGTCAATTAATCGATTGTCAATTTTAATTACATGAAATTAAATAAGATATTATAATTTTTTCCACCTCTTCGGGATTAAAGTAACCAATTTACGTACGAATTCGGGCCGCGCGTGTTTAAACTTTAAATAGTTTGAAATGAATGTTAAATTATTTTTCAATTAGCGTGAGCATCGGAATAAATCACAATGTATCATTAATGTTAACGGAAATCCTATAAATTAAAGCCGTACCTGTTCTGAATACCGTACCTCATTTAAATTGTAAATGCCTACAAATTCCGCGGTCGACCGATCTCTCCTCCTGCCATAGTTATTTATATTGGAAGACGGCGGGTGTAGGGTTCTTATTTTTAAGAGGAAGCTAGTTTATGTTATGTAAGATTTAATATTCAGTTAAACTTACGTGACATTATAATAAACATATCTAAAGGGCTAAACACTCACCTACATACATTCATCCGGTGGCGGCACCGATTAGACTAGCACTCAGTGAGTGAGCGACGGGCCGCGTCCACGAAATAATACCAGTCGCACCAACACTGATGAAGGGTCCCCGATGGGCTCGAAACTAGTTGGTTTTACATGTTTAAAAAATATATTTTCTAAAACTATATACGTAATGCATCGGTGGGCCGGGCCTAGCACGAATATTTGCGACAAGCGATGTGATATCGTCATCGTCAATGTAAAAATTAATACGATAATGTTGGTGTACATTACGCGCGATAGGGGCGATGCACAAATTTTAATGTAATTTTATTTTGATGACGATACGATGGCGCTGGTCACAAATAGTCGTGCTAGGCCCATATATGTTGCTTGATTTCTAGTCAAGATTATTATTACGACATATTTTATGTTTTTTTCTCAGTTTCTACCTTTTTTGTGTGCTAATGAATAATTAAATTAGGTTATTTACAATATTTGTATTGTTTTCTTACACTTTCACCACCTGAAGTACCATCTAATAACATCTGCTTTTTGATATAAGTAATATTTGTTCATCAATAGAATAATCTTTATCTCTTTGACTAGTCGATTTGATTTTCCTTATTTCCTTTTATTAGATTTTGTTTTAAATAAATGTTGTATTATGCAGACGTACCGCCCCTTAACAAACGGTTGCGAGGTAGCTAGACACAGTGAGACAATCTCAGTCGTTTATCAGGTGACAACTGACAATGAACCATTAAATCAATAGAGCTTCGCTTCCTATTGCCCTCAAGTACAGACAAATTGCTTACATTTACTTCATGAACTTCTGAACCTAATGCATTATTTCAAAAGTAAAGAAATTAATTATGGCCCGAGACAATCTGTAAAAGTTGCTAAACACGGTTTGAATATGCGACAAATTCGTTGTAATTTTCGTATATAATATGTTTTACTGCAAAACTTTTAAGTACGACAAAAGAGTGTACTTCCTAGAACTAAAAATAACCCTTAAAATCGTCAGAAAAAAAGATATTTATTTTTTACATATTTAAAACATCAGATGGATTTTATAAATCGCCGATTCTAATTATAATCATTACAAAAGTGTTGAAAAAAATATACTTTTAATGTAACACAGAGAAACATTGTGAATAAAATGGCAAAAGCGAAAGAAAGGAAACTCAGTATACAAGTAATCTGATAGCAATTAGAATTACGAGAATTAATTAATCACTTTGGCGGATTAAGATTAGTAAAATTCCCTTCATTCCGGAAACGGATTTCATGTGATCTCATTCAGTTATGTTCCGTTAATGCGTCCCGTAACTGATTACGTTTAAATGGATTTTATACAACAACTAGCTGTCGCACGCGACTCCGTCCGCGCGGAATTAAATAAAAACATAATTAGCTAGCCTCGTAGCCTATATGTGTTCTTCCAGACTATGTTATACATCTATGCCAAATTTCAAACAAACATCCGTTTATTCATCCATCTAACAATTCGCATTTATAATATTAGCAAGATAGCACAACGCCGTAACCCAGGGGAGTAGGTAAAAGCCCTTAGACGCAGTCTTACTACACCGCTTTCTTTTTTTCCACATAAAAATATACACATGCACTTTAGTTTTAGATCCTCATGTAAAAATTAGCTCGTATTAAAATTATTTTAGAGTTAGATTAGAAGAATGGCTAACTAGTTTAGTCTTCTGTCCCTTCACACCTTTCTTATACGGAAATGATGGGGATTTGACGAAGAATGTGTCGCATATAAAGGGAAAATATTCTCCTTCTGTTGGTCCCACCTTCGTGGATTAAAGGTTGGCAACATATCTTCAATTGTGGATGTCTATGGACAGCGGTCGCTTCGCTATTTTGGGGAATTCAGGTGGCAGCTTTTTCTTAATATAAAAAATGTTAATTTCTCTAAAAAAAAAACTAAGGAATATTATTAACTTATTCGTAATTTAAATGTAAATATATGTAAAACATGTAACATATATTATGTCCATTTATTATTTTATCATGGAAAAGATAAGGCGAACAAAGTAGAAAAATAAATTTTGGGATGGGCCATTATGTCGTTGAACATCCCAGATAAGTAAGAGTTTTTTGATAAGGGATTATAGCTTGTAAGTTAGGAAAAAAGACGGACATGTTGAAGTAACCCGAACATGAATATTGTTGAGTATCGTATATATATTATTGTGTAGTCAGATATCAAATGTCCTTTACCTCCTCCTACCTACCTCCTTTATGTCCTACCTTTCGTACTACTTTAGATCTAAAATAAAAACAGTGGACAGTATCTATTCGGTTTTACTATTTTTTATTTAAGTTATCATTCATATGACATAGAGACGAAGGATTTTTGACTAAATAATAACATAGGAGCGGCAGCAAGAGTTTTAAGGGTAAGTTTTATTTGTTGCACATACATTACTAAACAGTTAAACGGCTCTTCTGTAGAGATATCTCATTTTAATTCCACAGTAAAATGATCCTTAAGAATTCACTAAAGAACTCTGAGTACGGAATTATCTTGTTACTTCACAAACTGCCGTTTAACTCAATGAAATTACGCATATGCGTTGATTGAAACAATTGATTTATTAATGAAAATAAAACGACGTTTATATTCACAAACTCCTACAAAGTTTTAATACGCTCAATGATTTCCATCATGGAAGAAGTTCTCACGATTTAATTGTTTAAGAGATTTCAAATCTTAACGCAACTCCGCCAGCTTTGAATTAGCATCAGGAAATATTTTACCTGTACTACGAAATTAAACTTTTTTTTAAGTAAAATATTAGCAGATTTTTTTGTAAATTTACTAATATTTCTTTAACCGTTCCAACTAAGCTGTATGCTTGTGCTAGGATATGGTTTACGACATTAGTCGAATGGCGGGATTCGAACCCCCGACCTCGTGGTCGGAAATCCGTACCCTTAACCATTAGGCTATTGACGCTTTATTTCTAATTGTTTATTATTTTTTAATTTACACAACAAATACTCCAATCCCTGTACCCCAGGACACATTACTAACTTGATACTAAAAACACGAATGGAATGACACCCCACTTGTCAAAATTGTTTCAGGCACATCACAATGGAATTTACAAGTCTAGAAACCTCATACATAAATACATACAAACTGGGGTAAATATTTTGTTCAGCAAAATACGTTGTAAAAACATCTTTATCGTTGAAGATCGAACTTAATTAATTGCTAACTAACAATAAACTTAGGAGCAATGCCAATTTAAATCAGATGCCTCAGATCTCACTCGTCGGTATTAAATAACTTCAGCATTGCTGTAATAAAACCTCTTTATAACAAAGCATTGTTTCTTTTTCTAGTTCAAGAGAAACTTTAAGTGATCACTATAATTCATAAAAAATATGAATTGACCATTATCATCTTGACCATCATTATCACGATCATCATTATGATCATCACCATCATGATCAATCATGACCGTCATCATAGTGATCATCACTATAACACATTGGCGAGAAGAGTAAACTTTCCTAACTTGAAATCAAATTTTCCGATCCGATGTAGAGTTCTCATTACATGCGCTCGAATCCCAGGCAATTTTACTCCAATATACTCAGTCAATATGCAGGTAATTTAAAGTTTGATGTTAAATAGAAAACGCCGGATGTTATTTGCGATACAGTGATTTCAGGCAAACATTTCTTGCATAATTACGCATAACTGTAGTAATGTTACTATGGTATTTTGTTTTTTAATTTTTTTTTAAATATGAAATTTTATACCGTTGGAGGTATTGGGTAAGGTTATATCCAGGAGGCTGATGATGACATGAAATTTTCTCAAATAAGATCAATGAAGGCCAACTCTCTTAAGGCTTAAATGGATTACTCCAGGCAGTTAAAACCGACTGTGTTTAGGCCCTTATTGTGTTAAGTATAGAAATTCACTTCACAATTCCAATCAACCGATCTATTGCTAGATTCTAAGGATCATTATATGAAATCAATTCCTGCTGTAATCGTGTACAATGGAGCGGAGGTATTCAGTATATTGGATGGGAAATTACTACAATCTGTCTCAATACGTACCAGTGACGGGAGCGCGGTCGTCTATTTAATAAATGCTATACTGACAGTTCCCACATGATAAACGACTAACGCCTAACTTATTGGGAATAGAAGACGTATTCCTCAAGGGAATGTGTTAATATTTGGAGGTTAGAGTTTTTCATATCATAAGGCGGCAAATGCTTGTAGTCTGTGTGGTCGTGGTATTGTTTGGTTTGACTTGGCCATTCGTGTAGCAGTTAATGCAGCGGACTCTGCTGATAAATGTCTTATTACATTGTTACAGTTGTAGTACTTATCTTATTTGAATATTGACGACATTTAAAAAAAATGTTTTTTTTAATGAGTAAGAGCCAAACGGACAGTGCGACCATCAATGAAACGGACATGAACATATTGACGATAAAAAAATGTTTTATGATTAGGGGGCTTAGACTTTCGGAAGACTAGAGGAATTCCAGATACGTTGTCGTTCTTTAAAATAAAAATAAAAAAGCACACTACCGTGACAATGGACTTGGACAATTTTTATCAATATATGTACATATTATACATTCTTTATATGTATATAATTAAGCATATACTATCAAACACTTACATCTGAGATTAAAAACGCTTCGTACTGAGAGAAATCGATGAGGTAAGTAATGCTTTTAAATTAAAGATCTTAATGACATTGTACTATAATAAAAATGTATAGGTTATTCTAAATTCAGAGGAACCACTTTTGATAATAATCAGTATTTCAGCATAATATTTAAATTGTATTACAAAGCGGGACAATTATGTAAATGAACGTTTTATTTTATCGGGAACCCCAAAATGTCGCTGACAGTTTTGGTAAAATTCTCACCTCCGAAAGATATTATTTACAATTAACGTCAATTAAATTTCGATGCGATAAAATGGATATATTTTAAAGGAATTGGTATATTAATGGTTTCGGAGAAATGAAAGTAAAATAAATGATATGTACAAAATATGAAATTACATACTTCAAGTAATGAATCCTTAAGTGCCTTTCGTATCTTTTGTTAACTAGACGTTATTGATTCAAGTAACTGTATATACGAACCTTATTAATATTACAGTAGGCTTAATACGAATATGGGGAAACCACTGCACTATTCTCCAATGAAACTTGTCATGAATTATGCTGGAGTAAAAGCATATCAAGACAAGCACGACCTTCAGAAATGAAGAATACGAAGAAGAAGATTAAGAATATTTGTGATAATCTCCATCGTATCATTATCGACAAAATTTAAATGTTTGCAGCGTAAATTACACTAAAAATCTCATAGTAATATTGAAAAAAAAAAGATGACGATACAAAGATGATTGTCACAAATATTCGTAATAGACCCACTGATTGTACTGTCAATAGGAAAGTAAATTATTTAACAAATATTTCTTAGTTTTAATTACTAGAAAAATAAGATAGCAATATCTTTGTTGAAAAAATATATTTTGGAAGATTCATATTCCCTTTTAAGCGTAGTATTTATTCAATAACTATGATAATAAATATTTATGAAAAGCATATCTTCAAAAGGTATTGTATAGTGCGACCGCCAATTAAATCGAACAGCGGCGATTGTGAGCAATCCTTTTGATCTCGGGGAGTCCTTTGTCAACAGTGGTCTTATGACCTACTGAGGATTGGCGAGTATAGGCACTTAAGCTCTGTCCTTTAATATAATATGTTTTATAACAAGATATTCCTTTAATTACGTCTTACATTATATTGGAATGACATCATATTGTTATTCATAAATTTAATATATCTAAAACTAGCTGTCGCTCGCGACTCCGTCCGCGTGGATTTAAAGAAAAAACTTAATTAGTAACAGAGGTAGAGCCCGCTTTAACCTCTTCGCACAAATTGGCCCGGCTCGCCCGGTGAAATACCACGACCACACAGAAGACAGGCGTGAAGTGGAAGCAATTCCGCGTTTCGTCTGATGAGTGTGCGTCCCGGAGGCCTTATTTAGTCTTCTTTCCTTACCCACCCTTTTTCTTATAAGGAAAGGATGGGAAGTGGAAGTGGACTTTCCGGATGAGAGGATGCATGGAAAGGGAAAATATTTTCTTTCTGTGCATCCTCTCCTCCGTCGATTAAAGGTAGGCAACGCATATGCAATTGCGTATGTCTATGGGCAACGGTCACTTCGCTATTTTAGCGATTTTAGGTGGCGGCTCGCTCGTTTGCCACCTATGATATAAAAAAAAATAAGGCTACTATTTTTTTTTCAGGCTATCTATATATATCTTTGAATTTCTTCTCAGATATGTGCAGGTTGCATCATGGTGTTTTCCTTCACCGTAAGAACGTCGGTACATAAGTTAATCTAAAAACACATTGGTACATGGCGGGATTCGAACCCAGAACCTGCAGATTGGCAGTCAAGTGCTTGATCCCTGAGCCACCGACGCTCGGACCAATTCTCGAATATTAAATGGAAAATTCTTTACAAGAACATTTCACACGCTCAAATCCAAGCTAAGGCTAGATTCATAATTTTATACATAAAATTAAACGTTATCACGTATAATTTAATGTTATCTCTACTTAACGCGGTAATATTGTGCGTAGTATTAAGTAATACTCAGAAATAATTACTCCATATTTCTCGTGTATTCGTGTATCTACCATCTCTCCCTTCCAGATTACTTCATAGCTCATTAAAACCCACCCTCTCGGATACTTTGCCTGTTAATGGTGTATATTCAAAGGGAGATAATAGATTTGATTGTTTTAGTAATATTTGAGAATTAAATAAGGTTAATAATCGATTTTTAATCGGCCTTTGTATTATGATTACACTAACGGTCGACGGCGACTCCGTCTGTTATATTTGGAATTAAAACAAACTTACTAAGTAGCATGTGTGTTCTTTCAGAATTTGTACTATAAGTATGCCAAATTTCATCGAGATCTATGCAGCGGTTCTGGAGTTACCTTCAAACAAACATCCATTCATTTAAATGTTCGCATTTATAATATTAGTAAGATTGTAATCGCCTATCGGATGATACAAGTTTTTCGATTATTAAATCAGTAAATTTTGTTACTTTAAAAAACTATATAGCTCTTCTTATATGTACTCAAATAGTTTAATTTGGTTTTCGTGAAATATTTATTTAAGAATAAGAATAAATTTATTTCACAAAAACAGGTTAGAATAATATACAGTGAAGTATCTTGCAGACCCCGAACTAGGCTGAGCGTGTATCTCGGGGCCTAGGAGTGCACTAGCCATAAACAAAATGACAGTACGTACATATCATGTAAAACTAAGCGTGATATTATGAGATATAATTTAGGAATATAAATTAAATTGAACATATTTTAAAAAGAAAACGGCAGCAGACGTTCTGAGATTGCAAATATTCCTTCACAATAAATATTGAAATTCTCATATAAATAGACGCTTCGCACTTTAAATGTGAAATATTTTTCGAATTTCCTTCACAAACGTATCGTATACAAAAGAGATAAAATTGAATATTTACGTTATTGCGAAATTGTTTCAAATATAAATATATTAATTTATTATTATGAAGATTAGCGCGGTTTGGACATGTTATGAGGAGGGATGATGATGATATAAGCAAAAAGTAATGAGATTAAATGTGGATGGCTACAAAGGTATGGGAAGACCAAAAAGTATGGAATGACTGTGTGAAAGACGATATGCGTAAGAAGGGGGTAGACTCGGATATGACGGCTGATAGAGATGTATGGAGCAGTAGTACATACTGTGCCGACCCTCGATAGGGATAAGGGCAGGTTGATGATGATGATGATAAATATATCAATTATGTTCATGCGCTTTGATATTTTAGTTGTAATTTAGATTTTATGCGATACAACTATAAAATAATATTTCCCTTTGTTCACAAGAATTTGAGGAATGATAAAAAACAAGGAAAACTTATCCAAAGTTAGATGAGTCTGTATGAGTGTGCAGATTGGAAATTTAAAATTTCTGTATATGTAATTCCGTAGTTTGACGTGACTTAAAATTTCATCTAAACAAAAGATCACATTTTTCTTTTCTTATTGCAATCTCTAGATCAGTTATATGAATTAAAAATGATCTTAATATAGGCGAATATTTAGTAAGAAGGTATCTCCAGAAAGGCTCTATAGATCTCGCTGAAATGTGACAGATATAGGACCTGGAAGAGCACATAGGCTACTATAATAATTATAATAAGTTTTTAAATTCCACGCGGACGGAGTGTCAGGTGACCGCTAGTAAGACAAGTATGTAAGCAAAAATTATTCAAGATCGAATTTCGGTCGTAAAAAGCTGAATACAATTTTTCACTTATTCTGAATTTATTTAATTACGGTATATTTTATTATACTGTTCTTGAATAAAGAACCTCTAGAGCACAAGAACTAGGGCTGTATTAAGTTAATAGAGGGGGAGATAAGCAAACAAATACATCCCCCGGAGGAGATGAACTCAATCCTATTCCGGAGTAAAACGAATTATGCTCAGTTTGCGGAGGTTTATTATTGAACTAGATATTTAAGTGTCCCCATTATATTTTTTTGTACCTGGATTTATATAGGAATTTGTACTTTTGTGTTTGACCTTTTATGAAGTAGAGTATAACATACTGTTTTTTAACGTATTGCCTTTAATATAAAATACTGTTTAGTGTACGTAATATAATAAATAAAAGTAGAGCTTAGGAATTTTCAAAATAAGGTCATCAGAGTTTTACAACTTTATTCGCCTTTAATTTGTTGTCAAATAGGTCTTCTAACTATATTCAATTAGCAACTTAAAATGTGGGGGTTAAATGTATTTTTAGACATTAATAATTACTATCCTTTGGCGCGAATGACGTGCTTTCGTTACAATGTCTAGTGTCAGAATGAATGTGAGAACGCAAACGTCAACATTTTAGTAAGGCTAGTGTTGAGTCAATACACTGGCTCATTTTCGGATTTTCTTCCTAACAGTATGCATAAAGAGACGTTGCTAGCGTGATTGAGTATAGCCTAGTCCCCTCTAACTTAGGATAGAGTACTAGCCCCTCAAGGGTTGTATAGTGAGCTGATGATAATGATTTAAAAATCTAGAGTGTTAAAATGAAACCAAAGCAGGTTCAGTTTAAGGTCGTCAGTGAAGTCGTTCAAGATAAAACGATAATATAAAAGATAAAATAAATGATGAAGGAATGGTTTCCCTCGAGGATTTACCGTATTGTGTGTGGTGCAAATTAAATGAACTTTCATATCAAGATGATTTGAATCTTGAGAAAATATAAATCTCTGTAGACATATTAAATTAATGTTGCTTATATTGTGAACTGAAAAATATTAAAATTACGACACAAGTTTTTTTTTTATTGCAATCTAGCTCGTCATCAAGTAGGAAAATATTAGTCGGTTAATTACAAGTATGAAATGAAACTTAAGAAAAACATTGATGATTTTTGTCAGATCATCATCATCATCTGCCTGTCAATATCATTCACGTAAGGTAGGCGCAATAGGTTCCGTCCCCCAGATTGATTTATATTCCGTCATTTCAGTCATTACTCTTTATAACAATTTCAGCTATTTATAAGATGAAAGGGGTTAAAAAAAGACTATCAAATTTTAGTAAAAAGTTTTTTTTTATGTTGAATAAGCTAACGCTTTACCACGAACCCACCTGATGCTAAGTGACGATGTTGCTTGAAAGATAATACGCGCTAACTTATAACTTGGACCATACGATTAATAGGTACGAGAAAATAGGCGTTACGAACAGAACGGTTCTAACAAATGTGTTTCAAGTGGTGAGGGTTAGCGATTGCGGTTGTCTTTGCCTGATGAGATTGTGAAAAAAATAGGAGTAAAAAAATGCGCGGGAAAAATGCGTAACCGCCGCGGCGAGCTAAATTGGAAAAGTCGTTTTTATTATGTAACAGATCGAATCTGTTCGACTGTGTTCGAAATTTAAAATCAAATCTGAAATATAAACTTCGTACGTTTGATTGGTAACTTTGTGATGAGTAAAATCATTTTAAAAAGATTTTTAAGTTTATTTGGGTTTGGGTCATATAATCTTATATTTAATCTCACAGATTAATAAATTATTTTATGTATATTGTACTCTTATTTATATAAATAAATATGATAAAAGTTACGTAAATATTTCCTTACGTTTAAAGTAATTGTTTTTCTAAAAAGATGTGGAGTCTAAAATTTTTAAAGATAAATTGCAACACAAACGTACAACAAATTCTAAAAGAAAATCATGAACGGATTAATTCTGAGCTTTTTAATTTGAAATGGTCGTTTTTCAATTCTCACCTCCTTAGGGACGAGTCAGGAAATGGATTCCAGGGAATAAGCCGTCGACAAATACCCTAATAGATTACGACTATATTGGAAATTGGAAGCAGTTCTTTGTACACCATACTTTAATCATTCGATAACTTATTTCCTTACGTACTTATGTTAATTTAACCTACATACTATTTTGCGATGTTCGATATACAAGTATTTTGCAGTCGTAAATTAATAAAAATTCTAGTTTACTTACACAAGTATTATAGTTAAAATATGTATATATAAAATAATTCAAGATAAATTTTATCATATATTTATAGGAAAACTTTTTTTTTTAACTTTCAAAGCTAAAGGTTAAATTAAATTTTAAAAAACTTTTATTTCTATATTTTACTAATATTATAAATGCGAATATTTAGAGGGAAGTTTGTTTGAAGGTATCTCCGGAACGGCTGAACAGATCTTGATGAAATTTGGCATACATATAGAACATAGTCTGAAAGAACTTAGGCTACTTGTATGTTTTTTATGACAGAGTCGCAGGCGACAGCTAGTTTTAGATACCTGAACACTATAGAAATTCATTATAATCTGTTTATTAGTTTAGAAACGCTTAGAGCACAAAAGTAAAAAATGGACATTGATTTTTACTAAATTTACGTAACAATGTTACAATAAATTTTCAAGTTTATTAGTTTAATTTATTTGTTTCTTCAGTTATTTATTGCACGAAGCAGCTTTTATTACTTACAATATATTTTCGTTAAATGAATTTAATTCGATATCGAGAGATTAAACTTTTATTAAAGTACCCAAAGTGCTTTCTCCGAGATTTAAAAGATCGGAGATGATTACGTAGAGAGGGTATTTTAATCTTCTTAGATTGCCTAGGTATTATTTACAATAAAGGTACCTAATTAAGTTTAACGTACTTAATCTAAGCGCTGTAGAGTCTATGTTATTACTCTATTATTTACGCGATATACTAAGTCTCTCCTATTATAAATTACTAGCTATCGCCCGCGATTTCGTCCGCGAGTTATTAAAAAACTTAATAATAAGCCTATGTGTTCTTTTAGACTATGTTCTACATCTGTGTGAAAACACCGAGATCTATGTGTCGTTCTAGAGATACCTTCAAACAAACATGCGCATTCATAATAATAGTAAGACAAACATTTGTATTCGATTGAAATATAGAAAAAATATCTTTCTAATTATGATGACGGGATAGTTTTTTAGTTATTTTTTTCATCAAAAGGAATCCTTCTATATAATTTTATTACATAAACAAGATAAGCATTTTTATAACCATAGCTTTTTGTAATTTATCTTAGAAATCTGTTATACCTAATACAGGTAGTTACAGATCGTCTATAAATATAGATTATCCTTTTTTTTAAATATTAGCAGATTTTTTTGTAAATTTACTAATATTTCTTTTACCATTCCAACTAAGCTCTAGGTTTGTGCTAGGATATGATTTACGACAATAGTCGAATAGCGGGATTCGAACACCCGACCTCCTGATCTGAAATCCGTAACCTTAACCATTAGGCTATCGACGCCTAAATCTATGTATGCTAAGTTGCGTCTTAGTACGATAATGCTTATGATATGCATTGAATTATTAATTCTAACATGAAGCGTTTACTAATGGACATATTATATGTTTAATGAACAATATATTATATGAAATTATTGAAACAGATTTCATTTCATAAGTCAATACAAAACAAACTATCAAAGACGTGTTTTTTTTGTAAC
The DNA here is from genome assembly GCF_000836235.2 of Papilio xuthus. Taxonomy (NCBI): domain Eukaryota; kingdom Metazoa; phylum Arthropoda; class Insecta; order Lepidoptera; family Papilionidae; genus Papilio; species Papilio xuthus. The sequence goes on from NW_013533761.1 coordinate 758,112, forward strand.
TGAGTAGTCACTGTTTGCCTTGAAGAGGCATTTACAGCTTCACCGGGCTTGAGGTGGCCGAGCGCAGATGGCACTTAGCCTAAACCTCGTTTAAGAGTAACTAAGCTCGAGGGCTCCCCACAGGAATCTCGGCTCGGGCTGTTACTTCTTTATTATTACTGTATTGGACAAAGACGTGAGTAATATTTGATGTCATCAAAAAAGATCAGAAAGAGAAAGAAGAGTCGTAAGAGACAGAAACAATAGACAAGGTCGTTGGAAATTAATATATACTTTTAAGTTTATGACTAATTTAAAAAAACTAACTCATTTGAACATTTTGTTTTTAACAGCACAATTACGATACATCTAAAAATAAATAAAGTACGTTCATTGTACTACTATTTCATCCACTGAGCTCGGAGTCTACCCTAAGTTAGGGATGACTTATAATTATTTTTAACGCCAATAACCTAATGGTTAAGGGTACAGGAACAATCACGTAGGTGAGAGTTCGAATCCCGCCATTTGACTATTGTCGTAAACCATGTCCTAGCTCAAGCCTACAGTTTACTTGGAATGGTACAGCAAATATTAGTAAATTTAAAAAAGAATCTGGTTATATTTACAAATGCATATTTGCCATTTTTGTATTGCAAATTATTCGCAATAGCTTTGCTCTCCTGATATTATTTTTACCACGCAAATCTGCCGCGCGATTAAATAAATAATTCATAATAGCTTTGAGATTAAATGCAATTCATTTTACTTAAACAAATTCGTTCCACGATCCGATAATATACATTAATATGATAAACGCTAATTCGTATGTTTATTTAATCGATGTATGTAAATATGTCATAATTTCCTTTTGAGTTCTGTTGTGATTTATATAATTATATTAACGTGTATTAATTATTAGTTATGTTAGCTACCGCCCTTGACTTCGACTGCGCGGAATTAAAAAACACATAATTAGCTTATGTGTTCCTCCAGACTATGTTCTATAAGTATGCAAAATTTCATCAAATCCCGTTCAGCCGTTTTGGAGATATTTTCAAACAAACAAACATCCATTAAATATTCACATATATATTAGTAAAATTTTATTTTCTAAAGTAGCTGTCGCCAGCAACTTCATCTACGCGGAATAAAAAAAAACATAATTAGTAGCCTATGTGTTCCAACAGACTATGTTCTATACGTATGCCAAATTTCATCGCTACCCGTTCAGTCGTTTTGGAGTTACTTTCATACATACATCCATCCATCTAAACATTCGCATTTATAAAATTAGTAAGATTGTATGCGTCACTTTTATTGAAAGTTAGGTAAATATAAATGTCACATAATAAACGGTGATATAAACCAGGTGGCATCGATAAATTCGCTACTGCCAACTTCACACTCAAACCTTCAACATCCGAAAACTCTTCAACAATTTGAATTAAGAATAACTTTACCTGCCGAAGAAAACGTTCTCCTTAAAACTTCCCTTCGAGTTTGTTAATTTTAATACCACTCTATTAATATTCTCAAACTGTTTACTTTACTTTCCGACAATATTTATGTTTATCAAACTTGATTTTACGCCTAAAATATACAAAAAAACATAATATTATCTTTAAATTATTTATTATGAAGCATTTAAAAAAACGGTATTTATGGTATAAGGTAAAAACGAGCAAGTGGCCAAGGAAATTCGCCAAAATAGCGAAATGACTACTGCCCATAGACATCCAAATTTGATGCGTTGCCTAATTTAATTCAACAGAACATGGAAAAAGGATATGCCCCTACTTACACGTCTCCTCACCTGCTAAATCCGCTTCTCCTTCCCTTCCTTTAACTACGAGAAAAGGGAAAGGCAAGAGGACTAAATTTTGGTCTCAGAAAAAACGCGAAACTGCGTCTAACAATATTTTCCAATGGCTAAAATGGTTCCTATTCAATCGTTTAAGTTCAAATTTTGTGAACGTAAATCTGTTAGTTCTTTTGGCTAGTCTTTCGTCTTCAATAACTTACGAAGAATAATCCCTTATCACTGTTACCTGGGGATGTTCTTTCGACATAATGGCCCAAACTTTAATATATTGCTCCGATTCAGATTATCTGTTTTTTTATGGAAAAAGAATCAAGTTCGTTTTACATCTTATATATAAAATTCTCGTGTCACAATTTTCGTTCCCATACTCTAATCCGAAACGGCTTGACCGATTCTCATGAAATTTTGTGAGCATATTGAGTAGGTCTGAGAATCGGCCAACATCTATATTTTTAATCCCGCGCAGACGGAGTCGAGGGCGACAGCTATAGTATACTATAAATGGTTTTTAGATTATTTTTGGGATTTAGATATTGGAAATATTTATGTTTAAGATATGGAAAATCGATATTTTATCTTAGTTTATTGACAACTCGAACAGTTTTTATACATTTTGTACATACACTTGACAGTTATGAACAAATTAGCTGCTGCCCGCGAATCCGTTCGCGCGGAATTAAGTTCTTATTCAGCCTATGTGCTCTTCCACACTGTGTCCTACATCTATACCAAATTTCAGGAAGATACATGGAGCCGTTCTGGAGATATCTTCAAACAAACATTCATCCATCTATCCATTTAAACATTCACATTTATAATATTAGTAAGATTGTTGATGACATGCGTTAAAAACAATTACGTAGTAAAAGATACAAAGCAATGGTAAAAATAAACGGCATTACGCAGTGTACGGAGCTTGTAAGAATATTACCTTATTTATTCAGGTGAGAAAGCGGCCGCATGAATTATTTACAATTCACTCGGCTTGCAATGGTACTTGCCCTTAAGGTAACAATTTTAGTAAAAAGCTTTCACGGTACTTGAAAATAAAAAAGTATTATTGTAAAACGATCAAATAAGACCACATCTGATGTTAAATATTGTGGTTGTTAGATTACATTTGCTGACTTGGTAACTGCAACTTTAAGGAAACCATCTCTTACTAACAATTTTTACCGTAACCTTGCAGTTTTTGCGAAACTTTCTGCCTTGCACAGACGCGCTGTAAAATGGTCTGCCCTTGGCAGTATATCAAAACCGCTACAATTTGAGGTCCTTCAAGAAGTGAACGTATCATTTTCTCGCATGCCGGCGACGCATCTGCAGACGCACTACGACGTGGTGATCCTCGTTGTTCTCGCTGCTCCTTTACCCCCTTACCTTAAAAAAAAAGATTCTCAAAATTGATTCGATAATTACGATTATTGTTGCGATCCTAAGATCGATATAAAAATGCTTGTAATTCTAAACTATGTTAAAATGTTTTAAGCACTAATCTTATATATAAAATTCTCGTGTCACAATTTTCGTTCTCATACTCCTCCGAAACGGCTTGACCGATTCTCATGAAATTTTGTGAGCATATTTTGTATGTCTGAGAATCGGCTACTATCTAGTTTATAATCGGAGTCGCGGGCAACAGCTAGTAATTCATAAGAATAAAATTATAAATTCTACACAAATCCTTAACATTGTTAATATTTATTGGCAAACAACGCAAATTGTATCAAAATTCATGATAGTACGTAGTTGTAGTTAATTAAGAAAAGCCGATCTTATGCAAATATGCTGCCACGCTTTACTATTGAATAATTAATGTACAGCTACTAAATAGACGAAACAATACAAACAATGTAATACAGTTTAAATTTATTTTATTAACTGTATCATTTATTTATATACTTATACTTAGATATATATAACAGTCAAGATCATCACCTCACTAACAGTGGTAGAGCCCGCTTTAACATCTTCGCAAGAATTGGCCCGGCTCGCCCGGTGAAATACCACGACCACACAGAAGACACGCGTCAAGTGGAAGCAACTCCGCGTGCAGTCTGATGAGTGTGCGTCCCGGAGGCCTAATTAAGTCCTCTTTCCCTTCCCACCGTTTTCCTTATAAGGAAAGGATGGACGTGGACTTTCCGGATGAGAGGATGCATGAAAAGGGAATATATTTTCATTCTGTGCATTCTCTCCTCCGTCGATTAAAGGGAGGCAACGCATATGCAATTGCGTATGTCTATGGGCAACGGTCACTTCGCTATTTCAGCGATTTTAGGTGGCCGCTCACTCGTTTGCGACCTTATGATATGAAAAAATAAGGCTACTTTTTTTTTTCAGGCTATATTCTACTTCTAGCTAACATACCTTTAAAGAAACATCTTAACATTCACATTTATAATATTAGTAAGATTCAAATAAAGTCGCTCTTGTAAACATTATTCTCCTAAATCAGTCGTGATTATTTTATTCGCGTATATTATAATTATCTTTTCAAATAAAGTCGCATACAACAAATGTGTTAGATTTTTTTTTCATTTTGTAACATTGTTTTTGCTTTCTGTGACGTAGCAGATAGCAGATCTGCTACGTCGACGAGAAAGAAAGAATTTCATTACGTTTGTTGTGAACAAGTTTAAATTCCTTTGCGAAAGCTTGCCAGTTTTAAAACAATAAGTAATGGATACAATCAAATAGTTTTTAGAAACAAAAGTATAAAAGTTATTAGGAAATATGGTCAATAACAAATGCCGAAGTCTTTAATTGAGCGTTTCCATTGCCTAAATTCATGTTTCCAAACATAAAAACAATATGTTTAGGTACATAAAAAACAACAATCGTTGTCTTTGGGAAAACAGTGAAAAAGGATTCAGTGACATTCAATCATTTCTTAAATATAGAGTGGGCCTAGCACGAAAAATGTTTTTCTTTATTGTATTAAATTCATAAGAGAATTTTGGTGTACTTTACACTCGGTAGGGGGCGCTGCAAAAATTTTAATACTAATTTTGTCGATGAAGATACGCTGGCGAAATTTGTCAATTTTTTTTTTTTTATTTGTCATTATATTTAAAGCCCGATATTTGTACTAACCTAATACAAATTAATTTTGTCGTGCTAAATCCCTTGATTTGTTCTGACAAATGGCGTAATATAAATTCAATTAAATCCATGGAAGGAAACATATAAAAGGCTAGAGAATGAAAGAAACGCGATGTGTAGTCAATTGTTTCTGTGATAACGACAGCAGTTGATCAAAGTCAGGCTGATGTACAGCCGTGCGCAATACTATGAACGCAAGAAATAAGGGCCCTTACACACGAAAAGTTACCAGAACTAATAGTTAACAAATGTATAATAATTTGACCAATGGTTACACATATTATAACAATTCCAAGAATCGAATGACACGACGCCTTTCAAAATTCGGTAGACCAGATTAGGCTACTTAGACGTCACAAAATAACAGTCAACTTACAGTCAAAAACTTTCATTTTTTACCTATTCTAATGATTTGTTATTTAAGGTTTATAAAGATAGCTGTCGCCCGTGACTCCGTCCCTGTAAAAAGTAATAATTAGTAGGCTATGTCTTCTTCCAGACTATGTTCTACAACTATCCAAATGTCAGTGAGATCTGTTTAGCAGTTCTGAAGATACCTTCAAACAAACATCCCTGCATCCATCCATCTGAATATTCGCATTTATAATATTAGAAAGAAGTAAGATCTGTGCGAGCTATTTTATATGATGCCAATTTACTTTTTTTTTATATCATAAGGTGGCAAACGAGCGAGCGGCCACCTGAAATCGCTGGCATAGCGAAGTGACCGTTGCCCATAGACATACGCAATTGCATATGCGTCGCCTACCTTAAATCGACGGAGGAGAGGATGCACAGAAAAAATCTTCCCTTTCCATGCATCCTCTCATCCGGAAAGTCCACTTCAACTTCTCATCCTTTCCTTATAACAAAAAGGGTGGGAAGGGAAAGAACACTAAATTAGGCCTTCAGGACGCACACTTAGACGAAACGCGGAATTGCTTCCACTTGACGCCTGTCTTCTGTGTGGTCTTGGTATTTCACCGGGCGAGCCGGGTCGATTCATGCGAAAATGTTAAAGCGGGCTCTACCACTGTTAAATTTGCACAATTTGTACACACTTTGTATATGCATTACTCGTAATAATTCCAATTTCTTTATCAAAAGCGTTTAACTTTCTAGTCGGTGACTGTCAATCTAAGTGTGTAAACGCCTTAAACAAGAATCTTTTATCTGTAAGCAATGTTCATGTTTATTGGATACATTCATTACGTATACAGTAAATTGCTAACACCAGACTCTAATCTATTCAGTGATTTGTTGTGACTTATAAATCATATATAATGCTTCGCGTAGATACGCGAGATACAATGCGAATAAGTAAAGGAATACTTAATTATCTTTTTATTTTAGTTACGCTAATATAATTGAGCGTCGATGGCTCAGGGGTCAAGCACTTGACTTGCAATCTGCAGGTCCTGGGTTCGAATCCCGCCATGTACCAATGTGTTTTTCGATTTCCGATTTACATATGAACATTTATCCGACGTTCTTACGGTGAAGGAAAACATCGTGATGCAACCTGCTCATATCTGAGAAGAAATTCAAAGATATATGTGAAGTCAACCAACCCGCACTTGGCCAGCGTGGTCGACTATGGCCTAATCACCCTTAACTTAGGGTAGGCTCCGAGCCCCTCAGTGGGGACGTATGGTGAGCTGTGATGGTGGTGGTGGTGAATATAATTAATAAGTTACCTGCAATTCATTGTTGATAGAGTGGGATTGGACTGTCCAGTGCTGGCCTTGAGGACACGTCTACATGTGCCCTGAAGAATTTTATGTTTTATTTATGTGCTAGAATTTAAATTTGTATTTTAGTTTTGTATGGACCATGTGTCTGAATAAAAGATTTATTATTATAACTTAACATGTTAAGACCGCGAGTTAAGAGCAGGTACCGGGAGAACAGTTAACTAGTGCGAGCGTGCAGATGTTATAATGCAATCTCTAAGCATATGGATATAAATGATGTATTAATGGTCTACTTAATGATCGTTTCATCAGCTCTTAAAAAAAATTGAATTTTATTACCCGTGTAGGTGACATGTGTGACAACTTCTAATTAGCTTTAAGTTTCCGTTTACATAATTACTACATTGTTAGTTGTTAATAAATAAAAAGAATACATATCTTTGTGTTAATTAAAGATAAAATTTAATTCTTATCTTTATTAAAAGGATAAGATCAGTTCTTTTCGGTAAGAATAAACTGCAATCTGCATACACAAAATATAAAATTGACTTGTAAAAATTTCGATATTTTCGTTCTATTCTCGTAGTTTAACAAGCAACAAACTTCAAGAACGATGACGTCAAAGTTCTGATACAGTGCACTAAATAGATTACAATTTATTAAATTAATAAAACGAGTATATCAAGAATATTAATTCTTCAAAGAATTCTTAGAAATGTGACGTCATCGTTCTTGAATATTATTAATACGAATGTTTGGATGGATGTTTGTCAGAAGGTATCTCTAGAAAGGCTGCATGGATCTCGCTAAAATTTGGCATAGATAGAACATAGCCTGAAAGAACACATATGCCACTAAGTTTTCTTTTTAAATTCTGCGTGAACGGAGTCGTGGGCGTAAGCTAGTATATAATAAATTTGTGAAAGTTCCATTTCTGTTTAATGTACATGAAATAAATTAATTAAAGTTAGCTTTAGCGCAGCTTTGTTCGCAAGCAACTTATGAATACTACATTTGGATTATAATGCAATTACAGCGTGAAATGCCATAATATTCATACGAGTGGACTTTCCGGACCCTCTATTTTTTGCTAATGGCTTACTATTTAATACTTAATTACACACGGTTACTGAGGTAGCAGCTAAGTATTGTTTTAGTGTGAGGAATCAACACTGAATACTCAGACTTTAATTGGACAGAACCTGAGGCACTATAGACATCTCATACTAAGTCTACACTAAGGAGGGCTACTTAACGACTCTGAGTGCGGTTAAGGACAGTTAATTTACTAGAATATAAAAATTTCTTGATAGGCAAAAGTTTTAGTTGACGTCATACAACGCCATCTAACGGAATTTTCAGGTAACAAATACATTTGCGAACGATAGATATATTACGACGAAAAGACATATTAATATCATTATTTTAAGTTTGCCATCGCATCCATCAAGTCTTGATGGAATTGTATTATCAAAATATTAATCAAAGGCCCCGCTAATGTGGCTCCGTCGCGTTGACAATTTAATATAATAACTTAGAAACTGTGGAATATAATATCATTATTACAAAGCCGTATAGTATAAAATTAGACTTTATTAAGACACTAGATGTCGCCCGTGACTTCGCCTTAACGACGCAGACTTAAAACACTTAATTAGTAGCCTATGTGCTCTTCCAGATTATGTTCTATGTATGTCAAATTTCAGTAAAATTAATGATAAAATTCGGGAGATACGTATTACCATCATCCATCCATACATCCAAACATTCGCATTTATTATATTATATATTGGTAGAATATTATCTTTATAAACTATTGCTTCTTATTATAAAATTGTTTGGTTAATGCAATTGTAAAACGAATAACCAAGGGCCTAGCACGAAAATTTACGAAAAAGTGTTTGTAGCGTCATCCATAAAACTTATAGTAGATCTGTACCCCTATCGGATATAAGTGCAATGACAAATCTCATAAAAATTATAAATTTTCATGCTAGGTCCCCTGTAATAACAGAATTATTCAGTGTAGCATACTCAGGCTGCTGTGACATTTTTATATAAAGTTTATAGTTTCTACAAAAATAACTTGACTTTCAAACAAAACTACAATAAATATATTACAGCTGCAGTTCAGTTTTGTTCACAATTGAAAAACGAAGAGCTTGTTTTCTATATTGGAATATCGTTTGCAAATATTCACATAGTCAGGTCACGAACGTTAAATGTATAGATACGTGAGATCGGTATTAGTAACATACGTGTTACATAGAAAGTCTTTGTACCGTAATTTAACTGTAAAATGTATGAATAGATATTTTACTCTATATTTTCTTCATTTACCTATCCTTGTCCCACTTACGTAGAGTCGGCGCATCAGGTCGTAATAACATTCTAACGACAGATGAGTCGTTACCTCCTTCTTTATCATGTCACCTTTCACGACTTCGGTCCATCTCTTCTCAGGCCTTTCTCTACCGAAGTACCCATTAGTTTATTTATCGTTCTCTTTACTTACCATTTTGAAAGAGAGACAAAAGAGACGGAAATAGAGACATACACACAGGCAGTTAATATTTAGGAAAAAACCGGACTATGAACTACATAATTTACATTTTAAATGTTTCAAGCAGTTAATAATAATTGCAGAGAACGTAAGCAACGTCTCCTTAACATATGACTTTTATTTCTTTAATTATATTCAAGTAATTTATAAACTATAATATTAGCCGCCCATGACTCCGTCCGTGCGGGATTAATAAATAGCAGCCTATTCTCAAACGAACTGAACATGCATACAAAATTTTATAAAAATCGGTCAAGCCGTTTCGGAGGAGTATGGTAACAAACATTGTGACATGAGAATTTTATATATAAAGTATAGAATTCGCTTCGAATTTCGAATAATAAGAGTAGAATTGGACTTACATTTCAGTGTTACATACGAGTGCGGTACTCCGCACGTTACGTTCGGTTTTCAAGCAAATAGAGGTGAACATTTATGACCGCTTCCACCTTTAAAACATTTGAACGACGTGATTCGGTTACTAAAGGGTAAAATTGAATCAATAAATTAAAGTGGTCTTTGAAAATGTTCTTACTACATTAAATTAATTGTACAGTATTCATTTTATTATAATTTTACGGATATTGCATCGTGTATATTTCTTTCGTCAACCATTCCACAATTTTGTATGAAGTGTTACGAAGAAAATCCGACACTGTGCCGGTGTACTGGCGCAACTAGCCTTTCTTAAAATGTCGACGTTTATATGTCGATAACGCGCGATTCGCGCAAAAGGATTCTATCTAATCATATCTAAAAGTATCTTTGGTATATCATACTCGCGGTTATGAATGGTGAATTTTTTAAATGTTCGTGTAGAAATTTAAATAAAAATTTTTCAAACAAAATTTACGTATGAGTAAATTTTCAGATGCATATTTTTATTGAATGAGCTTATTGTGTTCATTGTTGCAAGCGAAATATATTTTTATATTCATGATCATTTAACAGTATGCATTGTACGACAGCAGTTTCCTTAACATTCAATTTTTAAAATGTTTCAAAGCAATTTTCATTGTTCAATATTTGAAATTTCTTTTTGAGAACCTACACATGAATAAAATTGGAGTTTCTGTATGTAACATCGAAAAGTAGTCTTCTTTATTTCTGCCATAACGAAATCGCGAGCGACCGCTAGTATTATATATATATATATATATATATATATATATATATATATATATATATATATATATGTATATATAAAATATGTATATATATATATGTATATATTAAATATTAGCAGAATTTTGTAAATTTACTAATATTTCTTGTACAATTCCAACTAAGCTCTAGGCTTGTGCTAGGATATGGTTTACGACAATAGTCGAATGGTAGGATTCGAACCCCCAACCTCGTGATCGGGAATCTAACCATTAGGCTATTGGCGCTTTTCAGTTTTTAATTCTTATTCTATACATTATTTAATGTAAAAACTGAAACATGACATCGTTTTGGCGGCTCAAGATGTTCTATGCTTCACCTGCATCTCTTCGTGTCGCTACATCTAATATTGTGTCCTGCGACTAGTACAATGTTCGCCAAGGTATTTGAAAACATCAATACTTTAATATACACACAGTATGGCAAAAATATAGTATTTATAACACGTCAATATCTAAAAATGTATCCGATCCACATATAGTATGAAGCCGTCATGTTCTCTTATAAATACTGGAACATATCTCACGTCTCAACTTTATACACGATTCCATCGACGTGATTCGATTGCGCGCTCCAACAAGCTACCAGGATTCAATTTCGCGACTGACAATGTAGATTTTATCGAAAGTTCGAGAGGAAAATATACTTTCCGTCGCCAACGTGAAGATGCATAATGCTGTCTTTGATGACACTCAAAAATATTTTAAAATTTATTAGTTTGAAATATAAACTACGGAAATTGAGTAACAAGAGCGTCGTAATATTTAATTTTATAAGGCCCTTCCTTTTTAGGCGATTTTAATTAAGTGACTTACGTAATGCACAACAGTGGTAGAGCCCGCTTTATATCTTCGCATGAATCGGCCCGGCTCGCCCGGTGAAATACCACGACCACACAGAAGACAGGCGTGACGTGGAAGCAATTCCGCATTTCGTCTGATAAGCGTGCGTCCCGGAGGCCTAACTTAGTCCTCTTTCCCTTCCCACCCTTTTTCTTCTAAGGAAAGGATGGGAAGTGGAAGTGGACTTTCCGGATGACAGGATATATGGAAGGGGAAAATATTTTCTTTCCGTGCATCCTCTCCTTCGTCGATTAAAGGAAGGCAACGCATATGCACTTGCGTATGTCTATGGGTAACGGTCAAGGTTTGGTCTCAGCGCGCGTCGCCGACACCTCTATATGTTATTGCCAGACATTCTAATGTCTTTTAAAAATCATGTCCAGTATTCTAAGCTTGCGAGGTTTTAAAAATTGTCAGCTGAAACGAAACAATTTCATATTTAATATTATACATTTTCATCATCAGCTCACTATACGTCCCCACTGACGGGCTCGGAGCTTACCCTAAGTTAGGGGTGACTAGGCCATAGTCAACCACGCTGACCCAGTGCGGGTTAATCGACTTCACACATATCTTTGAATTTCTCAGACATGTGCAGGTTACATGACGATGTTTACCTTCACCGTTAGAACTTCGGATAGTACATATGTAAATCGGAAATCGAAAAACACCAATGTGTACCAACGTACATGGCAGGATTCGACCCCAGGACCTGCAATTTGCAAGTCAAGTGCTTGATCCCAGAGCCATCGACACTCCAACATATATATTATATATAAAAATATTTGGTGTAAAAATTTTATATCAATAACGCTCAACAAGTATAACAAATTACTTTGATAATAAACGATATTATCACTTTTTCAAAGTAATCTATGAAAGCGTTATTAATAAGACGTCAAGAATCGACGTGATAGCGACCGCCGATTTATCATTTCTATAGCCCTGTCCCCTGATACTAGTTTCACACGAGGTAAGTAAGGTAAAGCTGTTTACAGAACAGTATTAAACTCAAAACGACACGACATATTAGCTTAGACAAAGTAACATTTGATTCACAATATCGTAAACTTTAATATCGCGTGATTCTGCTATTGTGTGGTATTTATACCGATACTATAGTTGTCAGAATTAAAAAATAGATAGTAGCCGATTCTCAGACCTATTAAATATGTGTATAAAAATTGATCAAGCCGTTTCGGAGTAGTATGGTAACTAACATTATTACAAGAGAGTTTTATATATTATATTATATATATACACTGGCAACATCGTAAATTGAATGTCAATTGTTTTACATGGGCACTTTTTAGCAGCAAATTTAACAAGCAGTACTGCTTTGTTTACTGCTCTGTGTCACTGTTCTACCCTCGTGGGACACTAGCATGACGAATTCAAAATACAAAGTCTCCGTAAAAGAATGAAACTTTGAACGCTTTTACTTCTTTTTTATGTAACGGTAACAAATGAACTAAGCTTTTGTCATCGGTTTGTTTCTTTTAGGACTGCTTTGTTTTACTTTTAAATATCCTTGCTTAATAATTTACGATTACTATAATTAGGTACAATTGATTCCTCAATCGGCTTAGTGGGAAAAAATCTAATTGGGCCGATTGATAGGTAGCCCAGCCCGATTAGCCTAATGGAAATCACACCTAAAGATTGATATTCCAGTTATGACCGATGTATTTGAAATGAAAAAAACATATTGTAAATTGTTTTTGGAAACCTTGCTTTTCCTCTAACCTCCTTACTCTCTTACCGACATATTTTCTTTAGAAATATAAAACACACATATCTTAAAATAGAAGAAAGTCAAAAAGTTTTTCTTCAACCCATATTACACTTATCTAACATAAAGCTATCACAATTTGAAATTAGGTAGAGACATCCATCATATGTGTGCCATCGAAAATTTCATCTAAGGGTAATGTAGCATCACTAACGCGCTTCACACACCAATGTTGTGCCGAGAAAAGTTAATTTACTGCATACATAATTAATGTTACTTATAAATATATTTAACTAAGTAAAAAGTACTATGAATTCTAAATCTGAATCTGAATCTGTTAGGAAGTATATCCTGTTGGGCCGTTCGGACTACCGATCAATCGGATAAATGGGAATATTTCTCCCATATGGGCCGATTGACCTTAAGGCCAATCGACCTATTGGTAAACAAAATTCTCATTGGCTCGCATGTTGGGGCCGATTGGCCCATCAGGAAACAACTAAGGAATCTAAATTTACGTCATAATATCCGCATCCTCAACTCATACTAATATCAAACACAAAGATATTCAACGCATTTATCAAGAAACAGGACAACTTGATAAAGAGTTATTACCACTAAATAACAAATCTATAATAGTTTCACAATTCTGTTATAAAGTGGTTTTTTGTTTGACATTTATGATTACAGTGTTTATTTTATTAAAATGTTGCGAACATACTAAAATTGAGTTAACTTTAATGTAAATAGCGAAAGGTTTAGTAAATAGAAAATAACTTGCAATAACTACATGTACATATCATTTAATATTGCGCAATTAACTGCGCTGATTTCCCTCGAGTTCACTCGGCAGGTCAAGTATATAGGCGAAATTAATTAAACGGTATTCAGTATAACTTTGTTAATTTGTCTATTATTTGTTTATTAAAACTTATTTTCTATACCAAGTTGTATTAAACGACTCACGAATTAGGAAAATCCCTACTAAAAGAATATCCAGGTTACGATTTTGCAAAGAAAATTATGTTTATTTTGATTATTATAATACTTACCTAACAATATATCGCTTATACACACTAAAACATAAGTACATAGTCCGCATTTAGTAGTTTATGTATATAGCAAACAAAGCGTATTTGCTATTGCAGACTTTGGCTCAGTCCACTCGTATATTTGTTATGTAATTCATTTAGCAGTTTCCGAGTCTAGTAACGTACAGAAACACTTGCATGCCAAATGTTTGTATATATTTGAGGTTGCTTGTGCATTGCATAAATAATGCATGATTATTCACAAGAGCTAACTAAGGCTAAGAGGTAATTAAGAGTCAGAGTAAGAGACTAAGGAGTTAATTTCACAAGCGATTTCTTTTCCTCATTTTTTCTTGTTCAGGTCAATTTACAAGCAATTAAAAAAGTCACCCCTTCATCTCGTTACTTCTTTCTTGTTATTTTATTTATTTACTAGATGTAACCCGCGACTTCGTTCGCGCGGAATTAATAAAAACTTAATAATCTATGTTTCCTTCAAAGCTATGTTCTACATCTATGTCAAATTTAATCGAGATTCATACAGCCGTTCTGCAGCCACCATCTAAAAACATCCATCCATCCATACAATATTAGTAAGATTCAACTCTAATTACTCTTATAAGAAGTATGTATGTGTAGTACCTGTAATATGTTCTTGTCGTTTTTGTCATAGTCCTTTTTTACAGATTTACTAATCCAATTTAATAGTTCACGTTCACAATAAACTTACGATCAGAAACATTTCAGTGGTTCCCAGTTTTTTTTTTAATTTCTGGTTAAAACCTAAAAGCATTTACTAGATAAATCGTATTGGATCATAGCTCTGAAATCTGAAAGATTTTCTCTTAGAAATGGTGACATATATAACCGCCATCTTTGGTTACGTCTAAAAGTAATGTAGGGTTAATGTAGCGCGACTAATTCACAAGGGTCGCTGCAGTATGTGTAATGTGACGTCGTAAAAAGTTAAATTGCTGTATACATAATTAATGCGAACCTCATACTACTTATATTTCAAAACTCTACCTCCCTTCGTTGTAATATTTTTCTATATTAAAAGTTATAATAGAAGTTGATGGAAGGGAAAAATACGCAACTCTCTGAAATAATAATAAACACTTTTCCCGTTGGACCTATCAGACTACCGAACTTTTTTTTAATTCTATTTTGAGTACATCGGCCTAATGGAAAATATATTCTGTTTGACTCAGCTGACTGACTTTAATTATCGCTAGGACCGCCCAATGGGAACATTTAATTGATAGTATGAGCCCAATCGGCCCAAAAATCTTACTTGGCCGATTGATCGGTTGGCCGATTGATCGGTAGGCCGATTGGCGATGGCGTACAAAAAATAAAACTATTAAGAATTATAAATTTAAAGGTCGTTTGGTGAAAACTCTTTATTTATCAATAAAATATTTGTAAACCAACCTACAAATTTTTATAGTGCATTAAACTACTTAGAAAAACTAATTCGCCGCTGAACTAATTTCTATTCCGAACAATTTGCTTGTACATATGTTAAGTTTTCACGCATAAAACATAAAAAACCCTCTTATAAAGTATGCAAGATACACAAATATATGGTACGAATTATTAAAATTCTGCGTCTCGTCTGTTATACGGAGTCAATTCTCTAGGTACTTCCATTGTTCCCTCAAACTGTAGGTAGTCCTTTTATTTCAAGTCTCCTAACGTAGAAGCAATTGTTCTTCAAATGTTTATTGTACCCGAGTGTATTGAGGACGGTTTCGGAGTTCCATTATCATGGAGTTCTCAAATTTCCATAGGAGCAAAGACGAAGACGTGTTAACAGTGTCAAGTGAGGTCATGTAGACACTACGCTCCAGCAAATTGGCCATCGAAAAGGTTTTAGTACTCAAACAGGACATCGTATTTATATTGCCAATGGTATGACAGTTTGACTTTTGCTGCACTTTATATAATGTGTGAGCAAACGATTTTAGCTTTTATTTTAAACAATTTTTACGATAAAATGTTGTTTCAGTACACATTGGTGTTAGTTGGCGCGTGGAAAAGAACCATGACAGTCGGAATATCATAAAAGATGAAGAAGATTTTTCACCCAAATACCTATGCAATAGTATCTTTATTTTTTTATACTTGTACTAGCTGTCGCCCGCGACTCCGTCCGTGCGGAAGTAAAAAGAAACCTAATAATGAGCCTATGTTTACTTCCAGACTATGTTCTACATCTATGCCAAATTTCAGTAAAATCTATGCAGCTGTTCTGGAGATACCTTCAAACAAACATCCATCCAACCAAATATTCGCATTTATAATATTATTAAGAAGTAAGATAACTTAAGATTTCTAAGAGTTTCTTATATTCGTAGGACAGTAAATAAATAAAAGTCAAATGCAAATTGATTCCGGCAAGTGCATAAACTCGAATTTATTAGTCTTCCCGTTTGCGTACATCCATAACCAATAATAGCCAATAAATTCATATTTCTGACAAACTCTATTGTCTATGGAACAATTCCAAATACCACAGATTATATCTGCGTGGACACGCAATGCACTTGTCGTTTCCTTACCCAAATATTTAGCATATAGTTAACTCTTTGGCAGAGCTATAAAAATGGTTAATTAACGTTTTAAAAGGCTATGTAGATCTTCTTTTGTTTTCAATATTAATAAAGTTGGTATAAACACAACAATTGCTATAATAATTTGATTTTTGATAAAAGTTTGTTGATTTTAGATTCGCTTTTCGTAAAGGAAATTTTAGCTTCGGTTATTGTCTGTCTTTATATTACTAACTGGCTGTTCTCCAAAATTCCAAATCGATGAAAACAAAGGTGAATTAAGGTGACTTTGTTGTGACTTAATGATTTGCATTTTATGCAGAAATTAATAATTTAAAGACTATTTTCACTTTCAATTACACAAAAGAGTTTTACACGTCGGGTATACAATTGTAAAGTTTAAATGTGTAGTACCTGTATGACCGTATTTTTTTTTAATTGCGTTTTTTGGAAATTATATTTAAGTACGAATTACTAATAAAATGATAAAATATGAATAATATTTTTCGATCTTACCAATAGAAAAAGTTAAATTTATGTTTAAGTTGATTATCGATAAAACACGAATAAAATGACATTTTCTAAAAATGATTCCTAGCTAGATCGATTTATCGCCCCCGAAACCCCCTATATACTAAATTTTATGAAAATCGTTGGAGCCGATTCCGAGATTCCAATTATATATATACATATATACAAGAATTGCTCATTTAAAGATATAAGATGTAAAATTTTACACATATATAGAACATAATCTGGAAGAAAACATTGGCTATTTATTGAGTTCTTTTTTAATTCCGCGCGGACGGAGTCACGGGCGAGAGCTAGTAATTAAATAACTTTGATAAGGTATAGGTTGTTTTAACCTATTAGATTTTGCAAAAATATTTTTTTGGCATACGTTTTATCTCTTGAATATATGAACATATGTGAGTAAATTTTCGTTTAACGACATTTTGTGTACAACATTGTAACACAATAAATATAATTCGTTTATTTTGAAGCAATAATCTGTTTTGAACGTCTGCCCTTAACCTGTCGTCGCCGAAAATAATATCTGGAATTAGCCGCGTGCCAAGAACTTGCGAAAGCGATGAATATTCTTTTATATTTCTCCTAATATAATTAAATTGACAAAGTTTCGAATATCACGAGGCTACCGTATTTTAGTATAAATTGAGTTTTTACATTAATAAGTCACAGAACATTTGTTAATTGGGTCGTTCTTTAAAAGTTACCAGGGTTGGCCACTTTCTAAACACACTAGCACGTATTTAATACAACAGAGGTAATATCAATATGTGATTTGACTGTTATATCCAACTAGCTGTCGCTTGAGGCTCTGTCCGCGGGATGTTAATTAGTAGACTATATATTATTCCAGATTATGTTCTATATGTATGCCAAAATTCATCGAGATCCGTTCAGCCGTTCCGGAGATCAAACATCCATCCATCCATCGAAACATTCTCATTTATGATATTAGTACGATTTTAATTTTATATTTATTTTTTACGAATAATTACAACATTCATGGAACTTCTATTTTTACCATGTATTAAATGTATTTACTAAAATACAAAAGTCTAGTTTCAATAAAATTTTGAATAGAAAATTTTTGTTAAAAGTAAAAAAATATTTAATCACGAACAATCTCGCTTTTCATTAAAATGTCACGCCTCTTGACCTTAGTACTGAAGAATTTATTCATTATTTTCTTAAAGAAAAACAAAATTATACTGTAACTTTTGTTAATTGTTGCTTACCGTAGGCTCTCACATACAAATATATTTTTATATAAAAGTGAAAATCCGCTTTTTTATAACTGAAAGGGGGCAAACGAGCAGCGGGAACACCGAGGTGTTCAACGACGCCCGTGAACATCAGCAATACCAGAGGACCCTAAGTCGTAGCGGTTTGGAAATACGAGGCAGGAAGTTTCGCGCACGCATTTAACGTATATGACAAAAAAGTGAACTTTAAGTATAAATACAACAATCTGTTCTGTTCTGATTTTGTGATTATTCGTCACCTAACATTATAATATTATAGTACAAGAGCTAAACAGCTCCTGTGCTATAATAGTTAAGTTAAATTGGCTTTTTGAATATGATATTTAAAAAGCTAGGTAAACAGATAAAAATGATACAACGGTAATAGATTTTAAATTAAATATAAAACGTCTTTAAGTACACCCACTCGCGCACCTCTAGTCTGAGTGTCTTCTTTTTTTAGACTTCAGCTAGCGAATAGTGTGAAGTGACAGAACAGTGTAGTTTTGTTTCTTGCGCGTACCACAGTAAGTTTTTTTTACCTAGTTTTTAATTCGTGTAATAATAAAATTAATCTAATTTATTAAAAATAATCTTATAGAGTTTGATGCAAATCAAATATTTTAATTTGTGAAAATAAACACGGTTTTTAAATTGTTTTTCGCTGCGATTTTTTAGGTGAAGGTCAAATTGTGTGTGTGGTTGTGGTTTGAGTAAATACGATAATTATAGTTTTTGCAAAGTGTTCGTGTTTTACATATTACGTTATAATTCATAGTAGAAAAAAATATAGTGTTAAACATCCAAACATTAGCATTTGTAACATTAGAAAGATGTAAGTGTGGGATTCGTATGGTAATCTCAAATTAAGATTTAAATTTGGAACACATAATATTATAAATGCGAATGTTTGGATGGATGGATGCATGAATCTTGCTGTAATTTGGTACAAATGTAGAACAAAGTCTAAAACAGTGGTTCCCAAACTTATTTTGTCTACTGCCCACTTTGAGAATAAATATTTTTTTGCGCCCCCATATCACATATTTAAAAACCACTATAACTTCAAATTAAATTAATTAATTATTGTGACCTATGTATGTATATTAACGGAGAATTCTAAACGAAGCTTTTACTATAACCCGCAACTTGAGACCTGCAGCGCCCACAAGGGGCGTTATCGCCCACTTTGGGAAACACTGGTCTAGAAGTAAACATAGACTACTAATTTTGTTTGGCTTTAATTCTGCGTGGACAGAGTCGGGAGTTCAGAGGTCAAGCACCTGACTTGCAATCTGTAGGTCCTGGATTCGAATCCCGCCATGTACCAATGTGTTTTTCGATTTCCGATTTACATATGTACATTTATCCGACGTTCTTACGGTGAAGGAAAACATCGTGATGCAACCTGCACATATCTGAGAAGAAATTCAAAGATATGTGTGAAGTCAACCAGGGCCAGCGTGGTTGACTATGGCCTAGTCACCCTTGACTTAGGGTTGGCTCCGAGACCCTCGGTGGGGACGTAGTGAGCTGATGAGTGAGAGTCGGGGGCAACCACAAGTAACGAATACTTGATAAGTCTTCTTCGTTGACTAAATTAACAAATTAAAGCTTACAATATAGCTATAAATAATAATCAAGAAATATCCTCAGAGACAACGAAGAGATAAGTAATTTGTTGATAGAATAACGAATTTAGTTAAGGATCAACAAGATTACAAAGAACCTTCTGAGGTAATTTGACCGGCGTTATTAAATTTATTAATTCTAGCCTTGATACAGGATGATACTTTGATGAAAAGATTCAATTACAACGGATAATAATAACTACAACCTTGAAGGAAATATCCCTATAAGTATAGAAAAACAAAGGAAACACTTATACAAAAACATACTTTTATATTAATTTTTAGGGTTCCGTACCTCATAGGAAAGATGCAGAACCCTTATAGGATCACTTTGTGGTCCGTCTATCTGTCTGTCAAGACCCTTTTTTTAAGAAAAACAAAGGGAACTGGTAATAAAAAGTGAACTTCGGGTTGGAACTTTCCACAACAAACAGTGTGAGCTCACTTAACTGATTAAGCATTTTCGGCGTTACAGAAAGGTGTCGTTAAATAGGAATAAATTTTACTTCTTACTAATATAAATGCGAAACTTTAGATGTATGGATATTAGAAATTATCTCCAGAACGGATGCATGAACGACATTTATCATATAGATGTTGGACGTAGTCTGGATGAACACATACACTACTTCTAACGGCGTCGCGTGCAAAATCTAGTAAGGGATATATTTATACTCTACTAATCAATTTCGACGTTTTAAGGAGTTTCGTGTTATATCGAGTGACGTTATATAGAGTTTCCACTGTATAGTAGTGCTACTAAATTCATTTATTATTATGTGTCTTTTGTTTATCGTCATAAAAGTACATAAAATCTTAAAACTTTAGCACAGCTATTGTTATAGCATGGTCGTTAACAGTTGAGTGAGAAAGTTTCATTACCTTGTATTCCCACAGGATGAGTCAACAACAATAGTTGTAGAATTTCTGAACATACTATATGTTGTGTAATTATAAAGTCATTTGGTTTAACTCAAAATCTAAAGCTTGAAATAAACGTTAGGTCATCTATTAAGCTATTAATCTATCGAATAAATAAAGAAATAAAAAATGTTTCGAAGACTGAAATTTCCGGGAATATTTATCGTATTTTAGCTACCTTATTTGAAACTCTCTAAGCTTACTTATATATATTTTTAATTAAAAAAAATCAAAATAGTGCCATGTTTTTAAAATTGTACATATCGAGTAATTTTGAAAATTTATTTTAAGTTTTTTTTCAATTTCGTAATATCTTCTAATATTCTAATCTTTATTAATATTAAAGTGTAAACAAATATAGTAGATCTTAAGTCATTTTAGCTATATTCTTTATTTATTTCCAGGTACGTCGCCATAGTTCACAACACTCGGCGCCCCGTGGGAACAGAAAGATGTTACGTTTTTTCATTTAGGCAGGTAAGATTATGGGTTTTACTGTTGTGTTTTCCTCTTACAAAAACAAACTTTAGTAACAAAAAATCCTTCAGCATTTGTTTATGTTTTGTTCACCCATTATAATTAATTATGTTCCTAATTACCTGTTCAAATGTTTTTTTTGTGCTTACAATGTTACCTGAAAGAAATTAATAGTTAATTTTTTTTATATTAAAATTGCTATAAAAATTGATATTTTCTTGGTACCACGATGCAATCAGTACATTAAAAATATATCTACTAAGTTAAATTTTTATCTATTAACAGATTTATCTTGTGAATACGAAGCGTATTAATTCAAATATACGTTGATTGTTTATATCGTTGGGCAAGTTTTTTAATACTTATAGATCATTTGGAGGTTAATTTGTTAGATTTTTATCAACCATAAATTATGTAAAAGATTGCGTCAAAACGTCCTTCTAAATTCAAGACCGAACAGACATCGTAAAGTGCATTGATCACGGATCGCAAATCTTTTCTATCGACGAAAATATCAATCTAATTATAAAAACTTACATCTCGTGACCTGATCGACTGACTCACGATGAATTTGGCACGACGTAGTTCCGCCTCTCACCTATGCATCTGTACAGTCAACTGCATAAATATGTAAACACGTATATAACTTTAACAACTTGTACAGTTCGTCGGTATCAATTAAACTTATTCACAAACCCATCAACAACATGTTAACATTGTCGGAAGAATACGGGCGGATGCGTGTAGACATATTTCTGAAATCGAAAGCGCTTTACTAGTTTTTGAAGCTTCATAAATGTTTACATATTTATGCAGCTGACTGTACATACGATGTATTACCTTGTTCGTATCAGCTGTTACTTGTCAGTGTACATATAGTGAAATAGATATTATCAAATCATGTTTTTATTGTGTGCAGTACAGCTGTATAAGTCAGATGTTAAATTGATTATTTAAGTTTTAAACTTTTAATACTTTGATGGCTCCTATGTAGCATCGTATGCCATAGTTTTGTGATATACACTTTGTTTTATGTTTCTTTTTAAATCAACTTCATAATTACTACATTCAAGAAGAACTTTACATTTTGATTGCCTATCATATGACCATGTTTGATGCATTGTAATTATTCGTACTGTTTTGTTTTTTTACATAACATAAGGGGGCAAACGGAATAATTCACGTTGGAGCAAGAGCTATCGATTTTACGTTTTTGCGTAATAACGAAATGTACTATGATGTCACACATAAAGACGTTGTCTGAACAAATGCCAAATGTTTACAAATTAGTTATCATGACTAATTTGTAAACATTTGGCATTTGTAAAAATATAAAAAGTTGACACAATGTTAAGGTATGTCTAGAATTTATATTAAAGTATATATTTATATATCTTATCTATTGGAATATCATACAACACTAGCTGTCACCCGCGACTCTGTCTGTGCTGGAATAAAAAATATATGGTAGTCGAATATCTGTCGTATTGAATATGCTTATAAAATTACATAAATCTCAGTCAAGTCGTTTCAGAAGAGAGTATGGTAACTAGCATTGTGACACCAATCTATATATATAAAAGAAAGTCGTGTTAGTTAAACTATTTATAACTTAAGAACGGCTTTACCGATATGCCTGAAAATTGGTGAGGAGGTAGCTTAGAGCCAGGAGACGGACATAGGATACTTTTTTTTCTAATTTATGCCTTGAAGAGCTGCTTTTTATTTAACTTATATAGATAAGTTTTTTATATATCCACGCGGACGGAGTCGGGGGCGACAGCTAGTATTTTATATATAAGATTTCCATTTTCTTTCTTTGTATGTAATATTAAATGTGGTGAAGAAATCTTTTATTGAAAGAAAAAATGCATTAAAGAGTTTGTTCTGCGGTTTTATAATTAAACAATTAATCTTTACTGGAATACTGGAATACCGGAATGAAATCGATTTGTTCTATTCTATTGCATTCAGTCGCCAATGTAACCAACATAACGTATTTATGAAACTAAGCCAACACGTATCGAGCTGGTACAAAATGAAACGGATGTTAGGAAACCTTAATTTGTTACCACTGAAGCACGTTCCTCGGACGTCAAACTTTCTCGCGTTGTGTTAATTCTGTTACTGTACATAGTACAATATTAATTTACAGATAAATTGTTTAATTTAACATTAATAAATAACGGTTTAATGTTTTATTTATTATATATAAATTTTAAATTTAAAAATCTTAACAAAACTGTGTTACGTTTTTTTCAATATTACTAATATTATAAATGCGAATGTTTAGATGGATGGATGTTTGTTTAAAGGTATCACCGGAACAGCGGATCAGATCTCGATGAAATTTTGCATGGATATAGAACATAGACTGAAAGAACACATAGGCTACTAATTAAGTTATTTTTATTTCGGCGAGGACGGAGTCGCGGGCAGCTAGTAGTTTTAACTATCGATTATAAAAGAAAACCACCATCAACTCACCATCGGTATGTGTCATTAGTAAATGCGTATAATTCATTTTAAAACAATTGTAACTCTTTTTCGTTGATTTAATATCTGAATAATTCAATTGCAATAGATATTTGAAATTAAAGTCCAAGTTTTATGAAATAAATTGTTAAAATTAACATTTTATAACAGTTACAATTCGTATTCAAAGTAAGAAACAATTCCAAGATTTATTTTGCACCAAATTGTTGATTTCTTTTTGTTCTATGTTAAACCAAACACTATCGAATGGCTCGCAAGGTTTCAATGAAGGAAATGAACTTATAAATTCATCGCACGCCGCATCCAATTGTCTTCCTTTTAGAGATCTTAGGCAACGACTTGTATTGTTGCAGCTGTAGTTGCACTGTCCTAAAATTGTACTAAACATGTTGTCTTTTGTTTCCCAAAGGGAGTGAAAGAGATGACAATATTTTCCACAAAAAAACACAGATAAGTAAAGCTAAAATAAAACTGGCCACGAATTAATTCATTCCTTTCAGACCTGAGAAATGTAAACACAAAATTAATTATAAAAAAGATTTTGTTGTAAAGAAAATTATTTAATTCATATGTTTGTCACATCTTTTGAAACTGGTAGAAAGCTTTCTTTTTTAATACGAAAAAATGATTTACGCATATCAAAAATATATATTTGATTAACTTTGACCTGCGACTCCGTTCGCGCAATAAAAAAAAGTAAGTAGTCTATGCAACTTTCAGACTATATTCTACATGTATCATCGAGATTGTCCTCGAGATATCTTTTAAGAAACATCCATCTAAACATTCCTGTTTAAAAGACAGACATAAAATACGATTCAAATTATATATTAGTACAGTGTAATCCGTGTATAAAGCTATTAAGTTGAATAATGTTAAGCTATAACAAGTCAAAGTAAGCTATAAAAGAAACTTAAGTTATAACTCTGGTCACTGCATTCGTACTGATAACTTCATTTTATTGCATTCGCTCTTTAAACTTCATAATTCAATAAAAATTGATACCTTCTTAAATGTCGCTTAATTTAACGATAGTCTGGAGTTTCGTATTTATATAATTTTGAATATTATCTCATTAAATATTTTGTACAAAACATAATAATATGCGAGAATTTGTATGTTTTTTTTATATCATAATGTGGCAAACGAGCGAGCGGCCACCTGAAATCGCTGAAATAGCGAAGTAACCGTTGCCTATACACATACGCAATTGCATATGCGTTACCTACTTTTAATCGACGGAGGAGAGGATGCACAGAAAGAAAACATTTTCCCTTTCCATGCATCCTCTCATCCAGAATGTCCACTTTCACTTCCCATCCTTTCCTTATTAGAGAAAAAGGGTAGGAAAGGAAAGAGGATGTTAATGGATGGTATGTTAGACCTAATTTGACATTTAAATTATTAGAAGACATATAATTTGATCAGTCTAGTATATCTTACTAATATTATAAATGCGAATGTTTAGATGAATGATGTATGGATGTTTGTTCGAAGGTATCTCCGAAACGGCTGCAACGATCTCGCTGTAATTTGGCATACATATAGAACATAGTCTGGCGAAACACATAGGTTACTACTATGTTTTTTTTATTTCGTACGGATGAAGTCGCGGGTGACAGCTAGTAATAAATGCGAATTTTGGCACAGATGTAGAATATTGTCTGGAAGAACACATAGGCTACTAATTATGTTAATTCCGCGTGAACGGAGTCGCAGTCGACCGCTATAGAGCATGTAATAAACAACGGTTTTGTATGAAAAGATTTCCCTACTTTTTGTCGGCAGGCGGTGAATTATACTCCTAAATATAATAAAATAATCCTTTTCTCGGCTCCAAGCGGTGGCTTTATCTCATTTATGAAGCGATATAACCGAAAATATCAAAGGCGACCCCCAAGTATTATTTGCAAGCGTTTACGTGTTGCGAACTCAACAATTTCGATCTACCATTTTTTTCTTTGAACATTACATATCCATTTTTATTTAAATCTGTGTTAAGGAAGAGTTTTTTCGTTAAATATTTTACACAATATCATCATCAGCTCACTATACGTCCCCACCGAGGGGCTCTGAGCCTACCGTAAGTTAAGGGTGATTAGGCCATAGTCAACCACGCTGGCCCAGTGCGGGTTGGTTGACTTCACACATATCTTTGAATTACTTCTCACATATGTGCAGGTTGCATCACGATGTTTTCCTTCACCGTAAGAACGTCGAATAAATGTACATATGTAAATCGGAAATGGAAAAACACATTGGTACATGGCGGGATTCGAACCCAGGACCTGCAGATTGCAAGTCAAGTGCTTGAACACTGAGCCACCGACGCTCAATATATTTAACGGTAATTTTATAGTATGATTAAAAAGTTATACGGTTGAAATATATCCGTATATACATCACTTATGTACTTATGTGTTGTTTTCTGTGAGTCTTTTTTACCTTTTATTGTAAATTAAGTAATTTGTAAGCAATTTGCAAAAGAAACGTTAACGGCTGGATGGAATTCGGCATAAATATTATGAAAATACCATTGCGTTAGGAGCTATGTTCGTGATTATAATCCATTTATTATTAACAAGCTGCGATAAGACTCTACAACAGTAAAAATATACTTTTAATAATATAACTGCTTTATGTTATAACTAGCTGTCGACCGTGACTCTGACCGCGCAGAAAAAAAAATTAGTAGTCTATCTGTTCTACTAGATTATTTTCTATATTTATGCCAAATTTCAGAGAGATCCGTTGAGCTGTTCTGGAGATAGTTTCTAACATACATCCATACATCCATCTAAACATTCGTATTTATAATATTAGAAAGATTGCAAAGATAGCTGTGATATGACTACACAAAGGTCAAAAATATGCATTTATCAACATCATTTTATTTTATTATTAGCGTCAGCTATGTCCCACCGAGGGACTGCGAGTTAAACTAGGATAGAATAGAAGATAGATATATAGGATAGAAGGATTCTATTTATTACTAGTGACTAGAAATACAAAAGTTATTACTAACAAAAATACAGTAAGACACTGTTTAGTTATATACGCGTTTTAACCCTTTGACCGCCTGTGATATTATCCATGAGTACAATGTCACCAGTACCAAAAATATATCTTTTTTTTTCAAAGTTAATAAGTAAACTGATATATAAACACGGCTAAACACTCACGTATATATACGTCCGGTGGCGGCACCGACTAGTTTCGAGCCCATCGTGGGCCCTTCATCAGGATGAGTGGCACTGGTATTATTTCGCGGACGCGGCCCGTCGCTCACACGTGAGTGTTTAGCCGTGTTTATATATCAGTTTAGTATAATGTCTCACGAAAGTTTGAATAAGTTAATAAGTAATGTAATAAGTTTTGCACAAGTGTTACGTCAGAGGAAACTTAGGTTACGAGTAACATATTTCATATTCCATTTTTAAATGTCCGTCTTCATTTAACAGTTACGAATATATTTTTGTTTTTAATTATTTATTCATTTTGGAAACATGAGAACTTGTATTCGGAGAGTCGTCTGAAAATAAATTTTAGTTTGTGTTCCTGAACTTGACAACTTTTGCTGTTAAGTTCATTGAAAAAATAATTAATTTCACATTTTCACAGGAAATAATTTAGAAATCGAATAAAAGTACAAAAACGTTTTAATTAAAGAAATGTAAAGATCTTTAAAAGTCAAAGGTTAATTAAAGTCAAGGGGAAAATTATTTTTTTTGTTCTAACGCAGCCCTACAGTGAAGTAAATTTATTTATAATTTTCCTTTTGAAATACTCGTAACTACTGTTTGGAAATATATTAGAAGACTTTCTTATTATATACACTTTATATGTATTATTTCGTAAAATTACGCTTCAGTAAAATCATTATCAAATTTTAGTATCTTTAAGCCACATTACAATTTCTTTTCTAACTAGCTGTCGCCCGAGACTCCGTATGCGCGGAATTAAAAAAAACTTATTATATTTTATATCTATGTGAAATTACAGTGAGATCTGTTGCATGCAGATGCAGCCTTTCTGGAAATACCTTTTCACAAACCTCCGTACAAACATTTTCATTTATATTATTAGTAGAGGAAAGGTACTAAGATGTTTATTTTTTTAATTAATCATTACAACTTAGCTCTAGTCTTATGCTTGGGTATGGTATATAATAAATAAAATAAAATAAAATAGCCTTTATTGCTTTACAATTTTTACAATTTATGATAGTTATACATGCCTATTAACTAAAAAAAACTAAATTAATTTAAACAATTCTACTAGTATTTAAATGATCGGCAACTTGTTTGTATTGAAAAGCTTGTCAATTGACAAAGGCCTCCTCTAAAGATTTCCAACTATTCCTATCTCTTGCTAAGCGGATCCATAACGGTCCAGCTATTTTCTTAAAATCATCTTCCCATCTTTTGTTGGTATAGTATATAACAATTCGTATATTGGGAATCGAATCCACGACTACTTTGGTCACTAGTTCTTAACTTTAACAACTAAGCTTGGAGTATTTGATCTTAAAAACATATTTGATACTGGAACATTCAGAACTAATTCAAATTAAGCAGATTTGTTTAACCTCAAAGATTTTTTTTTAAAATGTTTATTAAAAACGGCCAAACGCTCACGTATATTCCGGCGCCGCCACTGTGAGTGTTTAGCCGTTTTTATATCAGTTTATTATAATTTCTCACGAAAGTTTGAATAATTTAATTATTATTAAAATTTAGAATCCAAGTGTAATAATCGACTAGTCATAAAGTTTCTATATTTTTGTATATGAAGTTGTTAAAGCGGAATAAGTAGACCGGTTATCTTTTACTGCCTAGCTACAGTAACTTTCAAATTTTACGAGCACTCTTTAGTAAGGTCTGACAATAAAACAAAATCGGATACTGTCTTGCAATATTACATTGCGCTGGGAATCCTTATGAACTTTATATATCTTTTTACATATTTTCTTTTATCAAAAATCTTATATATATATATTTATTTAAAGCACACGTTTAGATGATATTTTTTTGTTTATTGCTTATTAATTAACATTCAACATTTGGTAAATTGACGAAGAAACATAATTAAATTTTGCCCAGTGTTTCTGAAACCAAAATATCTGCTTATAACATACTAGCTGTCGCCCGCGACTCCGCCCGCGCAGTATTAAAAAATCTATTGGTCGCAGCGTAATGTTATATAGCCTAAAGCCTTCCTCTACAAATGGATTATCCAACAAAAAATGATTTTTTCAAATCGTACCAGTAGTTCCTGAGATTAGCGCGTTTAAACAAACAAACTCTTCCGCTTTATAATATTAGTATATATTGTTATCTCTATTTTGTCAAAGATAATGACAGGGATGACAATATGTTTTATACAAATATTTTGGTCTCAGAAACCAACCGTAAAATTTTTAATTCTCTATGGAAGACACTGTCAGAAAGCAAAAGAAAATTCCATTTATCATAATTACAATAATAGCAAAACGATTTCACTAAAAATAATAAAACTATTTCTCAGATAACTCCGGGAGTTACAAGCTAAGAGACTGCAGGTTTCAAAGATCGTTGCTATTAAGCTTATCTGAGGATGGATAAAAATTTACTTGCAAAAAGGGACCTTACGTTCCCTAGGGAAATATGAAAGAAAGACAAATCGTTTCGGAGACTTACGGTCAGATTTATTTAAGAATGAAGAATCTTGGAAACATTTATTGAAATTATTATAATTTGCCTGTAGTTTTGAGCTTTGCATTTATTCTGCGAGTCTCTGATAAAATAGAGGAAAAGTTAAATTGACCAGAGTTAGCTCTAAAATTATTTTCAAGGTCATTCAGCACAAACTGTCGCCTGAAAGTTTACATTTAAGATAAATAATTTAGGGAGCTTCCTCGGACAAATTAGTTTAGCTATCCAAAGGGGGAACGCTGCTAGTATCTTCGGGACCTTGCCTAAAGGGACTCCTTTTAATAATATATTTTAGTAAATTATTCGTTTTTAACATTTTATTTAATATCATATATTTAAGACATTTCATGTAAAGTATTCTAATACTCTATATTTTATCTACGGCAATAAATGGCATTTAAATTTAGGGATCACGTAAGTACATGAACTTTTTTTTTAATAAATTATTAGCAGATTTTTTTGGAAATTTACTAATATTTCTTTTACCACGCCAACTAAGATCTAGGCCTGTGCTATATGGTTTACGACAATAATCGAATGGCGGGATTCGAACCCCCGACCTCATTTTCGGAAATCCGTACCCTTAACCATTAGGCTATTGACGCTTATATCATAAATCGTTTCTCTAGTTACGATTTCATATAGATTTAATAATATGACGTCACAATATGTCCTTCAGACACATTCTTATTTAAACGGTATTCACATTTTAAGTGCTATTTGGTAGGAATAATACAATTTTAATATGTAATTGAGTGCCGACAGACGCGGCGTATCCATCACTCGCGAGTGGCGACATCTGAGCGGCGGTGAGGGCACTCCTGCTCTGATTTTGTCAGTCTCGTAAATTTCTCGTTATTGCGACCGTTTCGTGTAGTCAAGCTAAAATTTGTTTTGAAATGCTTTTAAAAAAAGATATTAGAATCTACCATGGTAGTACGATTTAGGTTATGCTTATTTGTAAATTGTTATTAACATAATAATTGATTGATGAAAAAAAACTGGATTAGACTTTTATAGTTATTATTAAAAAAAAATCTGTAGTACTAGTTATTTCCATAATGAAGCAAAAGCTTATAATCTTACTAATATAAATGCGAATGTTTGTATGGATGGATGTTTGTTTGACGGTATCTCCAGAACGGCTGCATGAATCTCGCTGAAATTTAGAATAGATATAGAACATAGTCTGGAGGAACACAGACTTCGAATTAACGTTTTTTTTCTATTCTGCGCGGACGGAGTCGCAAGCGACAACTAGTATAGCTATAGTTTGTTATAATAAGTGACGATTAAGTACTAGTGTAACTAAGTTGCAAATTTAGAATCAATAGATGGCGCTGCTCTTAAATAAGTATTAGCAAAACGTGTTAATCGGCACTAATCGAATAAATGCTACCGGGAAGTTAGTGGATCCGCGGTTGGCGTAGTGCGGGCTGTGGGCGACTGCCAAACCGCAGGAACGTGTTTAGAATAGGATTAATCTGGTTTCTGGGCTATTTGATTTCGTAATCTCCTTTTCAGTTAACTTTCAAACTTCAATAGTATTTAACAATTGCAAACTTGTGTGGCAAAACTAAATACTAAGCTTTGTTACACAGCTTTGTATAATATACCTATAGAATAACATTTTGTGATTCCATTTAAATAATTAAAATGAACAATCCGCAGTGAAAATGTTTCACCAAGAAAATTATTCAAGATAAAGTGACATTTTAAATTTTGCAAGCGCCTTTTAAAATTTAATAGCTGATTCCAGTAAAAGACTTATCTTCGTCTGATCTCGCAACTGAACCCTTTGAAGTACAATATCTGTTGCCCGAGGCTCTACTTTATTATTTTTCACCTCGCCCCATTTAATGCCACGTCCTGTGTTAACAATATAACAGAAAAAGTAAAAAAAAAATAAGAATAAAAAAGGTCACCATCTTGAAAGCGTTTGTTGGTCGAACGGAGATTAAATGTAGCGAAAACTGAGAAAATATTAAATCGTCTAGCCTTTTTTTTATAAGTAAAATATTTCGTTATATTTATCACTTCATTATTTTTTATCACTACGTTGTGTATTATTATTTTCGAAACTATATTTTTAAGAACGTTGAACAAAATATATTTTACTATGCAATCTATACATATAAATAATATTGAAGTGTCTGTTTGTAATATTGAAATAACCGATTTAATATTATATAATACATGCATATATTAAATATATATGTTTTATATTATCTTTATATAAATAATTCTTCTGTGAGTGTGTATGTCACTGAACTTCTCTCAAACGACTGGACCGATTTTGATGAAATTTTTTGTGTGTGTTCAAGGGGATCTGGGAATGGTTTAGATTCACAATTTTCATCAAATATTAACTTCATATCAATTTATTCAAATTAAAGACGTGTAGACAGGACAACGTCTGTCGGGTCCGCTATTGTTTTATACTATTTTTGTCTGTCTGTATGTTTGTTCCGGCTAATCTCTGAAATGGCTGGACTGATTTGGACGGGACTTTTATTGGCAGATAGATGATGTTATAAGGAGTAACTTAGGCTACGTTTACTTAAGAAAAATTCTAGAACAACTTCAACTTAAGAAAAATATTCTAGAAAAATAAGATACAGTCGCAGGCACAGCTAGTCAAAATTAGTTTTCACTGGACAAGTTGAAAGAGATGTGTCAAGACCAGTAGATCAAGAGTGTAGTCTTTTGTTATGGTTCCTTTACTGCAGTTTCAGGCATTAGTTATTTAACAAAGGAAAAATCCATTAGTATTGAAAATATAAAAACACAAGTCACGACTAAAAATGCGACTTTTAACTCGTCTCTTGATTCCCTCATGAGCATACTTTAGAGAATGTTGGCGACTGGCCAACAGTCAAACGACACACTGCCCTGTTACGAACAAAGTCTTGTCTTTAAATAATCCCTTGTCTTTTATTTAGAATTATCATACACATGGTTACTTTGACTTACCTGAAGAGAAAACTGAATAGTACTATTACCAATTAGGTACATGAAATGACTCTGTATTTGACACAATTGATTTAAAATTGTGACCTCAACCGTTTTCATTGTTTCTTTTAGAATAAATATTTAAATAAACATTATTCGTACATTCCAGGTGCGGCCCTTCCGAAACAAAGGAGAAGGAAAGCAGATCAGGCGAGCGGGCCCGTCTGCCCGGCGGGCCCGCCTTTGTTGAGGTAAGAAAGCCTAAACTTAGAACAGATGCACCCGTGTGTTCCGAAACACAAATCGTTTGACATATTTTTTTGCTATTGTATTCAAATAAAATGAAAGAAATGAATTTGTTTTCGTAAAAGTGTTTCATCTGTTTAAAATTAGCATCGTAACATTGTCCCATTCTATTAGCGATATTCAAAACATTGAAGTGACTTTAGGGTAAATTTAGTAGAAAATTTACACTAAAGGGCTTACTTAGTGTACGTACCTTTGTGCAGCAGTAAGATAACTAAAGTATGAGTTTCACAGTCGCGAAGCACGAGTTTATCTAAGCTAGGTGTGACTAGGCCTTAGTCAACTACAATCCTAGTGTGTATTGGTTGACTTCATGGACATCTTTTTTTCACATAATATGTTCTTTATAACTGATATTTTGCACAATGGCTTTATGACGTTAAAATGTTTCTGAGTAAACAAAGATAGAACATAAGGTTAATAGAGTCATTTGTTGACTCCGCCGTCTCTCTGCTCGCTTCTCATATTGTTACAATTGATGAGATGAGCGCAAACTCGTGTACGAGATATTATCACAGAGTATTGTATGTACAGAGATTATTTTATTTCATTTTGCTATTTAATTTATTTAAATTTAACAAGTTATTAATTCGCTAGTACACTTTTTAGAAACTTGATTCAGAGATTGATTAAACTTTACAACGTAAAAAATATATTAGATTTACATATTGTTTTAATACAATTTTGATAATTTAAATGTAGTTTAAAAATACAGACATAACATCTCACCTAATTGTTATTAAAAAAAAAACTAAAAGCTCAAAACAGTTTGTGAATAAAATTTTATACTCTGTACAATAGTAGTGTCGTAAAGAAAATGGCGACCGTAAAAAAGCGCACATGATACTGCTAAGTAACTCGGTATCTCAGTGCTGCCTACAGGTGTGAGAACACTTGAATATCGTACAAGTCAGGTCGAGCTTTTACGACCAACTTATCTGGCAAAGATTTTAACAGATTTCATTCACAAATACAAACTTTAAGTTTAGAAAATTGTTTCAAACATTGACTTTTAGTTTTAAATTGTGAAACTAATATTGTTAAGTTTGTTTATATAAAAATGTTGAACTTTATTATTCTTAAGTATTTTTTCAAGTTTCTCTTTTCGTTGAACAATCACACAACACATTACAATTTAAACCAATAGTTGCCAGCGACTCCGTCCGCGTGGAACTAAAGAAAAACTAATTAGTGACCTGTGTGTTCTTCCAGACTATGTTCTTTATGTATGCCAAATTTCATCGAGATCCGTTGAGCCGTTCTGGAGATACCTTGAAATAAACAACCATCCATCCATCTAAACCTTCGCATTTATAATATTAGTAAGATGTATAAATAATGTAAGTTTGCAATTAAAGTCTATTAGATTAAAATCGGTATAGCTATTAAACTGACGAATAAGAAAATTAAAATTAATCTTAATTCTTACTTATATTATAAATGCGATAAGTTTGGACGGATTGACGGATGGATGTTTGAAGGTATATATCTGGATCGGTTAAACGAATCTTACTGAATTTTATCATAGAAGTAACCCATAGCCTGGAAAGGTATGTAGGCTACTTACAAAGTTGGTTTTTAATAACTCGCGGACGGAGTCGCGGCTGGTTGCGAGAAGTTATAAAAACAATTAACTTTAAATAAATCATGACGTCACAAGTTACTATTCATAATGTAATAGTGTTTAAAGGAAACGAGAAATGCGCGCGGTAACTCGTAAAGTTCTGAAAGCTGAAGCTTTTATATAAAGTGCTGCAAAACAACTATATTTATACACTTAAACAACAAAACTCCATTTTCATTAGTAATCTGTTTATTTTCTGCTACAAATAATTTCTAAAAATCGTAAAAAAAATCAACTGAAACCATGAACATGTATTACGAAAATGTGGAAATAAATGTGCGAGAGCCTGGCTTAATGTTATGCCAGTTCGTTTTTTAAACCAAGAGAAAAGCATTATAAAATTGCCAAATTACATACAGACAAGAATTTGAAAAAATGAGTGCCTGCCGCCAAATATAATTCGGTAGCATGTGTCTGCCCCTCTGGAAACAGGCGTGAGAGTTATTAGTAACATCATCATCTCCCTGGCCTTATCCCTCTGACGTAGGGTCCACGCGTGAGGTTTTATAAACACTTATGTTTTCACTCTATTCATACGGTATATCGCCGAACATACTTGGAAGAAAAAAAATAGGAATTTTATTTTTGACAAATTAATAAATTAAACAAATCGCTGCACTGCAGTTATCAAGTATGATTTTATACTACACGTTATTGATTCTATACGTAAATTTCTCATACTAAGTCTTAACTAAGGGTCTCCTTTAGTAACCAAATCCGAATGCGTCATGTACTAATGACTTACATTATCAACGCATAATATTTAATTAGATTACTAATTTTAGAGAAAGCTCATTACGAGTAAAGAGTCTTGACAATACTTCGTGTTACATAAACGTTGTAGAGTAGTACTTAACGTAAATTTATATCAACGATTACGGAACATCAACGTGGAATTCCATTGTCGTGACTCTCGTGTTAATGTATATTGCAGTCCCTAATTTCTCAATGAGAATGAAAGGAATGCATCTATGTATCAATAAAAGAGTTACAGCAGTGAAATTCTATCCTTACATTCTAGTGGCAATTTTCAACTGAATTAAATAATTTGATACTTTCTATTGTTTGTTATTTGGAATCGTGGAATTGAATACAGAGAATTTATTTTTCTTTGAATGAAGTTTATCAAGAAAAAAAACTTAATAATTGTGTAATTTAATTTTGGCTCGTGCAAAAAATCAGACATAAAAAAAAGAAAATACGAAATAAGGGCAACATTTTCAATTTGAAATTTAATCCAATTCGTTTACGGACCGTTGACGTTGTTGCCAAAATAGAAATTGCTTAGAACATTAGGATCTTCAGGACACATAATCGTGATCTTTTACTGTTATTAGTCGTATCCATTGTACTGTACACCTTGAGTAGAACATTGCGTTACTCCCTTACAAAATAGAATTACAAGAAAATTATGGGATTGTTTAAATGAGCATTCTATTAGAGACTTGGTAATGTTATAGACCTACTTAGTAAATTGCCTCAATACTACCTACACTTACAATGACTCAATTTATTATTAGAAAGAGATGTTTGAAATAAAACCTTTTTTATATTATATTAGCTGTCGCCCGCGACTCCGTCCGCGTTGATATATAAAACTTAATTAGTGTAGTCCACATCACATCCGTCTAAACATTCGCATTTATAATATTAGTAAGTTAAAAAGCAGCTCTTCAAGGCATAAATTGAAAAAAAATAATTAAAAAGTGAATAAATAGTATCCTATGTTCGTCTCCTGGCTCTAAGCTACTTCCTAACCAATTTTTAGCCATATCGGTAAAGCCGTTCTTGAGTTATAAATAGTGTAACTAACACGACTTGCTTTTATGTACACACACACACATATATATATATATAAGAATCTTGTATATAATGTTATGGTTTAACTCTTTACACAAAATATTTGTAATATGAGTTAGACAAATTTAATCCACGGTTCAGAAATCGGATCTCAAGTTAATATAACATGAAAAATAATTATGTTCTTGACAGTTAATTAGAACTCGGTTCAAGTTACGTTAACTTATTAGACGGTGCGAGTAAGGGCACTTTGGCGCACCGTGTTACATTAATATACTTGATTGAAATAATAAACAAGCATGGCTTTTTATTAAAGCTTATAAGCATTAAAATTTGAAAACTTGTAATTTTATTTTGGTCCGGTCTAACAATACTATATAAGTATAACGTCCATTTTCCTTGAAGGTTATCGTTATGCCAAATTAAGCTTTCACATAATATGTTCAATATAAAATGACTTTATACATTTCCGTTTTAAGTTTGAAAAAAAATTGCATATGTTTCAAAATCAAATAATGAACAATTAATGTATATAAAGATTTATAACATGTAAATGACATGAAAATAAAATAAAATTTATATGAAATTCTTGCTATCTCAAATATAAAATACAACTAAGTAAACTCACTTGCGGAATAGGCTACGCAAGTCTACGGATTTCCAGCGTAGCACTGTCGTAGCACTCGCATAACTTCAATATAGTTAAGTTTGAAACTTTAATATTTAAGTTTTTAAAAAGTAATACAAATTATAGACATTAACGATATACTTTGATTTAATTTCTTAATACAGTAATCTTACTAATATTATAAATGCGACAGTTTAAATGGATGGATGGATGTTTGTTTGAAGGTATCTCCGGAATGGCTAAATAGTTTATGCTGAAATTTGACATAGATGTAGAACATAGTCTGGAAGGTCACATAATTTACTTATTAAGTTTATTTTTGAATTCCACGTGGACGGAGTCGCGAGCGACAGCTAGTATTATGTAATGTGTAGAGTGTATATCTTTCAAACGATATAATTTCATGTCACACGTTTAATAATGATGAAATTATGTCACTAAAGCTATTAATTTATTCGAGAAGTGTGAACCAACCCTTAGCATCCTGAAAACGGAACATTCCTGCGGTATTTGCTATGTAATTAAGTGCGAAGTAGCGAGCGAGAAATGACGCAGCGACAAACAATTAATTACAGCCGAGTGGTTCCGCAAAGGGCGTTTTAATCCGCTTGGAACCTCTAATGTCTAGACGCACTCAAGTATTTCCAACACATAGAGGTGAATGTGTTAAGTAACTTTGCCACAATCGGAGCTTTATATCAATTGTTTAATTTTTTAATACGAAAAGTAAAGTAATTGAAAGATATGTGAAGTCAAGCAACAGGGACTGGGCCAGCGTGGTTGACTATGGCTTAATCCCCCGTGACCTACGGTAGGCTCCGAGATAATGTTGATGGAAACGTATAGTGAGTTGACGATGATGATGACGAAAAGTATAATTTTATATAAGTTATCTGAGATGATGAAAATCACTTCGTACGAATGAAGCTTATGTAACAAAAAATACATGTATAATGTGTTGTATGTTATATTATTTGATCGTGGTAGAACAGAGGACCTATAACGAATATTTGCGACCCGCAGCTCTATAACCTAATGTATGAAATATGTCATTTGTATTAAGTACGTTAGTGTATTTCGCGCCCGGTTGCGTCGCTGCACAAATTTTTAAAACAAAATTTGTTGAATACATTACGAAGTCGTGCTCACTAATACTCGTGTTTTTTTATTTCATATGGTGGTAAACGAGCGAGCGGCCACCTGAAATCGCTGTAATAGCGTAGTGACCATTGCCCATAGACATACGCAATTGCATATGCGTTGCCTATCTTTAATCGAGGGAGGAGAGGATGCACAGAAAGAAAACATTTCCATGCATCCTCTCATCTGAAAAGTCCACTTCCCATCCTTTCCTTATAAGAAGAAGGGTAGGAAGGGAAAGAGGAGTAAATTAGGCTCGCCCGCTAAGTTTCGTGTTAGGTCTTTAGACTTTTCCTTTATTAACTTAAAATCAAGTCAACTATCGTCAAATAAATTGAATACGGCAGTGTAACGTATACTATTCTACCCTTATTATACTTTTTATGGAATCTGTGTACGGTCTGGAAATAATAAAATGTACTTTATGATTGTACAAGTCGCAACGGAATCGTAAACTGCAGGAGCTCTGCAGTTTTATGTCTTGGCGAATGCGGTCCTAGGATTTACGTCTCGGATAGATTCAGCCTTCGAGAAAATAAATGTTATGTTTGTCGTTCATGACCAAATGCTAACTTTATTCTGCATACGGATTCAAACGAGACGTATTTTATATTTTTAATTTTATTATTCTGACATTTGAAATGTAATATAATCCTTCCCCATCTTACTAATATTATAATTGCGAATGTTAAGATGGATGAATGGATGTTTGTTTAAAGGAAGGTATCTCTGGAAAGACTCAAAGTAACCTGATGAAATTTGGCTCAGATGTGGAACATAGTCTAGAAAAACACATAGGCTACTCTTTATGTTGTTTTTTTAATTCCACGCGGTCTTGGTCGCGGCTAACAGCAACAGCTAGTCTTTGAATAATGTCAAATTATGGCTTAAGAACAGGGTTTCATGAGTCAGTTCTTTTTAAAGCTTACAGATAAAGTAAATCAAAAGAAAACATATTAATTGTGAAAAAACCGTTCAATAAGAGTGAGAATTTGAACAATGAAGTTTTAACGTAGGCTTTTACTGCTGAAACGCTTCTATAATAACATGATTAGCCTTCTCATTCATTTTAAAGAAAAGAAAAGCTGTTTAAAAACATTTGTACAAGTGATTTGGTGAATCTGCGGTTCCTCAGGTCTTGCAGCAGTCCTTGGGTCTTGATGAACACCTTGGTGTTCCCGCTGCTCGTTTGCCCCCTTCTTTTATAAAAAAAACGCTTAGTTCAAATCTGCCGCTTTGATAACAAAGACGTAATAAATCCAATTTATTATCTATATCTAGGTCTAAATAGTTAATTAAAACGTGGAATATTGTTGTTTATGTTTTTTCAATTTTTTATCAGAACATAAAACTGACCACATTTTCGTGTTCCGGTATAATAAAGGAAGTTAAATGCGAAACGAAAACGGATAAATACGGATAAAACGTTCGTAAGGTAAATGTGTTTTATTTTGGTCGTTAATCTTACGCCTGTTTACTTTACTCGAGGGCACATTCAATATATTCCTTTAATAAAATACACCCAAGGTACGTGAATTCAGGAGACTTCGCACAAAAAGGTGCCCTTTTTATTATTATTATATCAAGTAAATTATATATATATATATACCGTCGGTGGCTCAGTCAAGCACTTGACTTGTAATCTTCAAGTCCTGGGCTCGAATCCCGCCATGTACAAAGTGTTTTTCGATTTCTAATTTACATATGTACATTAGCCCGATGTTCTTATGGTGAAGGAAAACATCGTAATGCAACCTGCACTTATCTAAGGAATTCAAAGATATGTGTGAAGTCAACCAACCCGCACTTGGCCAGCGTTTGACTATGGCCTAATCACCCTTAACTTAAGGTAGGCTCCGAGCCCTTCGGTGGGGACGTATAGTGAGCTGATGATG
The DNA here is from genome assembly GCF_000836235.2 of Papilio xuthus. Taxonomy (NCBI): domain Eukaryota; kingdom Metazoa; phylum Arthropoda; class Insecta; order Lepidoptera; family Papilionidae; genus Papilio; species Papilio xuthus. Next base: position 797,937 of record NW_013533761.1, read on the forward strand.
ATGTAAATCAAGTATATCGTAAATGGTCAAAAAAAAGTTAAAGAATTCGCTTCGCATTTACAATCAAACGTTGAAAAACAAATTATCACCATAATAGATATAAACTGTCAATCTACCGAAATGGGTAGGAAATAAACTTTCACTGCAGGTGGTGATGGGAAACTGAACATGTTATAAATGTATACTGCAGTACATATTAGAAATAAAACTTTTTAAAATTGATAACTACATTTATTTTTAATTTACTATGATAAAATCCTTTATCCGGTAGTGTGCCACTGCTATGAACTTTTTTTCACGTAATGTTGTTGTTGTCGATTGTTTGGATGTATGAATGGATGGATGGATATTTCTTAAAAGGTAACTCCAAAACGGCTGCATGGATCTTGCTGAAAGGCATCTGTAACATAGTCTGGAAGAACACATAAGCTACAAATTAAGTGTTTTATTATTTCCGTACGGACGGAGTCGCGGACGACAGCTAGTATGTGTCACGTAGTGGCACAAAGAGACGAGTCAGAGATTTCTTTGTTACGTTGAAATGAACAGTTGAGGGATCAAATGCAATCGTAACAAGGCCCAATGGCCTATCCGTGTTGACCTTGACAGCGAATCCCCTTTGTGTGATCTCGTGAATGTGAATACTTTGTTCCTTACTTATGCTAATATTTTGAATAATATTCGAGTCGCAAATTGAATAAATGACACTGTTTCAGTCTGTCCGTGTTCAGATGAGGCTAGGATAGTGTTCATCTTGGTCAATATTTGTCTATAGAAAGACAGCTTTTTATTTTATAAATGGAAAGTTCTGAACAAATGTACTATAGTTATTTTAAAACGTATATACATAGCTCTTGGAATAAAATCATCAGCCTTTATATGACCATTGATAGATATATATAGAGAGATTTTCTCTAATAGCGTCGACAATTTTACGTCTCATAATCCTCGGCCAGTGCGACTTTCTAGAAAAGTGTTGAAATTTAAAATAAAAAGATAATCATAAAGATGTAATTCCTAACGCTGTTACACTTCGGTTAGAGTTGATTTTTCATGGAAACGAGAATACGAAATTCTAATTTTAACAAATGCGTTTATTATAAAGAAATACATGTAATGTAAATTAGTATTAATCAAGTTTTCTGTTAATTCACACAATGTATATTGAATTGTACATAATATTTTCTTTGTGATTTGACATTTGGATTTCTTTGTATCAGATCAAAGAACTACAAAGAACAATTCGTTTATTTATACATTTGGCTTATGCCGAGATTTATATAGAGTCATTGGCATTTTGAATTGAAAGGGAGCGTACATTTGAGTTTTATTTTTAAGCGTTACAGTTTATCTTATAAATTAATTGTTCAAACTCAATAAATAAGATTAAAAAAACAATTGAAAAACTAAACATTTTCTGAACTATTCAGTATCAAAGTTATTTCAAATCTTGTGACCCACCTGATAAGATCACAAGACATGAAGATTAATTTATTTATTCGTAGTTAAATGATCTTCATGTCCTTGTACTGGATACACAATTGGAATCAGTGGCCCAGTATTCGCATCTCTGGCAATGAATATTTTTTAAGAAGACACCATTTCGTTTGAGATACTGACATACTCTTATATTGTGGGAGTTTTTCTTTTTACGATCAATCGTAAAGTTTCCAATAAACTGTGGTGTGTCTTGAATTATATAAACTTGTGTTTTATAGTTGTACATTTATTAATTTAATAAATAAATTTGCCTTCAAGGTACTTTGCTTATAAAGCCAAAAGATAAGAGAATAGCTGGCGCAAACTCCTGATGATATTAATAAGGATTGGGTCCACAATTATCTTGTTAGCTGCGTATTTTTATGGCATCCTAGTACTTCTTGATCCTAGAAGCTTGATCGTTTAATTTAGATTGAAAATCTGACACTAGAATAATAACAAAGCGTGTTGCATTGTAACATTCAACATCGATTTTAACGTGAAACAATGCGAAATGAAGAGAAACAATCGCATCTCGGATAGTGTCCAATGACCTTTCGGCATCCAAAAGTAAGTCTGACGGTAGGGAAATATCGAGCGAACGAGTGCGTCCAAAAATAAGCGCGCGCGCGGTGTCGTGTTGCTAGTATAGATCCGTGCGCGACAGAGAGCGCACACCAACCTGTGATATCCATCTAGTCGAAACCCGTCTGCAATATGTCAAGTAATGTTGTGAACCCATAACCCTTTTAAGGATACGCTTATATCTCGCTTGTGTGGATTGGATTTTTCCCCAGTGTTTTTTTCTCACATGACTCATACGTCGCTGTAAGTACCGCTTTTGTTCTGTATTTTATGCTATTTTTAACTTGATCGTTTGATTTTTTTATAATTTTTTTTAAATAATACATTAAATTTTTTTTTAGCTTCTGTGAATCTTATATTTTTGGATATTTTTTTTTGTGTGTGTACATTAAAAAAAAACCCTTTGATGTAACTATAAATAGAACTGTTAAACTTTAATTTTGACTATTATATGCATTGTGTTTATATTTTTAATTTCTTTTACTAACTATTGTGTGTATGAGAGAGTTATTTTTAATAATTTTATTTTCATAATAGAATTATAATTGATTTTACTCAACATAATAATCTATATATTTTCAAAATAATTATCAATCAAGTATAAAATGAGATGTTTTTTTCAAATAAATTCATTCTAAAGACGTGTGATTATGTGCAATTAAATGACATTCCTAAAAACGAAAACAAGTAATTGATGTAAACTAAAACTCTACAAAATGTTTTTTTTTACACTCTTAGTGCGCGCTTAAGTGTAGTTTCATCTTAATTTATATTTAATTAAACGATCTATTAAAAATCAAAGTGATGTTACATTTCGTTACACTTTACATCTGTGTAAAAGTTGCAAAGTTGACAATTGAATATCAACAGTCACTGTTGTTCAGTGGTTACTGAAATTCAGTGTAGTTCAGTATTCCCAGCTGATCAGTCACTTGAAAAACAAAGTAACATGTGAAAGATCTGACTGAACGATAGAATTACGTATGAAAAAGAATGTTGTGACTGGAGATGTTAAATACTTCGGTGGATCGGAAATATTTAAAGGAATGAATGAGGATTGAAAAGACGAATTATTGATGTGTCCATAGTCAATGAGTGGTGAACACAGGTCATGAGAGAGTATGTTCGACAAACATCGGCAGCCAATATTATATGTTTAAATCCTTTTGTAATTTATTAAATTAGTTGCTAACCGTAGTTCTCGAAACAATAACGCCGAATTTTCTCGAGTACTAAAAATACCGACAATACGTGTATTAATTGTACAAGCGATATTTATTGTTGAATTAAAATGAGCCTTAATAAAATCAATAGGATACATTAAATTGAATAATAATATCAAATATATATTTGATTTCGGACAATTATTTTAGCATAATCATTCCAACTCAAAAATGTTTACTTATATTTTAAAATCTCAATTAAAATTTACAATTGCAATATTCTCTCATTGTATTTTCAAGACTATTTTGAAAATTATTATGTTAATGCGTTATTCTACGGAAATCATTATGTTACGTTTATCTGTTAAATTCGTCTAAAATGTTTTCAATGAAATCCCACTACGCATTGTGTCTAAAGATATTTCCCGCCAAATACGTAGTAGGTATGGGATAAAATAAGTGTGCGGACATTGTTCAAAATAACCCTGACGTTTCCCGTACACGTTCGGGGAAAGATAAACAGTGTACGTCATCAAATTAAATTTACTCATGCAGACAGATATATTTCCTTGAAAATTCTTGTGAAATACACGACCACAAGTTTGGAGAAATATTTTTTACGTAGGAAATAGAAAAATTTATTTAAGTTAGAGATATTTGGAGCAGTACAACACTATATGTCGACTTTCCATTCATAAATTCGGTGTTCCCGCTGCTCATTTGCCCCCTTCTATTATAAAAAAAAATGTACTCAAAGTTTAAATTATGTATACTTTAGTTTGCTGGTTTATTAAAAATATTCTTTTAAGGAAAATGTAAAGTTTGAATCCTTTTATAAAATTGAGGTGAATTTAATCGACCTAAATTTAAGTTAAAGTTATCGACATAGGTTTGTTTCAGCATATTTAATCGCTTTTCCGTAAAATATGTTCTACTAAAGTCATCCAAAAGCGAATTGAAGTGTTGAAGTGCGAGTTGAAGTAATTCACAAATCTAATATTATATGTATTATCGCTTTTATCAACATGTCCTTACAAATCCTACAAAAGAAAGAGGGTATTAAATGCCATTAATCAACACATTTTCCGTGTATTACTGACAATTGTTTGAAAGTAAATATTTTCTCGATATATCAGAGACATCTGTCGCGATGTAAATAGAAATAAATAGTCGTCAATCATTTAGCCTGCGGATTGTGTTTTTGTTTACTATAGTAAATGAAATATTCGTATTTGTAGCTTTTGATAGCCAAAATAAACTGCAAAATTATGTACTAAATGTAGTCATGGTCCTTCGAGTCGGATTAAACGGTAAATTGGTAATTGATGGACTTGCGAGAGGCGATTCAATATATCATTTAATAGACGTAAAATAAACTTATAATGTCTAACTACGTTGAAACATAATTGAGGCTCATCATTAAAGATATGCAAAAAATACATGACCTAATGTTTTCATTGCGTAAATTATCAATATATTATAGCTTGAGTCAACAGTACACCAAGAATATAAAAAAATAAACAGATATGATAAATCATACGTCAATTACTCAAGTTACACCAGTATTTATAAAATAACGTATGCAGTCATAGGATATGACGCTAATGAATACATCTATTGGATAAATTTATTAAACGGATCTAGAGTTATTGGTTATTTAATATTCAATCTTAATTAAATAATGAACAAACATAAAACACATATAGAAGTGTAGGAACGCTGGCACTCAACAACCGCGCGGTATGCGCGAAACTTCTTGCCTCGCACAGCAGCGTTGTGGAATGTTCTGTCCTCGGCGGTATTTCCAAACAGCTAAGACTTAGGGTTCTTCAGGAAGCGAGCTTATCACTATCTCAAAGGCCGGCAACGCATCTGCGGTTCCTCGGTGTTCCCGTTGCTCGATTGCCTCCTTCTGTTATAAAAAAGGAGTTACAGGTGTTGAGAATAATTGGCATTGATCCCTATCTGGCAACCGACACACCAAACGTCATAAAAATTAGAAAAGAATCTGATCCCCATTCAAATTTCTGAAGACGTTATTAGCGAGAAGATTTGAGCAATTATCATATCCCCCCACTGTCTTAAATATTCCTAAAATATCACTGAGTAAGAAACAACGTAATTTGTTTGTTATTCTCAACTGATACGGTTGAATTTTCATCGCTACTCGTTCAACATTTGAAATGTTTCAGGAGTCGTGTGAAACAGCAGGCGTAGTTCTATTTTTAAAAATAGCCACATCTCTGCTAAAATACATCGCACGAATACCGAATTAAGCATCCCATAAACATGCAAAATCCGCTAGGGGGCGTAAGCGAGGTCACATTTATGAATTAGAACTTACTCGTGTAATGGTTCAAAACTTGAGCATAGTAATTACGATCGTTGTAAAGCAAAAGTTTAACATACAAAAATATTTTAAAAAAAGCAAGCTTCTAAAAATTTTAATAGTCAGACGTCACCCTTATTCTATATAGAAAACTAATGTAAGACGCAAGACAAAATATGTGATAGAATTACTTCATGCTTATTCCTATATTTTTTGTTACAGATACATAGGCGGAAAGCAAAGCTAAGATGGAGCAGTTTGAGTCGCTGCTGACATGCTGCGTCTGTCTGGACCGGTTCAGAAACCCAAAGCTGCTGCCATGTCAACACAGTTACTGTATGGAACCATGTATGGACGGTCTGGTTGATTATGTCAGGCGGCAGGTATGTAGATTACATTAAATATGTTACATAATTTTAAAAATATCATCATCGAATTTATGTGTGTATCTGGATTTAAATATTCAAAGATATAGCATCATGAAACATCACATTTGACTTCGCAACTTTTTGCAGGTAAAATGTCCGGAATGTCGCGCAGAGCATCGTATCCCCTATCAAGGGGTGCAGGGGTTCCCAACAAATGTTACCCTTCAGAGGTTTTTAGAACTCCATGCTCAAATCGCTGGAGAACTACCAGATCCTACTGCTGGGCAAGTTATGGAGAGATGTAATGTCTGTTCAGAAAAAGCATATTGTGCTTTATGTGCACATTGCGACAAAAAAGTTTGCGATGATTGTAAGTCGGCGCATATGGAAGTACTTCGCAGAGAAATTGCAAGAATCAATAATCAAATTCGTCGTGGGGTGAATAGACTTCAAGATATACTAAGTGTAGTTGAAAGAAACACCACGAATCTTCAAACGAATTGCGCGGCTGTAGCTGGAGAAGTAGATGAAATCCATAAACGACTATCTAAAGCTTTGAAAGATAGAACCGATTTCCTTAGAAACGAGATCGATCGTTATTTAGCTACGGAACTTAGGAATTTAACTAATCTCAAAGATAACCTTGAATTAGAATTAAGTAATATACAAAGTAACTGTGATCTTGCTGATAAATATATGAATGATGATGTGGACTGGGAAGACACAGAACTTGTAGACACTAAGGAAATATTCTTAAAAACTGTCGAATTTCTAAGAAACTTTGACTATGAAGCAGGTGATTACAATCGTAGAGTCAGATTTATAATGACTCATGATCCAAATCAACTTGTACTTCATGTTGCAAGTTACGGTGAATTAAATATAACTCAACCTCATACTTATGCTAATAGTCTTCAACCGTCTCAAGGCTTAACAAGATCTAAAAGTGACCATCGTCTAGCTACGCAATTCCGTCAACAAGAAGATGCAAAGGGCTATACTGAAAACGATGAGCCGATATTAGGCGGCCGTAAGTTCGGTGAAAAACGACCACCTCCTCCAGAAAGGCACACTAGAGACTATGGTGCTACAGACGATTATAGTGGTTATGAATCTGAACATCGACCATCACGAAGGTTCCGTTCAAGATTTGTCAGAAGCCACCAGCAAGATAATGATTCTGATACAGAACAGCCAAGCCGCGTGGTTAAATCGGAAAATAAAGAGAAAGAAAAGGAAAAGGTAGCCGACACAGAGGATGCAACGCGAGGCCCGCTTAGTGGCATATTTAGACTAAGCGACTGTCCTCGGGTTATGCAACGGATTCTAGATGTAGACAGTGGAAAAAAGAAAGAAAAAAAAGAAGTCCCACCACCACCGAAACCTGTACAACCAACACCTCAACCTGCACGTCGTCCTCCCACACAGAGGCAACAAAGTGAAGATGATGAAATTACTAGGCTTAAAAGGCAAAACAAAGGGGCTGCTTCGTCTCAGGAACCAGAACGAGCCACGCAACGAAACACCGAAGAAGAACGTAATGCAATTACTCGAAAACCACCGACACCAGCTCGGGAGGTGAGTTGGGAAGATGAGAGAGAGTAGAAGCAAAAAAAGAATAAGTACACAACGATGTAGAAATTAGTTATATCATCGATACTAACAAGAAACGCAAACATTAACGGCATTCCATAAATACACTCCACGTATAACTCATAACCACTTAAACACGACACAAAAATAAAAATAATGACTTGTATATTGGTGCCAATACCGATTTTAAATATATTTCCCAGGCATCCAGCGATGGTGAATCCGATGAATCTGTAGGAACTTTGCAACGTACTCAACGGAAAAATTCTACAACGATTCCCAAACCAACTGTCGCAACAAGAAGGCCGTCTGCTTCGGAAACACCAAGCACACATCGTCCTGCCCCTCGAGCTCCGAGTACTGAATCGAGTGCATCGACAGAAAGTTCTGGCTCGGCGGTAAAACACACAGGTGCGATTCTTACTATCGCAGAATTAAAAGCAAAATATAGTCCCACAGGACTTTCACCAAAACCAGCATCTCGTTTCTTTTCCACAGGCAACGAGAGAACGACACCATCGACAACAAATGGAACAGCGGGAGGTGCACAACGTGTCCAAAGCCGATTTATCGGCTCACAGCGGCCGACGCCAGCTCCCGCACCCGCCGAACAGGCTCACGAAGATTCTGATACAAGCTCCGAGGAGGAGACCGAATCATCAGAAGAGAGTGAAGAGGAGCCTGCAGCGCAAAGGAAGCCCGAGAGTCAGGCGATGGCTCGAAGTGACATTGGCCCACTTCTTGCTCGTAGTTCAAATGCACGTAATGACACGCAAGAGAACAAGTCAAAAGACCCACCAGCTCAGTCGCGTTATCGTACACGTCAACCAGCGCCACCTGAAGAAGAACCGGCTTCTAGATACGGAGCAAGCGGTTCTTCATATAGTCGTTACGGTAGCAGACCTAAAGATGATGAGATGACATCTTCCATTGACGACGACACTAAATATCCTACAGCTCGATCACGATACCTCGCTCTGAAGGAGCGTCGTAATCGATTAGCGAGAAGTAAAAGTAGCCACACTGGCTTCGGAGCGGGAGACGATGACGAAGCGGATGACCCAGTGTCACCAACAACAGCATCTCCGTCAGCGTATCTAGCAGCTCGATACGGCTCTGGTACAGGAGGATCAGAGTTATCTCGTAGCCGCTCCTCTCATGCTCTGAAGTCTAGAGAAAGTTCACCAGAACGGCCTGTAACAGGAGAAAAAGATGGCGCAGCCTTAAGTTCATGGGCTAGATACTTGAAAAATAAATATGGATCGAGGGGTAAAGATCGCGATTCGAGTGGAACGTCGTCAAGCACTGCTCGTCGTCTGTCTCTCGGGTTACCATTACGTTCAGCTAATGAGCTTGCCAGTTCTGATGACGATTCAAAAAACGCGGCAGGCTCCCCCATCTCCCCTACGGCGGCTACAGCAGCGGTAGCAGGTTAGACTACCTGAGAGTGGCGTGTATATAGGATTGAGGCTTACATCAATTTGGTTTCTTTTCTTTGTATGTTGTTTTTCTAACTTTGTTTTTGTTCTTAGGTTTCGCAGCAGCAGGTTCCTCCCCTAGGAGCCAATATCTGCAGAAACGCCGTTTACAATTCAGCGTGGGGAGTCGGGGGAGCGAACCCGGTTATTTCACATGGCCTCGTGGTATCGCTGTAGGTCCCGACAATACTATGGTCGTGGCTGATTCATCTAATCATCGAGTTCAGGTAGAGTGGTTTCTATAGATTACTTTTACCTAGTCATATTTACAGCAGGTGTCTTTTTTAACACACAAGTGACTATAAATCATTAATCTTGTAGATTTCATAACAAAACACTTTTAAATATTTACGTAAGAGATGAAAGAAAAAGTGTAGGGACGAAGTTACATTTTTCACATTCACGAACTGAAGTCATATCTATTTAGAATCGGTAACTGCATCCTGATAAAAGCAATTAAAATCGGTTTTAAGACACGATCATTAAATCCCCAAATAGTTACGCTCTTTGTGACCTTGTGGATTGAAACGACATGCGCAGGAACATAACTTCATTTTAAAATGATGTCAGCTCCAAATGCGAAGTTTTTTTTCCCAAGTAAAGAAAACATGGTATCGTTTTTGTAGAAGTTACGTTGTTATTTATAATTTGTTTTTGCAGGTGTTCGATATGAATGGTATATTCATAAAGGAGTTCGGTCAGTACGGCAGTGGCGAAGGAGAGTTTGACTGTCTCGCTGGTGTAGCTGTCAATCGCATTGGACAATATATTATTGCCGATAGATACAACCATCGTATACAAGTAAGTATTAAAGTTTAATTATTTCCGTACACAGACAAATCAATAAACAGTCATTACATCCATAGAATGTTGAGATAATTATTTTAAAATAATTGTTATTTTTTTAAGGTGTTCGATCCAGCCGGTCGGTTTCTGCGATCATTCGGCAGTCAAGGAACTGGAGACGGCAAGTTCAACTACCCTTGGGGTATAACCACCGATGCCCTCGGATTTATTTACGTTTGTGACAAGGAAAACCATAGAGTTCAGGTAAGCTATTAAAAGACAGATAATTTTCTATTCGTTGAAAAACATAAGTCAAATTTTTTTTAAATATAATTCGGTTCCAAAAGCTTTTTAGCTATAAGGATAACAAAATTACAATATCATGTTAGGAATTTATTAACATTTAACTGAGTTAATATACCTAAAAGGAAGTTCAATTTTGATATTTAAAATTGCTAAACAAGAATTTAGTAAAACTTTTAGTTGACATAATTTAAAATTGATTTTAATTCCAGGTCTTCCAATCCGATGGTACATTCGTTGGTAAATTCGGTTCGTTCGGCTCTAAGCTCGGTCAGCTTGAACATCCTCATTACATCGCCGTCTCCAGCACCAACAGAGTGCTGGTTTCCGACTCTAACAATCACAGGATACAAGTCTTCGATGTTAACGGAAGAGTGTTATCATCATTCGGCGAAGAGGGCTCCGAAGATGGACAGTTTAAATTCCCCAGGTAAGAAAACGAACATGTCTATTTGTTATTTACTATTAAATGCTGGCCAAAGTGTTGCATGATAATACTTACGATTCGCTGATGCGTAATACAAACAGACCATTTGTTAAGACAATTATGTTTTAATACTAAATAACTTTACTTCGTAAATAGGCCGCGTAATGTTCAGTATTTCAGTCATGTTTATAATAAATTGATAATTTAAGCCTTGGCCTAAATCCATACCATCCTAAAACACTTTCAGAATTTGACGTGTTTACGCGTCGTCTGTTGTATGTCACATTTCATGAACAACTTATAGCATGTACGATACGTCTGAATGTAGTTTCGTATTATTTTTCTTTTATCAAGAGTTTTTTTTTTAAATAACACAACGTGCATGTGTGCCATGAAAATATTTTACATTTTTTGTCGTATTATAAAGAAGGCAATTTTCAAGGAAGTTCTTTCTTTTGTTATTCGTATCTGATTTTAATTATACCTTTTTTATTTTACAGAGGTGTAGCAGTTGACGATCAAGGTTACATCGTGGTTGCTGATTCTGGAAACAATCGTATACAGATTTTCCATCCCGACGGCACGTTCTTACGCGCGTTCGGCTCCTGGGGCTCCGGAGATGGAGAGTTCAAAGGCCTTGAGGGCATCGCCGTTATGTCCGGAGGGAATATTATCGTATGCGATCGAGAGAATCACAGAGTACAAGTGTTTTAAGGTAAAAAAATATATGGTTTTATTGCAAAAAGATTTACACTTGTACTAGGATATGTTTAACGATAATAGAAGAATGGCGCGATTAGCACTCTCGATCACATGATCGTTTGTCTATAAACTTAGGTTTTTTTTAAATCTGCTACACAGTTTTTAATTGAAGTAGGCAAATTGTGTTTACATTTTAAATTGAAATTGACAATGGGATATTTTACCTTTGTAAAATTCGTATTGATGCAAAATTTATGGTTAAAATTGTTTTCTTTTCTATTAACTCAGCCTTTTTGTTAAACTGAAATCTTTGTTTTAAATAACATAGAATACTGTTCAATTTTCAGATATTCGGAGCTTATGCCAAAGAAGAAGTAACAACGTTAACAATGATATATGTATTTAATTTTTGTTTATATTTATTTATCGCAAATATAATATTTATATATAAATGTATTATGTTAATTGGAGACTGTAAACGTTATGCCGAAGGCTTCTTGTGTTAACATGTCATAAAATCATTTACGAACAAGCTTTCTTACATTTAAATGTTTTTTTTTTGTTATTTTTAATGACATTTGTTCGCTTTTCATTTAAAAACTTTTTGTACGATTGTAAACTTATTATTTATGAACAGAAAATTTCTTAATTAGTTTTTATGATGTTCTATGCTTTTAGTCTTATATCTGTTATTGTATCTCATATCTATATAATTGGAATTTTTTTTGAAATTTATTTCTATGTAATTAGATTTGAAGTTTTTTTTATTTGACATTGAACTTTGTTTGAACCGCAACTTTCTACTTTACATTTTTGCTTTTTTAAAAATAATTTAAGTATATTAATAAATAGTAAAATATTGATTAATTTCAATAAATATTAATATATTCTTTGTCTTTTTAAACAGAAAAGCAATACTCAGATTTAATACGTTGTACTTTAAAAAAAAACAATAAAAAAAAATATTTTATAATATGATTATTTATTATATAAATTTTATAACATCTAAATGGTGCTGTTAAATTGCATTTCAACTTTAATATTTATAAAAAATAAATACTCAATTATTTGGTTAACCTTCACGATATTAAAAATTCTCTTTGTGCCTATTAACATTATCTTCTAATTGAAAATATTTAAAATTTCTTTTATATATTCAAGTTATTTTATTACTAGTAATAAGTTAAATAAGCACTTCTATATACGATTACTTTATGCAGGTTTTTATGGTTTTTCGATATAATTAAAACATTTTGTTACCAAAAATTTAGTTTTATTTTATATGTAAAATTTTTCCACCGTTCATTTTTACGTAAAAGAAAGAGTAATTTCTACATATATGCCAAATTTCAGCACGTCCCGTGCCTTTCTATCACTCAGACCTTGTAACAAAGATTCATTCATCCATCCAAACCTTTGTATTCATAATATTAAGAAGTAAAAAGTAAGTTCGGTATTAAAAAGATAACAAAGTTATCTTAGCACTTCAATAAACGTATCGAAACTTTTCTAACATAATGCGTGAATTTGTACCCGATTCTAGTTTGGCTTGGACAGGTATTATCCGGTTTAGAGCGGACTTAAAAGTTGGCGTGATAGAGTTGTCTGCAGGATTCAATTCGGGGCCAGTTTTCAGACGGATTACTCGCTCAGTTCACGTGGCGAAATAGAATTTACTTTCTATATAAAGGACCCTGTACACTAATGTATTAGGAAATGTACGAAGACGTTTCAGTGTATTAAAATAATCTAGTGTGTAATCAACTTTAAATTATCCCATCACTAATACTATCCGCTTATATGAATGTACCAGGTCCAATTAGACTACGAGAGAAATTATTTTTTTATTAGATGATAGAATTTATTAACTAGCTGTCGCCCGCGACTCCATCTGCGCGGATCTAAAAGCCCATGTGCTCTTCCAAACTATGTTATAAAACTATGCCAAATTTCACCGAGGTCCGTATAGCTTTTCTGGAGATACTGTCTCACAAACATCCATCCATATCAATATAATATACCGATAATCTGATTTTCGTGACAGAAAACTGTAACTTCATGAACCGATGCTGTCTCTATTTTGCAAATCTAGTTGTATTTTTTACAAGTGTAGGAGAGGGATAACAACTTTTGTACAAGTGTTTCGAAGTGGAATCCGACAGTCAAATGAAGCAGACACTTTTATCAACATATTTGACTAAGCTTATTTTCTAACATTCTCTACTTTAATATTAATTATACGAAATCCACTGAAACCAATTACTGGCGAGCAAACAGAAATTTCTTAACACCAAGTAACTAAATATTCCTCCAACCCTTAATTTTCTTGCCTAAAATAAACCGTAACTTCCTGACTCTGCGTTATTTATGAAAGATAACAAACAAACTTTGGTATTTCAAAACCAGTTTTAGCCAGTAATTTCTGCCAAGAAATTTATTTAGAATCATAATAAGTAAAATCCTAAAGTTGTTTCGAAATCTCTGCAAGCTATATAATATTTATTCACGATCTTTGTTTTTTATATATCGTAAGGTGGTAAACGAGCGAGCGACCACTTGAAATCGCTGAAATAACTAAGTGACCATTGCCCATAGATATACGCAATTGCATATGCGTTGCCTACCTTTAATCGACGGAGGATAGGATGCACAGAAAGAAAATATCTTCCCTTTCCATGAACCCTCTCATCCGGAAAGTTCACTTCCACTTCCCATCCTTTCCTTATAAGAAAAAGGGTGGGAAGGGAAAGATGACTCCATTAGGCATCCCGTACGCAAAACTTGGTAGTACTATCAATATCAAACCACTTAAAAAATTCTTTAAATTTGATAAATTATCTTGTGGTTTCAAAAATTATCTTAAACCATAATCCTGTGTTAAGTCAAGGCGATTCTTGTCCGTACAAGATTTTATTTATTTTAAATTATTTAATTTAAAATCTTCATTTGATCCAAAAAGTACTTAATTTTTGTAATATTAATAAGAAAGTGTGTTAAGTACCTGGTACTTGGCCTTTCTTACTCAATAAAAGCTGATCGGATCTGATTGAAATTTGAAACAGTGATAACTATTTGTACCCCACGAGGACGAAGACGCGGGCGACATCTAGCGACGCATTAAATGTAAATAGAATACTATGCTTCAAAAGATTCTAATATCCAAAGCATTTGTATTCTGAGCACGTTTCTATTAAGTTCTTTGTCGACGTAATTTGTAAAGTCAGAGTAGACAAACATTTCGCGTATTGTAAAATTAACAGCGTCGTGATGTAATTAATATTGCACGGATTTATTTTATAGAAAAAGCATTCCTGTTTTCTTTTGTTTGTAGTGGTTTTTTTTATCGACTTATTGGTCGCGACGGTCAAGCTTGGAATTGAATAGTAGCCTGTGCTACTCATAAGTCCCGCATTACCTAAGCAATATTAATTTTGCCTCCTTATTTAAAATAATAATATTTTTAATGAAAATTGTTGTGGGTCTTGGCCTCCGACACAAGAGATTCTCATCTCTTTTGTCGGTTTCGTAACAATTGTTGTAAAGCAGTCTCAAAAAGTCTCCCTCTCAATGGAGATGTATCGAGTAGTCACAATGAAACACTGGTTATATCTTGGTGCGAGTCAACTTTATTGAAATGCGATCGGCAAGTCGATAAATATACAAAATAAATTGATACCGCAATCTAACAATATGTTCCGCCATCTATTGATATAATATTAAAAACTAAATTGACATAGCATTTGACAATTGTTTTTACCAATTTATTATTTTACCTCTATCAAAATATTCCCGGCACAAACTTTAATTTTTAAAGTAGGTTATTTTGAAATACAAATTCAAAATTAAACAGGCAATTTTTATACGTATGCCACGTAAAAAAATTACCGTTTATAATTCTTTGGAGGTGACTTACTTATTAAACGCTTCTAAAAGTTTTGAGCACATACTTTTGAGGGACGGTGATTATTAGTTTGAAAAACTTGGAAATATTATATAGGATAAATAGACAAATAGCACCGATCTTGTGGTTAATCGGTAGCTCAATTAAAAAAATAACTTGATTTATCTATCAATGTATTATTAGGCTAGGTCTAAAAGAGATTGATCAATTAAAACCTTAGTACTAAGTAGTTAAAATTGCTTAGGAATTTGTTCTATTCGGAACTAAGTTAAAGCAAAAGTAAGCAACTATTAATGACAGCTTAAGTTCAATTCAAGCTACCAAGAACGGCAGTAAATTGTAGTCAAAGCGAACAGTAAACTTGTTAAACTTAGGCTAGCTTACTAATCAACTTGCAGCCGATGCTTAACTCAACGTTTGGCTTAGCTTACAACTTACATTAACTGCAAGTATATTTCACTATCAAATGAATGAATAACCAATGTTGCACTTGACTATTAAATTCGACCCACTGTTACCAGTGTGATGATGCGATAATTTATTCGATAGTTGCAAGGTGATGAAGATAGAATTGTGAAAATAAAACATATGAGTGAGTGTCAACTGTCAGGCGAAGATGTCGAAGACAGAGCGAAGTGGAAGAGTTCTCCGAGGGGGCGCCGTTCCCAATCAATGGGGTTGGCCCCCTTCTTTTATAAAAAAGCTGACCCCACCACCTTATAGGATGCAAGCTAGGCAGAGTAAGAGAGAAACTTAGTGTAAATATAAGATCTGTTTCTGCTGATGACATGAATAAAAATGAACAATGACAAAAAAGTTTACTCACGTTACTGGTCTCTTAACCGGGCCGGTGTTGCCGCAACACAGTGCTGAAATACCTATAAAATATATTGTTTACTATTATAATTTTCTCAATATGCACAATATTTACGATCGTTAGTGTAGATTTGATAATTCCTGGTACTGATTTATAAGGAATATCCGAATGAAAGATAAACAGCCGCTGTCTGAAACGGGATGATGGCGGTACATCAATCAATGTCGTTACTAAAGTCGTGCATTGTATTGCCAATCCTTTTTAACACTTATCTTTAACTGAAGGCTATTTAGTTTTATATGAATGCTGTTAGTTATAATAGATTTTATTAATAAAAGTGACCTTGAAGTGAACATGAAATCAACTTGGTTAAATTTATTTAGTTGCCTAAGTAAGCTAAAGTTATTCTTCTGACATCCTTAGAAGTTAAAAAAATGTTAATACATACTTCCTACAACTTGGCTAAGCGTCACTCTCTCCGTAACAGAGTAATAATGAATAAGAAAAAAGGTGGACTCATTCCAATGTCATCCTTTGCTTTTAAAATAAGTAATTGTAAAAGCACTTAATAAAATAATAAAACAGGCAGACACATAAAAATTTAGAATTGCCTGAGCTATTTCTTTTTTCACATTAAGATAAACTGATGGATACATTTTACGTGACTCAAAAACAACGATAAGTAACTTTGTATTGCTTACAGAACAGATTGCTCGCGTTACAATAAAACTATTAAGTTTTGATGTCGCTACGTGAAAGAAAGTTTTCCAATAAAATCCAACAATTGTGTTCTGTATCTTTTTATTTAAAAAAATAAATTTGATTAGTTGGTTGTACGTCCATGTCTACGTATCGCCTACATCTACGATTAATATAATAATAATATAATAATAATAATTTATTTAAAACAAAGTACACATAAAAATATACATCAGTTGTTGGAGCATCCTTTAAGTATATAATACCTGTGACAGAATGCTCCGTTCTTCCGTACCATACATTTATATTTTTATTTTTTTACAATATCATACACCTTACAAATAAACAAAAAGAAATGATAAGCAATTTGGGTAGTTACAAAGAGAACACCATTCATTAAAACATTGCGGGTGTTTAAAATTATGTTTCGAGCGTAAGGACCCGTTCACACTATGTTCAATATGTATTAGTAAATTAAATTTTTAATTATAGTTGATTTATATATCTTTTATGTGGTGTGTGGATTGCATGTGTATGTCTGTGTGTGTGGTTATGTATTGTATTAGTGTGGATGTGTTTGTGTGTATATTTTAAGAGGGTGAGAAATACGTATGTTTTTTTATTTATTTATTATTGAAGTACGGTTAGTAATTTTTCTACTTCTTCATATTCAATATTATTAAGCCAATTTGTAACTTTATTTTTTAGGTCATAGGAATTTAATTTATGTATGTTTAATGTTTTATTAATTTTATTATATATGAGTTCTGATTGTCTATTATATTGACGAAAAGCAAAATAAGTTTTTACAACACTTTCACATATTGCTTTTTGCCTTCTTTTACTTTTTATGCTAGAATCATTAGTAACTGCTTTATGCCGTTCAATTAATAAATGTAAAATGTATAATTTTCTTACACTCAGTATCATACTCTCTGAATAAAGCATACTTGTGGGATATCTATACGGCTTATTGTACATAACTTTAAGTAGGGACCGTTGACTACGTTCAAGTTCAAGAAATTTAGTTTTATTACTGCCACCCCAAATAGGAATGCAGTAAGTTAATATCGATTGCGCTAAAGATAAATATATCCGATTTAAAAGTTTATATGTGGCTACATTTCTCAAAGTTTTAAAAATCCAAATAAGCTTACGCACTCTGCTAGTAGCTACTTCAATATGACTATGCCAAGATAATTTTTGATCAATCATAACCCCAAGATATTTGGTGCAACTTACTTTTTCTATATTCGGGCAACTACAATCATCTTGTTGGTTACTACAATTATGGATTTTTATATTTGAGTTTGAAGGTTGTGTACTATTATTGATAGAAAAGCACATGTAGTTCGTTTTTAATGTATTTAGTGTTAAGAGATTTGTTTTTAGCCACGCTGAGACATTCCTCATTCCAGCTTCCGCAGTTTTATGTAGCTCATCCCAAGTATTTCCCTTGAAGATTACAGCAGTGTCATCAGCATACGAAATAACGTGTCCATTTTCTAATTTTAAGTTACATAAGTCGTTAATGTAAGTTAAGAACAACGTCGGGCCCAGTACGCTTCCTTGCGGAACTCCAAAGGTGACTTTATGATCATCACTGGTGTAATTTTCTACTTTTACCCTCTGTGTGCGGTCAGTTAGATAATCTTCAAAAAGTTTTAATTGGGTACCCCTAACTCCAATACTTTCTAGCTTTCTTACCAGGGTGGGAACAGAGACGGTGTCAAAGGCCTTTTTCAGGTCTAGGAAAACAGTTAAACATTTTTTCCTACCGTCCAACATGTGAGTTATCTTTTTTGTTAGCTCTAAAATTGCATCCTGTGTACATTTTCCTTGTCGAAATCCATATTGAGAATTGGATAAGATATTGTATTTATTAAGATAGCTTATAAGACGCTTATTTATTAATTTTTCTAGAATTTTGGAAACTACAGGCAGAATAGATATCGGTCTATAGTTGCTAATTTCGTCTCTATTACCACCCTTGTATACTGGTGTTATAATAGATCTTTTCAGTAGGTTGGGGAAAATTCCCTTAGCGAAGCAAAGATTTGCCAAGTGGGAGATGATAGGGGAAACTTCTTTTTTTGCCAACTTTATAAATTTTGTAGGTATATTATCCCATCCCGGGGCACTGGACGATTTTAACGACATTAGTATACAGCCGACCTCCTCAGGATCAGTGTCGGTCAATACTAAAGAAGTAGGATGTCCTGTGACCTCATTGAGCGTATTAATGTACTGAGATGTTGATATTTGATTGCTGTTTAAAATGTTGTTGGCTAACTCCTGACCGACGTTAGCAAAATATTTATTGACACGATTAACAGAAACAACGGGGTTTTGGTGAAGCTGTAGTAAATCAATATTTGAGGACCTTTCGGATTTCACATTGGTAATGTTCTTTATATTACAATTATATTACAATACTACTACAGTTATATTACAATACTAGCCGTCGCCCGTAATTCCGTTCGAGCGGAATTAAAAATAGCCTAATAAGTAGTCTATATGTTCTTCCAGTCTATGTTCTACATCTATGCCAAATTTTAGCGAAATCTATGCAGCCGTTCTGGAGATACCATTGAACAAACATTCATCCATTTATCTAAACATTCGTATTTATGATATTAGTAAGATCAAGTCGCTTTTCGTTGTTATAAGTAAATATTCTATTATAATAATGAAATATGATTAGTAATTTCGCATTTTGATTGATACTAATTTCTTAAATATAATTACATCTTTCATCAAAATTTAATATCAGTTTAATATTGTACTTTATATCGCTCTTTCCTTAAATAACCAAAATTACTATAAATGTAATAGCAAAATGTAGACAGTTTACACGTGTATCTAATTAATAGATTGTATGTTTATCTTAAAACAACTTATACAATTTAAGCTAGTAGATTAGGCCACCGCTCACTTGAAGGATCAACCAGGATTCACTCAAATAACAAAATATCTCTGGCAAACAGGGTTCGACCCATATTCATCACGTGTACCAAAATAGATTTTTTTCTTGATATTACATACAGACTCTCCAATTATATTAATATATGGAACCATAAATAACAATCTATTGCATCGTGCCAGTGTTGTAAGTAAATACAATTAGTTTTCTTCATAAGTGTGGTTAGACAACTACAGTACAATAATGCGAGATATCATATATAAAAAAAATATCGTTCTCACGTCCTCGAAACGTTTGTCACATTTCACCGACATAATTAGATTCTTAATGTGACAGGAACAGGAATATGACTTGTATCTTTGTAACATTTTTGATAATAGATTATTTTTTGTTGTTATACTCATATGTAAGTAGAGACAATGTGAAAAACTTATGTTCCGATTTAATTAAGATTCTAGTTATTTGCATTGAACGAGGAGTCGCCATTGAGTCTCAATATTTTTATTAAATTTCCTTGCAACTCCTAACAAAGCAATTATTTTCACGAATAAAATCTGAGAATTCAATTTTATAAATTTATTCCATCCCTTTATAAGAGGTTTCGGTTTATTTTTTCTTTTTGAATTTTCACTTTTTTATTTGATGTTTTTCGATTTTTAAACTTAAGTAAAATATTTCTGTAATTCCTGCCAGACACAACCTCATAGATATCTCACATCTAGTATAAAGTAATAAAATATTCGTATAAATAAACATTTGAAAGAATTTTTGATTAATTTTCTATTAATCACTTGAACAGAAAAGTAATAAAGCACATTTAATTATGTCTGTCGACGTCATTATCTGCACATAATTTCGATAGGGTTCTACCTCGTAAATTTACACATAAATGGTCGTATCTATGACATCTTTTAGTACCCTTATCAAGAAGACATTGTTCATAATGAGATTTTTTTGTGATTCGGCAATTAAGTGCTGTAACTACTACACTTATTACTGTTTATATTTTGCAGAGTTGAAATTGATAGTTGTAAATTATAAAAGTATTCATGTTATTGTCCATGTATATATGCAAGAGCGTCGGTGGCTCAGGGGTCAAGCACTTGACTTGCAATCTGCAGGTCCTGGGTTCGAATCCCGCCAAGTACCAAAGTGTTTTTCGGTTTCCGATTTACATATGTACATTTATCTGACGTTCTTACGGTAAAGGAAAACATTGTTTTACAAACTGCACATATCTGAGAAGATATTCAAAGATATGTGTGGAGTCAACCAAACCCGCACTTGGCCAGCGTGGTTGACTATGGCCTAATCACCCTTAACTTAGGGTAGGCTCCGAGCCCCTCGGTGAGCTGATGATGATGATATATGTAGAGCTTAAAAAGATTATAACAAATGGAGACTCGTAACCTTTCTTTTCCTATTTATTATTATAAAAAGAGAACACAATGTTTTAAAGGATAATGTCCTATATAACCTCAAATAGGTTTACAAGACTGCGAGCACATGCTCCAGATGATTTTACGAGCACGTAGTAGCGGACACGTGATAGTAATGCGAGACTATTCGAGAAAGCTCGCCGGATGACACGTGACATGTCATGTTTGGGGGCTCTATATGGGTGTCTTCCGTTGGGCTGATGGGCCTATCCATCTAACGGCCCAATTAAAATTATTTTGCCGTTGGGATTTATAATAAGTATATTTTTTGTTTAACTGTAAACATTTTTAAACAGAGCTCGAATATGGTTTGGAATAGATTACTAAATAGATTTTTTTATTCTATGTGGACAATAGATCAGCCATCTATTAGTATTTATACATAATATTTACAACATAATTGATCTGAGTTTAATAAAAGGTATAGATAAAAATTAAAATAAATACTTATTTACTTAGGATAACTTTTATCTCTAGTGGGCAAGTGAAGTGTAGAATATACTATAATAACGCTCCAATTCACTTTTATAACGAGGGTAGGCTTTTGCTCTTCAGCAAAATACAACTTTTTTCAAAGTAATCGGCTATTTGTAAACTAGAGTACAAACTGAACATAATATGGACTTGGTTGTCTACCTTTTAACTTTTCGTCGTAAATGTTATTAGAAGGGCAAACGACAAGAAAAGAGGACACTATAAGATAGTAATGTAGAGCACAATACTTCATTTATTTTGTTTTTGATTTACAGATAATAATCAAATTATTATACATAGTGTCATTTTCTAAACAGTAAAACTGTGTTATATACAGCATCATTATTAATAAATTAATTTCATTAATGTATGTACTTATCAATTTTTAACAGTGTTTAACTTTCATAAATTTGTTAGAGTTTGTGTAAAACTCGTAGCACTGCTACGAAGGCTACGCGATGTACAAAGTATACGAAGCCGAAAATCCCTTATTGTAAAATTTCGATCACGATTATGGACCAATGTTAAAGGAAAATCTACTCAAAGAGTAAATTTCACCTCACTCAAACCTGTGAAGGCGTTGATCTTTTGAGACGAACTTCTTTGAGACTGAAAATATTGCAATACATTTTAACAAGAAGTTTTACTCTTTACTTACTATTTCGATGGGTAGTAAAAATATTAACAACTGAAAAGCACGTTATTTTTTTTCCGAATTGGTTTCCTTGATATAAAATAATAAATATATTGCAATGCAAATTATTTTCTATTCAAAAAGAAGTAAATGCAGTATTAATAAGAGTTGGTAATAAAGTAGCAAGGAAATAACTTTTTTCATTGAACCGTTAAATCAAGGGCGTTGTCACTAAGCTTGTTTTAGTAGGGTCAACTTTAATACCCGCTATCTCTTGTAAGCTAGAGGCCTGTTTCCCGAGCCCAGTTACATTATCTCGGGTACAAATCTTCATATTTTGTTTTACAGACTAAAACAATTTAGAGGCTAAAGAAAAATTTATTGTATTACTTCTATATTTTATTTTTATTTCATTTTTATCATCCAAAATTACTAAAAAAACTGCTTTATATATTTTTTCCAATGATACAAAAACAGTAGATTTAAAAACTTATGACACAATTTTTAAACACTTAAAAGTAGTAACAATGTTTCTAGTATAATTATTGCATTGCTCCTTCATAATTCTCTCAGGATTTTAATATTAAGAATCACATCTATCTTTGCATTTTCTTAAGCAAATTCCTTGTAAAGATGGAAACTTTGTAATATATTAGATAACAATGCACTAATATTAATTTATCCTTGTAGAAATATAATTAACTTGTCGAACCCGCCAGATGTCGCGACACAACCAATTTTCAAGGCATTTACTATCACGGTATTTGTATTTCGTAGAGTCTTACCTTAGCGCCATCTGGCGGTTCATATCGAAGAGAAAATATTAAAAAAGTTTATAAATTGTTCTAATTACAGTGATCGTCGGTGGCTCAGTGGTCAAGCACTTGACTTGCAATCTGCAGGTCTTGGGTTCGAATCCCGCCATGTACCAATGTGTTTTCCGATTTCCGATTTACATTTGTACATTTATCCGACGTTATTACGGTGAAGGAAAATATCGTGATGCAACCTGTACATATCTGAGAAGAAATTCAAAGATATGTGTAAGTCAACCAACCCGCACATGGTTGACAATGGCCTAATCACCCTTAACTTAGGGTAAGCTCCGAGCCCCTCGGTGGGGACGTATAGTGAGTTGATGATGATGATGACAGTGATCGATCAAACTGTGTAAGAGGTCGATGATAACGAAAACAACACGCTTTTTTGCCATATCATCAGTCTGTTAATGGTGTTCTTTTAGTAGTTATAATATTTTACGATACAATAAAACAATATAGCATTTGATTCTTTGCGTGTACTAAATATGAATTTTTAATGATGAAATTAAACGAAAATAATATAAAATGGTTAAGTTAGTTTAGTAAAAAATTAAATTTCTATCTTTTTCCTAGTTAGATAATTGTCTTTCTCAGTGTCATTTAGTTATCTATTTATTAAAAAGGTAGGCTAATTGCATGTTCAACTAACACTAAATTAAACAAAGACAATACAAACAGGGGAACATAGATGTTAAGAGTATCATAAAACCTACTATATTGTTACGTATTAATTTATGTTAAAGGATATTTGAAACTATAGTAAATGACAAGAGAAATTCAATCATTTCTAGTAAATTGTAAGTTTAATTTGATGTGTTAGACCCTTTGTACCCACATCTATGATCCTGTCAGACCCTGTCAGATATTAAACAAACCACTATAATACTCTTATAAGGAACTTACTAACTAATGTGTATCTAGAAGCTTGTCAATTCTACTAAAATTCTTCATTAAACCCTTAACAAATTTTGAATTAGGTTTAAATTTTAAATTTAATATTTCTTATTCTTATATATAAAAATCTCTTGTCACAATGTTAGTTACCATACTCCTATACAACGGCTTAACTTGATTTTTATGATTTTTATATGAATATACAGTAGGTCTTAGAATCGGCTACTAACAATGTTTATTACGGCACGGACGAAGTAGCGGGCGACAGCTAGTATTCCACAAAAGTGATTTAAAAGTCAAGTGTTGTAAGGATTGGGGTTAAAAGTACTCTAGGGATTTTAATTGTGAAAAACCGTCTGACTTGATGTCATTTTAATTAGGAAAGGCTTAGTTAATTCGTTACTTATTTAAATTTATTATAAGGGTCGGATCTTTTAATTTATATTGAAATATCCAGTAAGCTTAATTACTTATATTCAATATTCAAAAGCAGTACAAAGTTTAATAATATTTATTTAAACGGAGGATTACGTAGCTATTTGTCCCAAATTCAGGAATAATGAGGGACAAGAAAATTAATTTGGTTTATCTTACCTTAATTGAAAACATTTACGTCTTTTAATGAACTCAGTTTTAATTATTAATTAATATTAGAATAAATAATAAAATAAAATCAGGTCAATATTAATAACTACCGGTCCATACCTGCTTTACACGAATGTATAACGTTTCGTCGAATGAGTGTGTTTGGCGGAGTGTATGTGTGTGAGCGTGTATGACTTATGTTGTAGTAACCGTTGGCTTCTGAGATCAGAATTGCTATATATCGCCATCCTTGTCATTATCTTTGACAAAACAGAGATAACAATATGTTTTAAACGGAGATTTAACGGAGGTTGACTCAGAAACCCACGGTTATACTATTAAAATTACTGCAATGTCGATTCTACTAAAAACAAGACGTAAAGTTCAAAGCGACTATTTGAAAACAAAAATCTATAGAAAGTTGCTAGAGCAGAAAGTTTCATTTGAAAGGATCAGTGTTTTTCTCAAATAATGAGACTTTTGCTGCACTCATTTTAACTCTCAAAATATTTAAGTATAATAAATAAATTCAATTATTATATATAAATATTATCTACATATGTATGACACTTATTTAGCACAGTTCATATAGCGTTAAAATGACTATTATAACACTATATAGGACATACTCAATTTTTTTTACTTGTTGTACCCACGTATCTACTCTAGTTATAACATCTTATCAAACCCTAGACCTACTTATGGAATATATCATATTAGAACATAATACAACACATTGCTTTGCCAAATTAAATAACTGTTAGTTCACAATGGTTAGTTAAATATAAAAGCGAAATAAAATAAATTAACCCTGATGTTTAACAGTTGCGTAGGGGTCGTAAAACTTACTCTTTGTTTTCTGCAAAGGTACACGAAAGCCTATACAATCTGTGAACGATACAACGAGAAATAATTAGTAAAAGGTCCGCATAATCAATAAGGTTTGAACGTGTAAAGCTTGTGAAAGTAAGCTTTCATTTGCAAGTTAAAATTAGTCGCCCTTGAAACAAATGAGCGAAAACTTTAGTCTAACAAATGTCTGTGACTTGTAATTACAAAAGTTTTGTTTTTGTACAAACATTACATTTTATTATAAAAGGTTTTAATTAAGTTTTTTAATATTAACTCTACACATACATATATAAGAATTCGTGCTAAATACAACTTTAATTTGAAAGTATTAATGTATTACACGTTAAGTGGAATTGAATTGCGAATGTGTTTTTTGCTAAGCAATGCATAAGACAGATTATGGAGTAGATTTTTTTTAACATTAATTAAAAAAAAATTATGAATGTGCTTTTAAAATTATGTAACATTATTTACTTCCAAAAATATAATGCGGCAAAGAATGAAATTATCGATAAGAACTTTTTTAATTAAGGTTGCCTCGAATTGCTTGAGGCAGTGTTTAATCTCAAAAGAACAAGATCAATTTCGTAATAAATGTAATGAGGAGCTAAATTTAAACTGAAATTAATAATGTTAACATAATATGAGCATACATACATACGAGCATAAGTATGAAATTTTCGAAATAATTAATTTTATGTCAAATTTTATGTAGTATATGGTAAAAACTTTATTTTTCTAAGTGATTGAACATAAATAAATCACAGACACTGTGAAGAAATTTTAATAAAAGATAAATTCCATTCAATTTATGACTTGAGACTTACTCTAACTGAAAAGTCGTAAATTTTTGATAAGCATATTGACACGTAGAACTTTAAAATATTATTTTAGCAAAGTCTTGACGCTTATTTCTTATTCAATTAGGTTAAAACTTTTGATTTATCTTTACAATGTAAAATTCAGTGAAGTTTTGCTGTATACAATTTGACATTGTTATAGACGAAAAACATCAGTCTTACTAATATAATATTATAAATGCGAATGTTTGGATGGATGGATGAATGTTTGTTTGAAGATATTTTCAGAATGGCTCAACCGATTTTGATGAAATTTGGCACAGGTGTATAGCGTGATCTGGAAGAATAAATAGGCTACTTATTAAGTTATTTTTATTTCCGCGCGGCAGGGTTCCGGGCGATAACTAGTATATAAATAAATTTAGTTTCGCGGCCATAACTTAGAAAGCTGTGTCACACGCGAAGATCAGCACTTTACTTTTGGATCAATATTACGCACGTGGAAAATGGCTATCTCCTTCAACCATTTTTTTTTCTGAACGGTCGCCGAACAGAAGATTTAAGACAATCCATTAGAGAGATCTTGGACGCTTTCCGAATGCCACGATCAATCATGGGGTTAGCGATAAATGGATATCCGCCTCGCAATTTCTTATTATTTTTTGGACTTTTTTTTAATTTCTTTGTCCTGTATATTGTTACAGTTTTTAAACAGATGTCACAACTAAAAATTGGTATCATTATCAATCTGCCTTTCTACCTCAATAGTCCTCCATACATCACTGTCAGCCTTCATATCCAATTTCAACTCCTCCTTATGCTTTCGCACAATCCATCCATACTTTCTTTGATCTTTATTAACCTTTGTAGCCATCCATATTCAATCTCATTAAAATATAGTATCGTGATATCGAATACCTTTATATCTTAAGATACATGTCATTTGAGAAAATTATATCTTGTGTTAGCAAAAACATGTTATTTTAGAAACCTAAACACGGTAATTGGTAGTATAATAAAATAAATTTATATATAAATCTTACAGCTTTGTCGCCTTTTCGATAAAACTAAATAATGTTCTACAATACTCTGTAATTACCAAATTCTAAACAATCCAACATGCAACATAAAATGAACGTCGAAGTATTTATCTTTGTTGTTTAATTTAAACTGTTAGGAAGAAAATCCGGAAATGAGCCAGTGTATTGACACAACACTAGCCTTGCTAAAATGTCGACGTTTGTGTCCCCTTACTATTCATTCCGACACTAGACTTTGTAACGCAACTACGTCAGTCGCGACAAAGGATTGTAATTAATAATGTCTAAACAAACTAATCACATTTTGACAACTTTTGGTGAGCGAAATGTTAAACGGAAACATTTGCTAAAATTAAAAGTTATTTTGCAAGAAAAATTGACATAACGTATGTTGTTATTTACTCACGTACGCTCTTATTATATATCTTAAATTTAACAATTGTAAATAGAAACTGATAAAACTTTGTGGAACTTTGGTATACTGGTTTAGAATTTCAACATATTTTTACGATGGCACGTTGAAGTATAAAATACAAACAGAATCGTAAAAATACGTATATGAAATAAAAAGCATGTGCTAGTTTTCATCGTCCATAAAACTTTATTTCACAAAAGAACCATAATTCATCAAGTCTGCAGTCATATGCAATCGTCATTCTTTTATGTGAACACTTGTTTGAATACTTTCAGTTTTATACTTCAAGTGAAAATAAAGTAAATTAATATTCTCGATTGTTGCGTTAATAAATTACCTGGTCTTAGATTTTGATCAAAAAAGAACGCAGATAATATGACATAGTTATTTCAAGGCAGGATGGTAGTAAAACATGAAAAATAACAAATCGTTTATTTATTATAGAAAATAAAAAGACTTCCTACATGATAAAATTAATAGGAACAGGATTTTAAAAATATGAACTTATAACTTTACTTGTATCCAGAGTCGACATTTGTCAAGCGCAATAATTAACTAAGAATGTGAGTAAAAGTTCAGCTTCTTGTACATACTCGCACGTACGATGCGAAAAACTGATCCATTTAATCCTCTTTTATAGAGAAATCTATTGAAAAAAGCACACGGCCAGTAAAATTCGCCATAATAGCGAAATGACTGATGTCCATAGGCACTTGCATTTGCAGATACGTTGCCTACCTATAATCTATAAAGAAGAGGGCGAACAAAAAGAGGATATTCATGTCACATATTCAGCAATTTTCTATGTGGCCGTGGTATTACACCGGTCGAGTCGGCTTCGTGCAGAATTTATCGAGGGCTCTAACACTCTTTCTACTTTGCTGAGTGACTGTCTATACGTACCGTTAGCCTGAACACTGCCAATGGACTGCGTAATAATCGTAATATGAAAAGGTTATCAGTTGAACACATGCCATTTTCATTGCGCGGTTTATAATACAAAAGTAGAATAATGAAAACAAATGGCATTAAACACAGCTTACATTCGAAAAGCTTAGTTAACACCCTCCCTACGGATTTATGTTGCTGAGTTAACACATTATAATTTAAACAGCTTAACGTCCTGCTTTAGAACACGCAATATACATAAAATTTAAAGAGTTATATGTATTATGTTTGTCGAGTAAAAATAATACAGTATACGAATATATTATAGTTTAATATGATAATGAATATCTTACTAATATTATAAATGCGAATGTTTAGATGGATGGATAATGTTTGAAGGTATCTCTGGAACGGGTTAACGGATCTCGCAGAAATTTGACATAGAAGTTGAGCAAAGTCTGGCAGAACACATAGGCTACTTATTAACATTTTTTTTTAATTTCGCACGGAAGGAGTCGCGGGCGACGGCTCGTTATGTATATTATACCGTTGTAAGTTTGAATTAATAATCGTGACTTTTCCGACACTATCCTTTTATATTTTTGTAGCAGTAAGAAAATCCATATGTAGAAAATTGGCGAACTATTTCCGTATCAATTTTGTTAAATTCAAAACAGAGATAACATTCCGACTGAATGGTCACAGGCGAACTTGTACACGCGATGAAATTGTTCCTCGATTTCAATGAACCGTAGATTCAAACGATCGCAATTACTATTCGAACAATAAAAGTATATCGATTTAAGATCATTTAAACATTTTAAGAGTTTACAAAACTGAGTGTGAACGTTGTTAAGTATTTACGATAGATGTGCAATTATTAAGTTAGTTATATAAAAGTATACATTGTAAGTTAAGTAACATATTTATGTTTGAAGTTTAATAAGGTTTCTTGCTAAGCTTTTATTAGAAGTATGATATTTTGGTATACGAATCCCCACAATAAATTTTTCGGCGAGCGTGGATTTTTTAAACGTTCCTAAAACCCACTTCCTGATGCCTTGCCTACATACCTACGTATATTTATTGCGGACGTTCATTGAAGTTGCGAAAATTGTTATGTAAATTCAGACCCGATATTAGCATAACCTGGCTACATTACGTTGATTAAATATTTAAAAAATCATGCATTTTAATCACACATAAATCGTCATAAAAGGGGGAGTGAAGAATGTTGTACAAAAATTTTAAAAAAATAAGATAAACGAATTATTATAAAGTGTAACGTAGCCCATTTTTTTCATATTTATGTATTATAGTTTTTTTTACTCACAATCTCACACATAGACAGATGTTAACTTCCACACTATTTTTGCGCCGGCTTTAGATACGAAATAAAATAAAATCAAATTATATCCATTATTAATTTTATTCAAAGTCATCTTTCCACTGTTTTTATTATTTAAGCCTATCTTCCCTGAAATTCAAATTCAAATTTGCTGATTTTGAGACATCGCTAATATAAATATTTGGGATTGTTTTAAATTCTAATAAGGTTTAACATTGAAGTAAAAGTGATTGTTGCGTGAAATGTAATTTAATAAATTAAGCAAATAATTCTTCATTTAGTAATAATTTGTACAATTAAGCCGGTTACACGAAGCGCTTATAGCAACGTTATTTAAAAGAGTAAAGATGTATAAAAATGTATGGAATAAATATTTGCTTTTTAAAATGAAGGTGGATGGTGCTTAAGGTAAGATGGCCACTAAGAGCAAGTCCATTAGCAAGTTGCGTGTAACTTAATACTGCTTGTAAACAGTGTTCACACTTTAGCAAGTTTGTATAAAAACCTTCCTATATAAACTGCTACGGAAATATCTTTAGCAAAGTAAAAATTATGATCATGATTAAATCACGTCTTTGCTATAATAATTACGATATACGTTTTGATTAACTTGTTTTATTCACAATGTCGTATCATACACAGTTGTCTAAGCAAAAAAGTTGTAGACAAAACGTCGAATAAATGGTCCCACGAAGTGATTAAAAACTAGTCCTGATATAGGTTACTTTTCGCGGGTTTTCAAAACCAAAGTCCATGTTTAAAACATATTATTATCTCTGTTTGTCAAAGATGACAGGGATGTTTGATCCGGAGATTTTGGTCTCACCAACCATGGTTAGTGATTAGTTTGTTACATCGAATTAAAAACGATAAAACACCTTATAGAAAAGTTTAATCAAACACTACTGCATTGTATAACTTTATGTATTTTACGTGATTTAACTTTGAAATACGGAATGAGATCACGTTCACGTAATACCATCTTATGTACGTGCCTCTAAGTTTCAAATTATAACGTCCAAAGTAAATTTACTACCGTCATGACTATTAGCACGAATTGATAGTAAAAAAAAATGATTTTTCGTTTGCGCCTCCTATTATTATTTTTTGTTGGTAGTCAGGTATTATCAAATGCCATTCAACTTTTTTACAAAAATCATTTTACTCAGCGGCGAACTTTGTTATCGGATTTAATTAATATTTGTACGTTTGTAAATAATCACAACATATAACGACGACTTAAAATCCTAAGTTAAATTTTCAATGTGTATACCACTTTTGAATTAAAACTTTGACATAGAATATTACTTGAAATTTTATATTACGTAGACTTGCTCAGTTCGACTCGATAGCAATACTTAAGTGCACTTAACGAGCAACGTCGTGAAACGTCGGTAACTTTATTATTGAATATGAAAGCTACTTGTTCACTTACATTGAATGCTTTATAGCTTCCGTCTTGAAAAGTTAAGTTAACATTACATACTTACGGAAACTCATCGTTTATTTGTTGTAGATTTACCTCGCTTTTGGACAAAGCGAATTGTTTATTTATTATAGGTACAGCGATGCATTGGAACAAACTGGTATTTTCATACGTATCGTATGTTCAGCGCACGGTTCACATGTGTGAAGCAATTTCGTGAACCTGCTCGCAGCTCAGCTCAATTTTCGTTTCGAGTTGCGAGCTGCGAGTCATCAGCTAGCTCGCGGCTCTTATACATAGTTATACTATATCGCGATAAGCTGAAACAGGCAATTTAGGTGTCGAGCAGTTTAACGTTCAAGTCTAAGTGACCTGTACTTTTGAACCGGTTCAGAGCTGATGTACACACGCACGTCTAGTATTCAGTAGCCGCCCACTCCTTTACCACCTTGTACAATAAAAAAGTTAATTCTTAATATAATGCACATACTAGTACTAACTTGACGTGTAGTGGAGACTTTCGCTCGTTTCAATCTCTTATATAGGTACCGTTCACAAGCATCATCTCGATGAAATTAATTTCGCGCATGGCTGCCTTATTCAAATCGCCACTTACTTGCTGTCAGTCAACGTGCTTTCGGCGTTAGAAAACAATTAATCGATGTAAATCAGAACCTCTAAGTAACAAATTGTTTAATGGCTATGAAATAAATTCGATTAATGATCAATGCCCAATTAAAAAAAAAATTAAAATATGTTTTGGACAAAGATAGTCGCACACAAGCTTCTAACACACTTCTCCAATAATACATAGACCGTCACCATCCCATACAGTAATTTTTTAATCTGCTTATGTTGATATGAAGCTTATTTCTTAAACGAAAGATATCATGTATGCATCTTACTAGATTAAATTCTGCGCTGCGATTAGACTACTTGCTAAATGATTCGCTGCAACAAACATAATCCATCCTAGGGTCATAAAAATTTTAAGTTCGCTTCGCTACAATTTCGCGACAGTGTGTTAGAGGCTTTGCTATTTTTGTTTAAATCGATGATTATTTTACAATTTTATTGCATTATTTTGTTGCGGATCTCTTCATCTTTTATATAAATCCGATGCCAAACGCCTTTGAGTGGTCTCACAGGACTCATCATGGTACATTAATTGTTGGTCACTGGCAATAAATCATTGCACAAAAACACTATCATTATTTTGTCAAAAATCAACATGTGAACAAACAACTTTAACGCTGTTAATGCAGTTGCTTTATATTATTTTTGACCAAGCAAATAACACAAGTCAAAAAACATAACTTTTGTAGCATAAATTTCCAAAAAAAACCTGAAAATTTCATAACTGTTTGCACTTAACAATATTATAAACAATAGAATAATCACATGTATTTGACAACGGTTTGAAAGAATACACGAAAAACACTTAATGCCTGGCCCGGGGAGGGGCTAAATGAAACACATAACAAATATATTACCGAGTATAATATTATAAAATATGTTCAGCCTATGGAAACATAATCCTACGGGATCTAAAATGATATTTACACATATAAGTGAGAGGCGGCGTTCAGTCGTCGTGCAGGCGGTCGGGTGCGGGGGCGGGCGCAGGGGCGGGGAAGCCCCGCGCGGACAGCTGGTCTGCGTGGGGCGCTGGCGGTGCGTGGGGTGCGTGGGGCGCGGGTGATGCGGCCGGTGATGGTGCGGGTGAAGCGCTGCCCAGCGGCGACGGGATCGTGGCATACACGGTGGGCCGCGGCGGCTGGTAGGAGGGCGCGTACGAGTCGCTGCGCGGGTTGTAGAAGGGCGAGTCGTCGGCGCTGCAGTCGAGGTTGGGCGAGTAGGGCGTGGCGGCGCCGCAGGAGGGCGCGTCGTCGCTGGGCCGGTAGGCGGGAGCGACGGGCGCGTACACGGTGCGGCGCGGCGGCTCCGCCTCCGGCTGGTGATGCGAGGAGGGCGCGTGGGCGTCCGACCAGCGCGCCTTACTCGGAGTGAAGTCGCCCTTCACGAACAGCTGTATGGGCCGGCGAAAGCCTTTGCTCGCGTGCTGCGGCACCCCCAGCACGCAGCACTTGCTGAACCCCACCTCGGGCGACAGCAGGTATTCGCGGAACTTGTGGGGGAACATTTCGATCGAATTGAAGTTTTCGTATATTGTTGGCTGAAATAAAAACAAACACACATTGAATAATCTAACACCATTATATTGGCCTCAATAACACTAGCTGAGTGCACAGTTGCACTTATAGAAAGGGTTACTTCTGTACAATTTTGCAGATCAGGCAGGCTTAAATCGTTAATTAAGTATATCTATATTTATTTAAAAACAATTATTACCGTTAGACGCTTTTTCTTCTTATAACTAGCCCAGTTTTGTGCTTCGAGCACCAGTTTTCCTCCAGGGCGGAGGTCAGCGAACATGCGCCGGAAGGCCCGCTTTAAACCGGCGTCGCCCCAGTTCAGATGCATCCACTTCGTCGTCGACAGGCAGAGGATCAAATCGAACTGTGGACTCTCCATTCCTGAAGCTATTATGTCCTCTCGGGGAACATAGTTTCCCTGTGAAAGAAAAAAGTAGGTAATTGAAAGAAGCATCCAAGAATAATAATTCAAATAAGAACAAATTGTTATAGTGTTTAAAGTAAATTATTCAGTTTCATTAATGTTTTAGCATTGCCAAATAATGTATATTTTGCATTGTCAAATCACAACTTGGTAATTTTTTTATGCAAATTCAGCCTCATCTCAATTTGCTTTTATTCTGTCTGTATCTTTTATATAAGCATTTCGTAATAAAACTGGTTAATGTATTGCACAATTGAACATACTTTTCAACAAACTCATATCTACTTCATCAGTAATCATAAGTGAAATCTATCACATCTAGCTTTTCATTACGCTGAAAACTATTGTTTAATGCTATTCTTGATTTTCTACACAATCTTGAAAATTTTTCAAAGTTACCAAACAAATATTCAATCTTACTAATATTCTTAATGCAAATGTTTGGATGGGGTTGGATAGATTTTTGTTAGAAGGTATCTCCAGAACAGCAGCATAGATCTCGATTTGGCATAGATGTAGAACATAGCCTGGAAGGAGACATAAGCTACTTATTGAGGTTTTGTCTAGTTCTGCATGGATGGTGTCGCTTGCAAGTGCTAGTAGTAAATGACACTAAGCTTCCTCTCCTTACTTATCCCAAATAACATGAAATATAAAACATAATTAAAAGTATATTTACCTGCTTAAATGTTATATTGTATGGAAATACTGGGGGAGCTACTTCTGTTGTATTATCAAGTGGTCCAAACAATACTGACATTGACATCGGGAAGAAACATTGACCATGATCCTGCTTATTTACTGCCTTTCTATTTTTCCTTGGCTTCCTGATTTTCCTGCCAGATAATGATTTTTTTTCTTCACTCTTATCCTGTTTTTGTTCAGTAGAGGCACAACCATCACATTTTAGTTCCTTGCATTGGTCACAATCAATCTTTTTCTCTTCTTCCACCTCCCCTTCCAATTTCTTCTCTTCTTCAATCTTTGGCAATTCCGTTGGAACTGGTATAAATGCTTTCAAATTCTTTCTTGCCCTGCCTAAAACAGATGAAACATTATTAATAACAGTTCATTTTAATATGTGAAAACTTAAATAAGTAATAATTCTACAACTAGCACAGGTGATGTTAGAACAAAATGAAAAGTGATTTAGAAATACTGTAATTTTAAGTTCTCATTCTATTTTAATTTAAACTGGATTTCTATTATTGGGATCTTTTTTAACATTTTTTGAAAACTCATTTAGAGTTGTGTGGAGTGCATTGTGGCTGATTTAATTTAATTATTCTTGAAAATTAAATAAAACAATAATTAAATGATAAAAGTAAATGGGTTATATACCAATGAGAAGTGGGTCTATATCAATGCCAACAACAGATCTAGCGCCAAGGGTGCGGCCAACGGCTATAGATATGTGACCAACATTACATCCAATATCCAACACATCCTTGTTCTGGAATAAATGCCTGTGCATCTCAAAGACCTGCAGCCTTATATCCATCATTGCATTCAAGTGACGGTATCCATAATACCTGAAAAATAAACAAGCAATAATTAATTTACTCACCCTTAACTTAGGGAAGGCTCTGAGCCAGCTCACTAAGGGAGTGGGAATATATAGTGAGCTGGTAATGATAAATATTAATTTAAAAAATAACTAATAACCCTGATTGTATTCCTTACTTAATTAATTAAATATTATTAGTTTATTGAAAGTAATATACAAATATTTCCTGTAACCATTTCAAATAAACTTGTCATTGTATTAGGTTTGTGAATTGAAATTCACAGAAAAAAAAAGATAAACATTGTAGAAGGACATAGAAAATCTTTTAAAAGTTAAAAAATATTGTCACCACAAATATAAACAGGTTTTGTTAAATTAAAAGAAAATTCCCAGATTTTAAATAAATATCAACTTTTTAAAATATGATTAGACTACTAATCTATACAAGATTCACACACTTCTTGCCTTTGACTTCGAAAGTATGAATGTGTCTGATTGCAAAATGTATTTCAACACAATAATAAGTGTAAAATCCATACAAGTAAACAGTACAGATGTTAATGTTAAATCACAATTTACCTTATGGTGACCATTAGGTGTTAATTCACAACTAAATGGTCAATTAAAAGTGTTCTTTTTGTATATAAATTAAACTAATTTGATTCCAATAGAAATAGTCAACATTACCTGTCATAATTCCCATACTGAAATCTCATATTTTTTGAATGAAAGACTGGTAATGTCTGAGCCACTTTATCATCACTTTTGGGTTTAGTGCGGTGAGGCGAAGTTCGGCGCTCCGGCTGTGCAGGGTGCTGGTTTGGTCGAGCACGCATCCAAGCCCCAGGTTGAGGCACTACTGGGCTCACTATTTTATCCAATGAATCCATACGCCTCAATTTTTTTCCTTCCTTCCCCTTCTGTGAAGCATTATCACTATCACTGCATGATCTTTTCCTGGATTTTGATGTAGATGGCTCAGGAGGAGGTGGTTCTTTTATATTCTCCACTTTTTCCTCAGTCACCTCTATAGACGGTACTGTATTATCAGTGGTTCGGCGTCTAATTCTAGCCCTCTTCCTTGGTCTTCTCTGCTGCATCTCCAACCTTTTCTCATACTCATCATTGTCCAAAGGATCCATTAAATTTAATGGATCTCGAATGTTTGGAGGAATAATCACATCTATTTTGGCTTTGTGCCTGGGTGGTGTTGGTAATGGTGATGATTCTGGAGTAACTGCATTCATTGCTCTGTTTATGTCTTCATCTTGCAGACTATTTAAGTTTAACGGATCGGAAATGTTTCCGCCAAGTAAGAATTTCGTTGGTGGAATGAAAGCTTCTTTACGCGGTCTTTTATTTGGAAGAAAAAACTTTGATATAGAGGGAAAACTTTGTGCTCTTTTTCTGAATTGTTTAAATTTAGTTCCCGGATAATGTACTCTTCTTATAGCACCCTTGTCGACATTATCCTTTGCTGCCACATGACTCTTCTTGCCACGAGATTTTTTCTTTGGTTT
Source organism: Papilio xuthus (assembly GCF_000836235.2). Classification (NCBI taxonomy): domain Eukaryota; kingdom Metazoa; phylum Arthropoda; class Insecta; order Lepidoptera; family Papilionidae; genus Papilio; species Papilio xuthus. The sequence goes on from NW_013533761.1 coordinate 834,713, forward strand.
CTTCGCTCCTCCTGGGCCGATTGCTTCATTTTCTCTTGCGCAGCTCATGTCATCAACCACTGGGGCCTGCGATACGCAAGCAGATGGTTCACTTGTATCCGGCGCATCGGTATCAGAAATGTCTCCCGCCTCGTTTTCCATATTAACAATCTTATTTTTATTTTCACTTTTAACGACACTTTCCTCAAGATTCTCCATCATTACTGTTAAGAGTACCTAGATTTTACATATTAAGTTCGTAACATTTAAAAAAATTAAATTTACCGCCACTTCAGATCTCATAAAATCTACAAGGACATCCGCCAATGGTGATAAACAGGGTATAACAATGGTGTTTGTAAAGTAGCAAAAAACATAGTACACAATTAGATTTCACAAAAATTGTCTTATTAATACGATTTATATCTATAAGTTCACTTAATCCTCATTTATTCACTTAACAAAACAATATGCTCCATATTGCACGTATCGCACCACAAACACAGAATGGTGAGAAACTGATTAGGAAAATGGCAATGGCAATTTGACAGCACAAAAAGTTGCCAATGAAAATAAAATGTATTCTGCGGACGTTTCTGGCAAAGAGCAAAGAAAACTACCAACGCACTAGGGTTGATTGTTAAACTTAGAGAAATACATTCGTCTCATCATTTTGCTGTATATTTTAGATAGTATTTCAGAAATATTGAATTTAGGCTTTTTCCTCTATAATTAACGGAAACCTGAGCAAAACACTAATGTAAAGTTCAACATACGATTACAATCTAAAAACAAATTATTTTGTTCATATAATCATGAATCCTTATAAAGGGAATAAATATTTAAATCTTCGGAACATAACATTTTCATTTTGTGATGGAAAATTATATAAAAACGATTTTAACCTATTTTTATCTTTACAGATGAATTGTTCAGTTTTTGCAATATCATTATTTCATAATGGTAACACAAACGAAGCGTAAACTTTTTGAATTTGAATTGAATTGAAAAGTGACCGTTTGACTTGACAAACAGCAAAGCAAAGCTTTATGAATTAAAAAACGCTCTATTTGTGTCTTTTGAAATAAAAAGGTATGGTATATTTTCTTATCTTTTTAAGTTAGATCTTACTGGAATTAAACTTATCATTATACTGCACAAATACAAATATACTAATAGATGCCATTAAACGAAGCACATATAATTTGTTCAATATTTAAAATGTAATATTATGTAATATTTTTGAATGTTGTTATTTATTAAAACGGCATTATTGTTTTGTATATTTGTAAACTGCAATGATAAGTATTTGCATGATCGTCCTATATGCTTACCAAAAGTGAAGCTATTTCTTCTAAAAATTTCATTTCTTCAGAAAATATAAATTTAATTCAGTGTTAGTTCCTACCTAATTTGTTCACTCATTCATTAACATGGACTTATCCATGAAGTCGATGTTACGAGCTGAATATATATGCATATAAACAATGTTAAAAAAATATCTTATCGTAAGTTGTATTTTCTGCCTGGCCCCACTGGTAAGCAGGGATAGCTGTATGTATGTATTTCCGTTCTATCCTAAGCTCCCAGTCTTTTCGACTAGATTGTCTGAGGAGAACTATCATTTCATTAAAATTCTTCCCAAGTGTCAAAGGGTTACTGTTAATTAAGTTTTTGTCATCATTTGCTGTGCACTCATAATTTCAGTGTGTCATTCATATTTTAAATGCTATTACAGATGTCAAAAATTCCAAAATTGCCTATATCTACAAAAGAAAACAGACCCACCATTTTGAATGGCAGACCAACATCCAGAATTTTAGCAAAGACTCTAAGTGATACAGATAAAAAACTTTTGATTTTAAATCACACTAAACCTATTGGGAGAAATGGGGTGACTACAACACTGCCAGCTCCCCGAGTGAAGAGAGCTGCTTCAGTGCCAGTGGCAGCTGCTGGACCTTCTGCTAAAACTAGTAGTAAAACAAATCTAAATCCAAAGATTCCACCCTATGATTACAAAGCCAGATTTCAAGATTTACTAGAGAAACATAAGGTTCTTAAGTCAGAATATAGTGATTTAAAAGAAAAGCATGTAGAGACAGCTGAAGACTATGAAAAAGTAAAAGAAGCTTTGCAAAGTACAAATACAGAAAAAGACATAATAAGAGAAAAATTGCTAAACACCATTAAAGATTTGAAAGATAGGACTTCAGAACTACAGAATCTAAAAATTGATTATGATATTACAAAACATGCTTATGAAGAACTTCAAAATAAAATTAAAATTTTAAATGAGGTTGCGAATAATTTGAAACAAAAGTCATTGGAATATGACCACTTGGACAAGGAATATAATGATTTATCTCAACGTCATAAAAGCTTGCAAGAAGAGACGGATGCATTACAGAATATACTAGCACTTATGTATAAGGACCAAAGAATCTTGAGAAATACTGTTCAAGATCTGAAAGGAAATATTCGAGTTTACTGCAGGATACGGCCTCCTCTTGAAACAGAGAAATCAAAACCTCTGTTCAGTCTAAATGTATTAGATGCTTGTTCTATTGAAGTTGAGAAGACTGAGTTGTTAAGTTCAGCTAAAAAAGGCAAATCCCAGCACTCATTCACATTTGATGGTATTTTTACACCTCATGCTACTCAAGAAGATGTGTTTACTCAAGTGTCATCAATGATACAGTCGGCATTGGATGGTTACAATGTATGTATATTTGCCTATGGCCAAACTGGTTCTGGTAAAACATACACAATGGAAGGAAGTTGCGGTAAGGAAAACTATGGAATCATACCTCGGTCCATTGATATGATATTCAGTTGTATGGAAGATTTGAAGAGAATGGGCTGGGAATTAACTGTCAAAGCAAACTTTTTAGAAATATACAATGAAGTCATCTATGACTTACTGGATTCCAATAAAGAACAAGATAGTCATGACATTAAAATGGTTAATTCTAAGGGTACCGATGTCTATGTATCCAATTTAAAAGAAGAAGAAGTTGCGAGCGCTCACGATTTCATCAGGCTATTGATGTTTGCCCAACGTAACAGACAAACAGCTGCCACATTAAACAACGAACGAAGCTCCAGGTCCCACTCTGTTGCACAAATTAAGATAGCAGCAATCAATGAAACGCGCAAAGAGAAATTTACAAGTAATTTAAATTTGGTTGATCTTGCAGGATCAGAGAGTGGTAAAACGACTCAGAGAATGGATGAAACAAAACATATAAATAGATCGTTATCTGAACTCTCTAAAGTGATCCTTTCATTACAAACACATCAATCTCACATTCCATACAGAAACTCAAAATTAACCCACCTGTTGATGCCTAGTCTGGGCGGCAATTCTAAAACACTTATGTTGGTCAATATCAACCAATTTGATGAATGTTTCGGTGAGACTTTGAACTCCTTACGATTTGCTACTAAAGTGAACAGCTGTCGCACAACTAAAGCGAAGAAGAATCTGACAATGGTTGACAATTTTTAATATTACATACTGACTGTTATTTTTGATTTCATGATAGTACTAATGACATTTCCTTAAAGCTTAAATGATGTTGCTTATTATAATTATAAACAACTTATAATGTGACCTGCATTAACTTAGATTAATCCTCAAATATTATAGTTACAATGAAAGTTTATTTGTATTTTTAATTAATTATAAATATCTTTTATTGGACATTTAGTTAATAAATTTGAATATAAAATATGTTAAGGTTTTCCCAAAAACATTTTATTCTCATTATTATACCACCAATTAAATGTATTTTAACTTGTAGTAAAGTAATGCTTCTCTTGGAAATTTACTAAGAAAAATCAATGAAAGGTAATTGAATGAATGTGGAGTAAATTTGGGAGAAGAAATCATTTTTGTGGTTTAAAAAAAACCATTTTCTTCTCCAATCGAATCTCTAAACAATTTCTTCTCTCCTTGAAACTAAACAATTTTTCCTCCCATCAATCTGTTTATAATCGCTTACATTAACCGTGCGATTTTGAGGTAAAGTAGGCAAACAACTTTGTGTTATGTTGAGGCTTTCTAAGGTCATTAGTATAAAATTACACAATAGCCCACCTGCTGGACAGAACAAACGATTTCACCCAATATTTTTTAAACTATTATTTTTTTTTGACATTGCGTTAGGATTATTAGATTTAATATTAAAATAATGTACACAAAATGTGTTTATGTTAAAAATATTTGTACTATACTCAGTTGTGGTTAACTAACTCCATGTTTTTTTTTTAAATATCGACATTTTTGTATTATGTTTATAGTTGTAACATATATTACAGTATTTTTGTCATATAAACCATACTAAAATAAAATATATTGGACATTTGACCCCAAAAAATGGGCGATCTTGAGCACATTATTTCCCAATTTTAATTACGGCATAACGCTTACTTTTATTTACTTGACGCGTAGTTTTATTTTTATAACTATCGAGTGTTATTATAATTTTTATTATAAAAATAGTATCTTAGATGAACAATTTTTATTCTTACATAATAAATTAGTTATAAATATCTTTCTTGTTTTCATAGCTAATTTTTATATTTTAGAGCTTGGGCGATAAATAATTTTTTAATTCATGCATTTGTAACCGTAGCCGAATACATCTCCCTAAAGTCTATCTTTGATGCAATACATAAATTATTTTACAGAACAAATTAAGTTCTTTGCTTCTACTTGATACTGGTTCTAAAACAGGCATTTAAATTCACAAAATTGATGATCTATACGGATTTTATGGTTCGTAATAATTGAATATTTTAATTATATATTTGTTAGCCTTATTTTCTACCCACCACAAATCTTTCCTGTATGTGTAGTATTGTGATATCCCATTATGTCTCTGACCTCGAAGAGTTACATAGAATTTCTTTATGCGCAGAAGAGCATGATCTGTATAAGATTTCCTAACTCCAGTAACCTGTCTGATCCTTCCTATGACATTTTAGACATAAGGTAGGTAGAGAAAGTAAGAAAAAAACATAGCTTCGTCTATCCTTAGTCAGTGCAAGGAGAGAAATAAGCATTCGTTAATATTATTTTTCACAGACTTGTTTCCAATTAACGATAGTATTTATATTAGATTAAGTGTCTAGCTTGAAGTCAGTACGCTGAGTTAAAGTGTAAATTGTTATTGGTAGGGATTACTCGGTATTTGGTACGTTCACATTTGAATTATTAACGTATCTACCCTTTTTAAAGTTTATTAGTGATCGGATTTTAACGGGTTAATGTTAATTTATTTTATATCTTTTATTATTTACTACATAACGAGCTGGTAACATTCAGCTTTGACTGGTTGTTCTGTCATTGCAGACTTCATGACCTTTTTAATTTTAAGAGTAAATCGTAAAAAAAATTATGTCGGTTTTAAATAAAAAATACGAATTACGAAAATGATACTTTATTTAAATTATTAAGGACTAGATCAGTTTTATAAAGCGAAACAATCGCATTATCTTTCATATGCACAAACACAAACAGTATATTCTGTACATCTCCGAGCGTTACTCTGACGCAGGAAGAGCGGTGGGCGCAGGGGCCGAGCGGTCAGCGACCGCGGAGCGAGTCCAAGGTTCCCTCGCACCACGTTCAACGTGTCACCTCGGGCTCGCTGTCTTTTTCAGATAGCCCGGCGGTTTCTATTATGTTAATCAGCCTGTCGAGTCCAAACAAGAAACCTTCTTCGTGATTTCCTTGTTTCCACGGGGCGCGATGGTTGACCACGATGTCCTCGGGCACGCGTCTTGTCTTTGCGAAGTCAATCAACCAGGCACCCACTCGCTCTTCGTCGTAAATTATGAAGATACTGCTGCCGACGATCTCATGTGTGCGGAAGAACTCAGAGCGCTCGAAGAGGTCTCTTATCTCACGTAGGCGCGCGGTGATGGCTCGCCGAGCATGTTTCTCGTCGCCCAGGAATCGCGCTATGGTCGCAGCTAGCTGCTTGGGTTCCTTGACTTTCTGCAAGTCTGTAAGAGGTGGCTGTCCCGGCAACTTCACGGCTTCGATTCTGAACCCCTGCTCGGCGGATGAGGACTGTTGTTCTCTGAACTGCATGTAACGTAACTTCGTGACTGCGCGCGCAGCATGCTCGCTTTCAGTGGGAGCGTTTGGATCCAATCGCACCATTTTCTCGTAGAGGTCGGGCCGCGCGCGGGCGTTGCGGACCTCATCCTCGAGAAAGGTGCGCGTGCCCATCTTGATGTCCATGACGTGTGGGTCACGGAATCCATGCAAAAGGTCCTGCAGTTCAATGAAGTGCTCGCCGCCGTACTCGAGGTCGCGATAGTAGCGCGGGATAGCGGAGCGCATGTAGGGGCAGGCGGCGAGCGCCTCATAAGCGTCGCGTTCGGGGTTGTGAGTTGGGTGGTCGCCGGCCGCGCGCCGTTTCCATACGGTGCCGGGCCCAGCCGGCGCCAGGGAACCGGGGTGTCCCGACAACTGGAACCATTCCGACGACCTCGACTTCAACAATGCATCCGAAGCCGGAGCAGATAATTCTAATGCATTCTGTAACAATGAAGAAGTCTTTATTAGCTGAGATATATTGATTCAGGCGGTTAGATTTATAAATCAAGGTCAATGATGTATAAATCAAGGAAACGTGTGTTATTGTTAACTACTATTTAATATGGACAAGCTTTATAATTGTATTTTATTGTATCAAAAATGTTGCTTTTGAACTAAAACCTCAGTAATAGGGAAAACACTGGTGACAGACTGAGGACTTAGACAATTTAAGAACTTAATAGTGTTAAGCTAATTAAAGGAATCCTCCAGTAAAAAATATTTAAAATGGAAATAATTTATAATACTTACAATAGCTAAAAACTTGAGTAATTCAGAGGGTTGCGACTGCGGTGTTGCAGGAGCTGGGACAGCGGTGGCCGGCTCCGACGAGGGCGTGCGTCTCCAGCGCTTGAAGAGAGCACCCTCGTCTTTGCCGCGCCAGCGGTCCTCGTCCTTGCCAGAGGCAACCTGAGGACAATAAAACCACAAGTTCAAACACATTGCTATAACACAGAGTACTTGCAAACGTCGGTCACTGTTGAAAGATAAGACAAACACAACACTTTACAACAACGTACCGCTATAATTTTATTTGCGGCATAAAGCAATCCCCCAGGTCCGAGGCGGCTCAGGACCGATTGGCGGGAAACACTGTTCATCTTGCTGGTGACCGTCATGACGAGTGTGTGCGGTGAACGCGTGAACACAAGTGAGCGTAGTAGAAGCGAATGTACGCGGGAGCGATAGACGTGCGTGAACTAACGTCAGCTGCCTGCGAGTGATGTCGGTGGGAGGGTCGGCGCAGCTTATATAGAGACCTCGGCTTTCTCGTGACGTCGGCCACAGCGCCCGCACTCCGCAACCCTCCCGCTTGCCTTACTGCAGTTTTCCTAGCACCCGTTTTTCTTCCAAACTTAACTACTACGTCGCTCGGTCGGTCGCCTTAAAAAAACTACTCTCTAATAGTTTCTAACTATTGAATTAAATTGTATAAATTTTAAAATATTGTGTTGTTATAATATTTTTTCACAGGTATTAAGGTGTTGCGACTTGTAATTGTCACAAAACGTTGCAAGAAAAAGCTCAGGAGTAAAAAATCTGAGTGAAACGGCAGCCGCTACAGTGATTTTTATACGCTTAACCAATTAAAGAAGCAGTAATAAGTGGTGGCATCTATCACCATTTATCTTTTAATTCATGTTAAATGTTCGCTCAATATTTTCTTATCTTAAATGAAACATGGCAGCCATGTTTTGATATTAATAAGGTAAGCTAGTGGCGCAAGGGCATTGCTCTCTTAATTTGTTAGCCTACAAATATTGCTATCATTTCATAATCGAAAGTTAAATTAACCGGCAAAAGTCTACTAATTAATTTTGTTGACCTACGATCTCTCGTTGGTACATTGTTGTACATTGATTACCTTTGAAACAGATATTAATGTTATTAATTCATAAATAATTTCATAACTGATTTCTTCAACTATTGGTTTAATTTTAAAACGCGGATTTTTACGCATGTTTCCTATTTAATTCACAAAATACTTAATAATTAATTGATTTTTATTGTTTACTAACTATTTATTTTTATTAACTAAAGAAATATGGGCACATTCATAAGGTACGATTGTGGTTTTGACTGTAATATGATAGGTAACCAAGAGATATAGAGACCTCTGATACGTTTTGGTCGTTTCCAATAATTCAGTATCTTTAAATCTTTGATATCAAGAGAATATGATTCAACGCCTAAGTTACATCGCTAATCTATTCCCTCTTTTGTCTAATATACAAGGTAATTTTATTCAGATCGAGTATGTAATTGAAATGCTTTATTTGGGAAATCGTGATTGATGGCTCAAGATTTGGTACTCAGTTTACTTCCAAGCAAACCTAGTTAATTACACATGATATATTTTTGCAATAGTGAATTACTCTATAGAGAACGTGGCTTTCTTTCATTTCTTAAATAACGTGGATTAAGTTTTTTTTTTTCTAACTGCGTAGAACAATATATTGCAAATGTTGCCACCACTTTTTCCCCTAACTCTTTTATGTGTAAATGAATTCTTGTTGACGTCCGCAGCAACAGCAACAACAAGATCTTGACTGGCAAATTTGTGTTCACATTTGTCTTATGAATTTGAATGTGGGTAAAACCATCTTTCTACGTATGAAATAAATTCAAAATTGTCCTTAACTTTTTTGATGCATAAATATATTTAAGATGCCATTTATTTGTTTTTACCGCGTAAAATTCTAGATACGTAGGTACGCTTTTAGTCTAAAACTCAATCTTGTAGAATACTTTAGATCAAAAAATGATAAAATCAATACATTTAATGATATTTCTATACCTAAGTCATTAACGCACAAAATACCACGGACGTATTTCGATGACGTCGTAACAATGTATTTTTTTCATATAGATAATAATTTGTGTAGTCAGATAGATATAAATATATAAAAAATATATACAATCGACGAGTTAACAATAAAAAAAGGAAGTATGACGCTGAGAATTTTGTATGTTTATACAGTGTGACATAGTGACGCAGGGGGAAAATATAGCCCAAATATTATAACTCCGCGGCATAACATAGCATGCATCTATTTGCAATTGTTTGCTCGTTTGTTGGCTTGCTCGACTGTTTGTCGTAAGATAGCCGAAGTGTAATTATGTAAGTGAAAGTTGAGCATGTTAATGAACGTAAATGTTCATTAGAGTCATTAAGATAATTGAAAAGACGTCATAAAAATGACCTCGTATCAAATGCTTTCCTTAATTATTCAATGTAACGATGTACAGTTTTATCTTACTAATATTATAACTGCAAATGATTAGATGGATTTTCTAAGCTAGTGCGTACCATCCTTCGACCAAATCTCTACTAACACCAGGCGGGATCGTGGTCAAGCGCTAGCTTATAAAACGTAAAAAAAAAGATGGATGTTTACTTGAAGGTATCTCCTTCTGGAGCAAATTTGGCATAAATACAGAACATAGCCTAGGCACCACATAGGCTACTAATTAAGTTTTTTTTTAATTCCGCGCGGAGTCGCGGGCGACTAGTAATATCATAATACCAGACGAGCAGTACATTCACATTATAGTAATTTCCTTATACATGGTATGCGGTTAGTGCGGGATTTTTAAATGATATTTTAGGTAAATTTGTAACGCGTTTTTTCCAATCGTCATCGGCAGTCATAGGTTAATAAGATAAAAAATTAAATTACATACTCGCCGTACATCTTATAATGGAGTGGTCTAGCTAGGATAGCATCTTGGAACATTATTAAGACTAGTATAGCATGAAAGTATGGCAAAACGCATTAGGTTAAAATGAAACGTTATCTGAAACCGTAAATTCAAGCAATTTTAAAGGCAAAAAAATTATAATAGTACGCAATTTAAATTGAAAAAAAATCTTTGAATGAATTGTAATACAACCTCAGGAAGTAACATAATTGTATGTTTATAATAATTACATATTGTGCACACGCACACATTTTTATGCACTTGTTTTGAAACGACGTACCTACGAATATCCAAAGTACGATAACATGTTTTTGTTAACATTACTTTCACAAATGAGCACAGACAATAAGAACTAATGGCATTGGGACACATGTAACATTCTTTTCGAAGCAGAGAAGAGAGTAAACGGGAACGCTGAGGTGATCATAGACGCTAAATAAGTCATGAAATATAAATCTTATAACTTTTTATATTGTTTGTGCAGCGGTCGAGGTGTGAAACAAAATTGCAGGTAAATGCAGCCTAGTGCATAATGCAGACCCGGCGCGTGGACTTAATGTCTGTCTGGAGGCCACACAATACCTACATTTTATTTGTGTAATCATTTAGTGCTAATATTGTAAATATTTTATGTCGATAAAATACTCCCTAAGGCGCGCATTAAGCTAAAGATGGATTAGTTGATTCTGTGTTTGGTGCAGAATAAACGAACCTGAATAAGCTTGGATTCCCAAGAGTCTGCAATACTTTTCTCGCTTAGCGGTTTCTCTCTTACCCTAGTTTCTTGCTTTTGTAGGTAAAGACCGAACGATGACCCTCGCTTATCCAGGTATATATTGTCAACTTAGATAATTTATTGAGAAAAATTAAGTAAACAAGTATATGATATAGAAGATTAATTAAGGGTTTTAATATTACGTGTGCGTCATAATTAGCAACGGCGATATGCTAATATGATATTCTGTAGTAAAAATAGAAACATATTGATATAAACATTATCCATATTGCATTACAGGTTGTATGTTGTTTGTATCACTGACCGCTGTCTGTGACGTTTTATCGCTGTTTACAATTAACTAGCTGTTCGTGTCCTGCGTTGTCTGGGAATGGAAATAGAAATTAGTTATACCAAATGTAATTTTTAGTTTCTACTTGCTGTCGCCCGCGACTTCGTCTGCGTGGAATTAAAAAAATTAAGGTAAGTTCAAATTGACTCTACATTTTATTTAGAAAACGTTTATATGGGAAAAAGAAAACTGATGTTATTAGAGGGTTTTCCCGGGAATTTTTCTCAGCTTTTAAACCTTCCCTAGACCTACACGAACATTTTAAGACCAAGATAAGGTAAATCCATTCAGCCGTTTTCGAATTTAGCGAGACTAATGAACAGCAATTGATTTATATATGTATATATATAGACTATAAAAAGGTTAGTTACCTTGGGTTTCTGGGACCATAATCTCTGTATAAAACATACCGTTATCCCTGTTATTATCTTTGACGAAACAGACATAACAATATATTTTAAACGGGGATTTTAGTTGTAGAAACCCACGACAAATTGAAAATTGGGTGTCCTATTTTTAACGATATAGACAATATGGATTTTAATGAGTTACGCATTACGTTAAATTAAGTGAAGGTATTGTTTTTGTGAAGCAATAGTCCGTAGACATTAAAACAATTAATATGATTTAAATTGGTGATTTTAAATCAATTTTATTTTCGTTTACAAGGTTATGTGATTATGTAAATGACAGAACGTGACGCACGTACTTAAAGTATATACGACCTCACTGTTTTTTGATTGTTAGTTGGCCTTTATATGTACCGGTCTAATAAACGACGTAACATAATTCAAAATAAAAGAACCGTTTGTTTCAATATAATACATATATACATACATACATACATGTATTTAAAATGTTATATCAAAAACATAGAGAAAATGATGTAGGTAGTTAATGTCTAATTTCTAAATGTGCTAATAAATTATATCTACTTCTGTTTTGCAATTTAAATAAATAACACTTTTTACGTTCGGACAGCAGCAAATTCTCAAAGGATCAAAATTATGACCCATCATTAAAATAAACATGAGCTAAAATAAGAATTAAAAAAAATTACAGTTTGTGGTAGCAAAATAACGATGTTGGGATTTTGCATTTAAGCGGAAGAGACGTGATTTTATTGTTACATTGTAAATTTATTGATGGCTTGAAGTAAGATCACCTAGGCCACGGATGCACAATATAGATTTGTTAAGAGCAAACGATTCCCGGTTCTGATAACGAAGATGCATACAAAAGGGAACGGGGAACAAAGGTGTTCGCGTTTGCATTGTCAGTTGTTATTTACATGCGAGCATTCCGTACTTTTCCAATGTTTGCCGTGTAACTACAGTCGTGTTCATGTCCAAATCAAATATGTTTAACACCAGCTAATAGATTACACTCAGTTTGCTGGCGCTTCGACATGCGTGAACTGTTGTTAAAAAATGTCTTACATCTTTGTAGCAAATTTGTAATGTCACGTAGGCAAGTAAAAGTAAATTTAAACATTTATTAAACGATATCTACAAAAACAATTAACAAAAATGACGTCACTTTTTTAAAATAACAAGATATAAATATTTGAACTTTAATCAATAATATACTATATAAATACGTAAACGTAAATACGTAAACATAACATTTAAAAACTAAATCGAAATTGCTTCAGTCCAGTAATGATTTTCGAAGGGTAATCCTATGAATAATATGATCCACGCCCTTTATAGCTTTATTTGCAAGAAGGGGAATAATATTTGAAACACATCCTCGAAAGAAAATCTCACCCATGTTTCCCTGCTTATACAGATCTGCAAATTTCATATATTCGACTAAGTATGACGTTGACATTTGGCGCGTAAAAGAAGACGCCAGAAAAACAAATGAAAAACAAAACGCGCGTGTAAATATTTAATGAGTGTGTTTATTTTGCTCACATTATTATTCACCGCGGTAATTAAAATAAAGTATTATGTCTTTTTTTATTTAAAATACGTTGTCGGGCTAGCAATGACTAATCGAATTGAACATGTCTGCGGTGAGTTATGTATGGCTTTCTACTTTTATGTCATAAGCATGAAAGTAAATCCGTCTATTGAACATAATAAAATACAATAAATTAAGCCAAAACAATACACAATTCTAATCATTTGTAAATTGACCATAGCTAAGCTCGACATATATTTTCAGAAATTCAATTCCGTTTTCCTAAACTAGACAAAACTAATAGCTTAAATTGCTATATTAGTAAAATTAATAGTATAACTTGGTATTAAATAATTTATTAAATCGCTTATATATTTGATATGGTTATCTAGTCCCAAAGTTACCAATACTTCCAATTATTTTTGCAATTTATAAATGTGCCTCGTCACCCTTTCTTTATTACAACTGGTACAATCATGCACTGCAGTTATATTATGAAATAATAGTAGTCGTTCGTGACATTGACAAAGAAAACTATATAAAAAAATGCAAATAAATGCTGATCAGTGCTATTATTGATCTTTCCTGTTTTCAACATGACTGTAGAAGTAGGAAATCACTGTCACTTTGTATTTATTCCGATAATGATTCTTATTAACAATATTATGTGGTACGTACTGGTACCAATCAAGAAAAAAATATTGTTTTTGAATTATACTAAAAAAAACAATTTAGAAGACATCGACGTCAATTTCGGATATTTCTTTCAAGAATAAAAGTGTTTCAATTCAATCGTATAGAACAATGCGATGACGTCACACATTTGTGTATTTACTTGTACGTTTTGGTGAGAGTTTAACTCAATGTGGGTGTGATATTATTCAATGAATGCGTTGAATTCTGTCGAAAATTAGCTGAATGACGCAGAAGGCGTAGATCTGGCTCGGTCGCATGTGTTGACTGTTGACACAGCCGGTGAATGTGCCTGCTTCGCTCGATACAATTCATGAGTCATCGGCATCTGCAGTAACGAAAGCATATTTTGTGGAATCGTTCTTTCTCAACCGTAAATCTAATGTTTATTACTGTCCACTAGATTGTAAAAAATCAAAGATATGTGTGCAGTCAACGAAACCGCACTTGGCCAGCGTCGTTGACTATGACCTAATCACCCTTAACTTAGGGTACGCTCCGAGCCCCTCGGTGGGGACGTATATTGAGCTGATGATGACTAGATTGTAAGCTTGCGCTGGTATAGTGTAATGCGTTAGATATGTTTGTTCTGAATGTACTTAAATCAAAAGATAATTCGCTGTCGCTGTCGAATAAGATTAACAGTTTAACTAAATTGTCAAATAAGGGAGAACTTATATTGAGAAATATTAAGGGTGGATTAACAATCTGAAATAACCTTAAGCAGATTTGCTATATGCGGTCGTACCCTAAACTATTACTTTACTGACAGGTCCATCAATGTAGTGAACTGTCAGACAGTAGAAGTTGTTTTCGTGGAAATAAATTTACGTAGTTCTAAATAGAAGAAAAAAAAACGAAACACGCAGTACTACTACGCCGTCAGCTTGTTCATTGATATGTGTAGGTGGTAATAGTAAACATTTCTGAACATTTGATGTAAACAATTCGACAAAAACTTCCACAATAGATCATTAAAAGAGGCGTGCCGGAATGTCGTACTGCCAAAAGCATACGCATTACAAATCTGAGCGAGCGGTCGCAGTCAACACCCAATAACTGAAGGTCGAATCACAATGCAACAAAGAGGAAGGTACAAACAGACATTTAACGCTGTAATATGACACCTCGATAAATCAAATTCAATCCATTGCTTTATCATCGACAAAGAATGGTTGCCAGCTGGAGGATAATCATCACGAAACGTGCTTTTGAGTATGGCGAGTAATTCGGGGTCGAATGTTAATAATATCAGCAAGCGGAAACCCGCACTGTCGAATACAAAATATACGAAGTGTGGATCGAAGCGGAACTTACGCTACACGCCTAGAGGACAGCCACGACCAACGAACTGGACTGACGGTAAATAATAATAAAACCACGGTTTTCCTTTCTCTATTTACTCTTCAAGTTGCATATTTCGTTTATTCTATACGTACGAATTAAACTAATTATTTCAGCTGCGAGAAACAGTCGGTCAGTTCATTCATATTATATTGATATCTGTGATAAACGTTCGCTTATTTATGATCGCAAAATTATGAAATAAAATGATGTAATAAATACACAGTAGATAGTAATTTAATGTCTGAAATTACAGATGCATTTAATAATTTGGTTACGTAAACAAAAAATGAATAATTAAACCAACTAACATAGCGACATAGCACCTTAGACTTGAGATGGATTAACTTGTTCTATTGATTGATAATTCAAACTAACCAGGGTATCTATGAACTTCCTTGTATAACTTAAAAAAAGTTGACGACATTGTTAGCGGTGTCAACATAACATATTAAGCACCAAAGTATTGGCTTATGACAATTTAGTCTAACATAATTTTTGCTTAATATTTTATTATTATATTTCTCGTCATTGTTATAGTGTTGGCGTGATCGTGTAGACTTATTAAATTATTTTATATTGACATTGTTACACTTTATTAGGCACCAAAACAAACATATTTTTTCTGTAAACATTGCCGGAATCCATCGGATAAGAGCAGCAAGGGGTAGATTACGACCATGTCTAAAAAGGTCTATTTGCAAATAACGCCCTTTATGTAAAAAAAGTCGTGCTTTCATTTTGTATAACAATGTTATATTTTCAATGTACTTTAAATTGTACTTACGCTACATGAGACCAACAAAGATCGTTTACTTTTGACAGTTTGCCAAACGCCTTAACTGTTCTGAATTTTAATGGTGTTACCGAGGAAACTAATAAAATATTTTACGATTGCAGCTCCGATGCCTATGCATTGTTAAAATATTTGCTATCAAGTACTTAAATTATTTGTCTATACTAATATCATAAGGAGGAAAGAAGACTGAACCGTTTTGAAAAATTATTTTACTGTTGAGAAGCTACACTATCCCCGGGTCACATAGACGTTTATTACTAGTTTTTTTATTTTATTTCGTGAAACTTTTAATTTACAAAAAGTTTGAATATCTTATGTCTCGATTAAAGTGTAGATATAAACAACTTGATCAGTTGTTGTCAGTACTAAACTAAATCTAAAATCACACAACAAGTTCTTGTTGCCAAACTCTTTATCCAAGGTCTGTGGAATGCGAAAAATTTAGCAAGCTACAAACTAAAACAAACTAAAATTGTTTGAGAGTTGTGTTGATTCAAATACTTCTAGCTCTTGTTAACACAGAGGTTAGGCGATAGTGGTCGGATAAGATAACGAAAATATTTTTTCCTTTTCTAAAAGTTCAATACATTTAGCATGTTCGTTACTTTACATATTTTCCGACGAGGTTAACTGCACTGGTTATTATGTAGATAGTAAAATCGTTGTTCGCACTGTTATTTGTGTCGACTATCAGTAAACGTTTATAAGTTATGGATAATGAAAAGATTTCTTGTTTAACAACTATTATGTAATCTTGGTCAGTATATTAGTGTTGCTATTATGCAATGAACGATATAACGAAGTTATAAAACCCTCCTCCAAGTCGGGTATAGTGTATAGATTCCCTTAAGAAATCCTCGATTCTGTGATTTGAACACATACCAAATTTTTCATACGTTCCTTCAAGAATGTTCAGTGTGGTAATATTTTATGTAATAATTCAAATAAGTTTTGATGGAAATTTTATTCAATTTCATTGTATTTTAATTTTTATACATAAGGGTTTTGGAAATAAGCGTTTACCTGCATAATACCTGTATAATATCAACTTAAATCGCAAAGTACCAAGAAGATAATTCCCAAGCAACTACTTTCGGTTACATCTCGTATAACTAAGCAGATCCTTACCTCATTTGTGTTTGTAAGTGATGTAATATCACACAACCACGTAATATCATCCTTATAATCAAGTTTGACCAAGTATAATTTTACAGAACTCCAGGAAAATGTTCATAAATTTAATGTGTTTGTATAATATAATATATCAATTATTAAAATTAAATTCAACAGAAGACGATATGATTCTTTATGTTATGCAATTTAAACTTTTCCCTTCGTCTAATTTTAATTTGTGCTATTTTTTGCCACTAGACTGACTTCGATAATCAGATGTATTACAGTATTGCAAAACTTGTCGTACACTTATGAGCTTAATCATATCTAGTTAGTGGCTCGAAATACTTTGTGTATATTATGTTACGAGTTATAAGATGTGTTGAAGTTTCACGAATCAGAAAAAAAATATCAATATAATTTGTTCTCTTGGAGATAATCTTAGCAAAATCCGTACATATTATATAAAGAGTAACCCTAACTAAAATAGTATTAAAGTAAACAATCTATTCTTTAACATTACCAAGGAAAATGCTTAGAAAGGGTTAAGTAAATCAGGCGAGACAGGTAAACCTTAAACAAAATCCTTCATAGGATTCATTCACCATCTATTAATATGTACGTAAGTATTAACATAGGATTGTCGTTTGACTTTCCTCGTGCTGTAGCAAAGGGGCTTACGAAATAGGCGCATCGCACTAACAGCAAGGCTACAACGTGCGTCATATTTCACATTATACAAAATTTGTTGCGACATTTTCAGGTTTAAATTTATTGTTTCATGGGCTGATTCCACAACATTAATATTAATGTGTTTTTTGTTGCTAAATCTTCCAAACTTCCATAAGAACTATATCGTAAAGCTGAGATATAAGCTATTGAAATCGTTTTTAAATTTTATTTATTTCAATTAGAATATAAAATATCAAATATTTTTCATTTATTGAAAGAAATTGTCATGTTTAGAAGACAACGAACTGTGCAAAAACTCTTCTTTCTTACGATTTTATTATTGTCGCAAAAAACATAGAAGATATTTTTACACCGGGGTTTCCAATCGTCGCGTTAACTATCCTCGCTTTTTTGTCAATTAAAAAAGTAAGTTTTCATAAAAGAGTCAATATTTTGAATTTTGACATTCCTATTGCTTTTCCGAGGCTTTATTTGTATTTTTATTGTATTCATTTTTTTGTAGATTATTATTTCGGAAAAACTTTTTAAAGACATCATAACACACCTTATTGTTTTTTATCTATCTACCTGTTCTCAAATGATATGCTGACGGCAGTTCAAGTTGATATAATAAATGGGTACATCACAGGAGTCAAGGCTAAACGACAGAGATCTTCAGTTTATATGTATGTACATACATATATATTTCCCGCGAATTGCCCTGATGTTTCTAGCGCGTGCAGATGAATATCATGTGATGTTTCCACCATTACCATTCTCTTATGGTATTATTATGTAAACGTGTTTTATTGTAATGTAAGATTTCGTAACGAGAATTGTTTTCCTCAAAAACATCTCCAGAAATTCAATCGTGTAAACGATAGTTCCCCTGTTGTATAAGTAATGTTATTTTGATTGTGTAACACGTGCACTTGCCGCGTCCTTCAAGCTGGATTGCGTAATCTATGGGAGGCGCCATTACACCAACCACGATATTCACTTTATTATGCATTTCATCGTCTCATTACCTCGCCACACCGCGCCCGCTGTCCGCAGCCCGCTTCCCGCGTCCAGAATACCCGCATTACCCATGCTATGCTATAATATAAATTACATAATACCTTAACATAATGATTCCTACTTTGTAATACGTAACAGGTAATACATATATTTATTAGGACTTGATATATTTGATACGTTGTTTACCAGAAACACGTGGCTTCTAAGAGTTTCGAGCAAGTACGACGAGGAAATTTATATTATTGTTCCATACAACACTAATGACGTCACAATTGGACATTAAATTTAGAGATCGTTAAAAACAATATATTGACGTTCTTAAAGGACATCTAGATATATTAAATGCAATAAAATATTTTTAAATGAATTTGCAATTTAAACGTTTCATAAGGATCTGCGTCACAACTATTATTGTAAAAATGTAATTTAACAAAAATAATAAGCTAAGTCTAGGAGCTTTAAAGAAACATAAGACGACTAAGTGGATATAATTGGAATTAACATATGTTATTCCGTAACATGCGCACGTAAATAAAAAGTATATAACGTCACAATATCCGGTTTTATATGTCATGCGAAATCACAAAACTTTTAGAGAATATTGTTATCAAATTCACAACTTCGTCGTAGCGCGATGTGAACGGGGACCAAACTAGTCCATCCGGCTCGTCCGGACAACGCGTCATGTTTACCCAACACCATCGATAAGGAACTGATAACTCACGAGCCCATGCGCTTATTGGGAAACAATATCGTGCTGCCATTTGCAGACCAAATGACGCAGACCAAATGGCTTTGGACCAAATTAACTTTAACGTGGCCGCACAAGACGGTTTCATTGTTACGAATTACGATACATTAAAAAAATATAATACAAATTTAATTGACATTTGTTAATAAAGATAATATTTTTTGGTTAATTGGTTACTAAATTTCTACAAATTAATTTCTATTTTATATATTTGTGATATTTGAAGCTCTTATTTAGTAAATTTTTGTTCCAATCTCATTTTGTAACGGAAATATTGCAGTTGAGCCAGTTGGCTACCAGTCATACGAGTTATTATACTAAGAACCAAAGTTTCTACACCGATTCTCGTGTCTTTCTCATCAAAAAAGTAAGACGTATGCAACATGACGTATGCAACGTACAACAAACTTGTTTTATAATAATCCTCGTTCGCTCGCTCGCTATTGTCTGTTTATTTCATTGTCCGCTGTAACATGAGAATCCGTGTAATTTAGTCATTATTTCACATCGTGGTCCATTGCATGTTTCCTCCGTGAATCCTTTTTATATGCATTAATTTGTGGAAATGTAGATGTGACTAATTTGTAGTAATTTTATGTATCCTACCACCCACTAATAGCGAATACAAAAGTTTAAACGTTCTGCTCAAAGTTGAAATATGAATTTAAAGATGTCGCATCCCACCACCTATGGTCTATGCCACCACCTCATTCTTCTCTGGCATGGTAGCCGGAGCCCTTATTATGTTTTATTAACATTACTTTTCCTATCTTACTAAGATGTCGCATCATTGCATATTTTCTTCTTCCAGTGCCTCTTCAGTCTTGATTGTCGGCCGCTAACTTAAAATATTTATGCCTGTCATGTGCAAGGCGAAATAGTTCCTCCGCTGACCTAATCTCCGTCAACTCCTTAGTATTAGTTCCTAGTCCCTAATAAGTTAGAATCATTACACATAGATATTTTGAAACTGTGTTTTTTTATATTATACAATAACGTTATAATTCTCGTGATTTCAGTCACCTTCAAAATGATTTAGTGTCCATGTATAGTATTGTAAATGACGTGAAAGACGATACGTCCAGTCCTCCTAGTTTATGATACACATTCGGAGTCACTTACGTCAATGTTATTATGTCATTGTAAACATGTTTAATGCATGGACTAATTATGACAGCCGATACAAAAGTCTGAGGTTATGTTCATTGTTAAATGAGGACCTTGCTCGTGTAACTCGAATATAAATTAAACTAGCGCGATAATTATTACAGTTATTATCTTTTCTTATAGATTAATTTGCTCGGTAAAAATAAACATTGTAAAAAGTTTTAACTTTTTATTTAATGGAAATGAGAAAAGTTTTAGAACATGCCAGAATTGTGGAAACCGTATGCTTAATTAAAATAAATTACAGGGGTAAGAGAAGAAATGTATTTGTTAATTAGCGTCAATTAGCGTAAAGTGGAATACTTGGGCCACGTACAGCGGCATGACAGATATAAGTTACTTCCGCTGATAATGATGGGCAAGCATGGGATTGAAGGCAAGAGACGCGCTGGACGTAGGAAAAAGTCATGGCTACGTAATATTAGGGAGTGGACGGGGATTAGGTCAGCGGAGAAACTATTTCGCCTTGCTCTTGACAGAACCAAATATTCCAACTTAGCGGCCAACCTTCAAGACTGAAGAGGCACTAGAAGATGAAGAAGAATTAGCAGTAAGAGAAAAAATAACGAAACAAAACTTATGAAGGTTTTGTTAAATCAGACCTCTGTCCTCCAACGTATAAAATATTAACTATTTTAAAGCAATAAGAACTTATCAAAGTAAATAACACCGTATCACTTCAGTGTGTTTAATTTTAACTCTCAAACATAAACAAACGCTGACAAGATTACGGCAAGTTTTTTTACAATGTGTTGTATGAAACGATAACATAAACTAACTTAAGGTATACGCTATATATTAAATAATAACGAATAACCCTGGGTTTCTGAGTGCAAACTCTCCGTTTAAAACATATTGTTACCTCTGTGTTGTCAAACATGACAGGAATTACGATAAGTGTCAGAAACCCACGGTAAGCTTACTTTACGCCCAAATAAGCTCTATATAAATTATCTCTATATCAAAGGATAGATGAAACCATGTGATTAACAGTCTTGAAGGTTTGTTTTTTCCTTTTGGATAATCATGGCACGACAGTCTTTTATCCAAATCGGAGTGCAGAAGGCTATCCACATTTCACATTGAATGTAACGTAGAGGTAGCAAGAATCAAGTTTAAAGCATACGTAAATATAAACTAGCGGTATATGAAAGCGGTAATTTTTTAATGCCAAAAAGGAAACTCCAGAATATATGAAGAATTCGGAAGTAAAATGACATTTTCATATTTATCGGGTAAAACACAGCTCTGTGAGGAATTGTAGAAATAATGGCAAATACAATTAATACTTTTTTTTAAATAAAGTATTTTGATAAAAAATTCAATTTAATTTTGCACAGCCCTAATACCTATCGCTTGATTTTTAATTCTTGTATAAAACCAGTGTATTACTATTACTAGTAAAATCTAAGGGTTAGGGTTGTGTCTTCCAATGTTATATTACCAAAAGAATCAACATAACTCCATCAACGACAATCAAGGATAAACAAAAGTTATCTAAGATTTTCCACTGGCAATAATTAAACAATATATAAGTTTTATTTCTATGTGCTGTAATAGTTTTTTTTATATAGATATTTTAAAAAAAACAACAAGAATATGTCTGGAAGTCGTTTTTTGGCTGAAGGCTTAAAATAAGACGTTGCAAACTTCTACAGTTTACTCTTTTAATACATATAACAATAATACTACGTGATCTTTACCTTTATCATTGTATAGGAAGGAATCGAATTCCAAAATGTAAAAATCGATAGAAAGTTTTATAATCGGAGAATATTTATTTACAGAAACAAGCAATTGGCAACACTAGCAGTGCTTATTGAATCGATTTGTTTGTAGTGTTTTTAGCATTGGCTACGTTATAAGGTGGCATGTGGCAATGAGGAAGTGGGCAGATTGACATGACTTCCGCTGGAGTTATCTACTGTGATGTAAAACCTATACATCATACGTATTGCGCACTGTCGATGCTATTTATTTATTACTTATCAACAAGGATAACATTAAATTCAATTATACTTGATTAGTGAATTTTCTTAGAAACTATTTTTATATGTAACATGACACCTAACACCTCAATAGTAAGTGAGAATGTGGTAAGTTAAATTGTATTGTTAAAAGAACGTTACAAAAAAAATCAATTTTGCTGTTTGTCAATTAGTTGACACATAAGATGTCGTTGATTTTAATTTTATATTTTTTATAAATGTATAAACACATAAGAATAAAGTTAGAGAATATTATTAGCATGAAAATTAAAGTGGCTCCTAATATAACTTCTTTGAAACAAACTACTTTTTCTTCTTCTTAAAGTGCCTCTCCGACTAGCGAAGGTTGGCAATCAGTTCAACCAATAGTTCAGTTGAAACAAACTATTCAACTTTATTACAGTAGTCTAGATAATTTTGTACAAGTTGTCATGGCTCTGATTCAATACAAGTTCATGTTTTGGCGCCTCTTACGTCATCTGTTATCGGGTAATAACATAATTTAATATACATTAAATGGCCGCTGGGTGATAATGATACTTAGGTATATTTTTTTAACACCAATTTGTGTATTTCTACAAAAGTTCATTTCTATAAAAGGAAGTCACTAGATGCGGTAAGAATAGGCTTCATTCATATTTAACTTATTAAAGTACTAGTTGTCGCCCGCGACTCCGTCTGCGCGGAATATAAAAAAAAACTTAATTAGGAGGTAATGTGTTATATCAGACTATGTTCTACATCTGTGCCAAGTTTCATGAAGATCTGTGGAGTCGTTCCGGAGATATGTTCAAAGAAACATCCATCCTTCCATCCGTCTAAAAATTTGCATTTATAATATTAGTAAGATAGTAATATTTAAAACAATTTTATATTCGACCAACAAAATAAATTACAAGAGTTTGAGAGTTTTACTATTTCATGTCGAAAATTTCGCTCGAACATTTCTTTTGATATGATGGTTGTTTATATGACTTTACACATTCAAAGATTATTCAATATACTGTTCATAGTATGAACAAATCATAGGTTATCGTATACCGAATAAGTAACATTTATTCTATTTTAAGTCGTATAAATCAAAATACAATTTTATCTGTCGTTTACGCGTCAACTAATCGCGTGACATTAACGTCAATGTAGAAACATTAACCATCTTCTAACAGATGATGAAATGTATTCATATTGTTGGTATAAATCAAATTATAAAAGCAGTTTAAAAGCGGATTTAACTGATTCATCTAGGGGTCAATCTATATATTTCATGGAATCGATAAGTTACGACAAAATTGAATACATAAATACTTGTAGAATTATTCATTAGGTCCTCACATATAGCTTGTTGGCTAGAAGTGCCGTAGTCTACTAAATCACGTAAAGTAATTATTTTAAAAGGTTTGTTTTAATTACACTGAAATTCAACGACGCTTATAACTAAAAGCCATTAGATTGGAAAGAAATCAAACATCTACCGTTAGATTTCATGTCTATAATGTTATCAGAGGATTAAATTAAATCGTACGAATAAATGGTAAAAGTTTGCTCTTTAAGAACACGCGTACCACGTTTAATTACTGTAAACCGTTGCGCATTAATCGGTCTTGGTTTATTTAACTTGAGATAAGACGTCTCTAGAGCTTGAACAAAGCGATGTATATATTTGTATATTTTGTTTTATAGTATTGCTGAGCTAACAAGTACTGACACAATATTAAGTGAACAACAAAGTAGTCTTATAGGAGAGAATACAAACTCAAAAAATTCTTAAGAAATGCCTATTTGAAAAAACATTCCATAAGAATGAAGACATTTGTATAAAACCGTATAGTTTCGATAAGCTAATGATAAAATGTTGTGAATGGAATTTCGTGACGAACGTTAACTAAGCGAGGACGAAGTTGTTGCCAGGTTTGATACGCTTTCTTTTATGGTGAGATTTTTTCGCAATGTCACTAATCTAAACTACGATACGACAGTTAAAAACTCATTCTTTAATATAGATGTCATTCTACTTTAGAAAAGTGCTTCAGAATTAGATTTTTTTACAATAACGTGAAATTATATTCACGTTACCTCACACGGTTGGGATGTGCCAGCTACTATCTTGCTTTTCGGAGACAAATAATTATAATTCCATTGTTTGAACAAAGAACAATATTTATAAGCGAAGAGACGGAGAAAGTAGCACGCATGATAATTTTTCTTTGTATTTAAACATGTTCTCAATATAAACGGTCGGTATGGTTATACAAACGGATCTGACGGTGAAACAGAACGGACCTTTATGTTGCATTGACGCACGAAACCCCTATTATAAAAACAGTCACATATCGATGCCGTTTAACAAATATCCATCGAAGATGGCAAAGAACAAATTATAGCTTACGACCATGCAGACTAAAAAGATATATAAGTGTTTGGAATTATTTATAGTTTTAAATTTATATTAAATAAATACAAAAGTGAAAGTACAACATACCAATCTTTGTTCCTAGATCAAGAACCGGATAAAGTTCATATTTGACGCGTACGTTAATATGGTCATATTTTTTTATTGCTTGAATTAAAGTGACTATATAATTTAGGTACACCGTAGATAACCAAACGTTGATTTCTTTTATATATTACAGCTCTTTTTAATCAAATGAACTTGTATATGATATTTGATTGATGTTATTTAGCACAAATTACATTTAACAGAAGAGCTAAATGTAATCTATTTGATGGTGCTCAGCATCGAATTTAATTTTAATTTACATTATACGTTACCAAGCTGCACTAAGTTATTGTAAGCAGTAAGTACTAGTTAAGTTATTCATTTCCTTCTCCGCTTCACATAAAATACCTTACAAACCGGTTAAACTTTAAAGGTTACATTGTAAAAAAAACATTACGCTACATCTCAAGCTTTTAACCCTTGGCATTGAGCCCAGTTTGTGCAGCAACCTGTTTTACCGCTGAATTCTCACGGAAATCTCTTTTACATGCACAAATGCAAGCTATTAATAATTAAAAGAAAATTAAATCTAGGTATTTTTAGTCTGTGGCTAATTAACGTATAAAATATTCTATTTTATATCAAGCTTAGTGTAAAAAAGGATATTTTGTAACAAAAACAATCTTACTAATATTATAAATGCGAATGTTTAGATGGATGTTTGAAGGTATCTCCAGCCTGGAAGACACATAGGCTGCTTTTTAATTCCGTGCAGACGGAGTCGCGGGCGACAGCTACATTTATATATTTAAGAAATATTTGTAAATGTGTAGCTCGAAATAACTGGTCTTGACGATTGTTTACTACAAAACAATAGCTTAACTAACTATAGACACCTTTTATTATCACGTATGTTAATGTTATTATCTGTTTATTTCAAATTTTGTTAAGGTCGTGAAATTGTTTAATTGCACGAGGTATGAAGAACTATTTATGGATACAATTGATTTAATATTGACATCGATTGCTTTAAAAAATATTTTTATTTTCCAAAAGCTATTTTATCACATGACATTTAACTTTTTAGTATATGTACCCAAAAAACTAAACCACTCGTTTAGTTATTATTTAACTTTATTTCAAAATAAATTCAGCATGTTTAAAAAACTACACGTCACGAAGATCTCATACTTGACTTAAATAAAACACAAACCAGTTTTATGCACGTTACACCCACGGAATGTTCTAGACCAAATTTTGTGGTCACCGACTTGGAGGCGTGACACGATAACGGCGATACGGCCTCCGGAAATTGTTACGGAAAGCCGAACACACCATGCTATAAAAGCCCCGATAGACAGTTGGATACTGAACAATATGCTTATTAAAACTGCACAGTGTATTAACAAATTAACGCTTGAGTTTAGAGGTCTCTGTCATTAAAATCTTTGCTGATTTAGCATTTATCTTTTTGCGATTATCGATATCGGAAGGTCATATAGAACACGCTCTAACGTCTCCAGTATCATCAATTAATGTAGTGTTAAAATAGTTAATGCAATATTTTGAATACTCTGGTGTTTATAATATTTATATGTCTTATCTATCTTCATATTTCGATTGGCCTTGAAGTTATCAAGCTATGAAAGTGGTCGTGTGAATGAGCTCGTTGGTAAGGAGGCGTTGCAATGACCTCGTACAGATATCCGTCAGAAACCGAAAGGAGCGCCCAATGTCATTCGTATTCAGATTTATAAGTTTAGATGATCGTACGCGGCGTACAGTTAACATAATTATTAGATTATTCAGCTAATAATAAGCCAGCTACGCCCATGATTCCGTCCGCTGAATAAAAAAAAACTTAATTAGTAGCCTATGTGCTCTCGCAGGCTATGTTTGATATCTACGTAATATTATTAAGATTAAGTAAGATAGGTTCATACGTTGACATTTAAATGTTACTTTTAGTCAAAATTAACAGAGTTTAGCCAACATTGATTCGGATTTTAAAATACAAATTGATTGTGTAAACATTTTTTCAGACGAAATAACATGTCCACAGGGACATGTTATTTCGTCTGAAAAAATGTTATTATTTAAAGTTACAATTATTCTAGAATTAAAAGAAAATTATAAATTAAATGTCACTTATAAGATATGTATCTTCACTCGTTCTAGAGACTTTGTCTACTATAGTAAAAGACTATAATAGCTTTAAGATAATTACAGTTAATTATATTAAACGGATCGATAAATTTACATGATCGTGTGTTAGTAATAGCGTGTTGTTTGCAGGACATCATTGATATTACAATAAAAAAGATTGTTATAACACTTATCTTAAGACTTCTAGAAGAAATTGAATATCTGTACATCAGTCAAGTGTAAATGAATTCTAGTCCTGCGTACTTATATTAAGAAGATTAGTATTTCTATTTTTAACCTATTTCAAAATATAAATTCTTGTTTCGTCTGTACTTTTTTTAACAATAAGCTTACGTTTGCTAAGGGATTTGCTATAGTTGAATCTCTGTTGGGTTATGGACTTGAATTATGGTGTTCTTTTTTTTATGATAAACTGGTGATAAGTGCGACGAAGATCGCCGTACGCAATTAGAAGGGACTTAAAGGGTTTCGGAACAATACCTTAATTTAATTAAGCTTCGAATACAGTTGTAAAACTGTAATTGTTGAATACCACCCTTCCAGTGGAGAGTACTTCGACATTACATAAACAAAACACATCTTAACCTTACAAATTAAGGTCAGAATAATCCTAAATCTTAAATCAAGTCTTGGAAGACGAAGTTTGTGGTAATATTTACAAATTAATTCTTATTCTATAATAATATTGTATGTGATGCTAACTGTTGCCCGCGACTTCGTGAGCGCGGAATAATAAAGAAAATACATACGAAAATAAAAATATATTCTCTTTATAATATTGTTATAGATTGATATTGTTAATTCTATATTTACAACGTTTATACACTGCTTTATTTATATGTCTATTGATATTTTTATTAATCATAATTTTGTACTTTTCGTTTGTCAAACTCTAATTATAGGTACAGAAATAAAAATTCTGATAAACATATTGGGAAGTTAATCAATATTTATCTTATAAAAGCGAAGGACGAATACGATCGAATGTCGCCTGTCAACTTATCTATTGGCAACTGTTTATAATGATAATAAATATGCGAAGTTTGATAGGAAATAAATCTGGATATTTTATGTAAATAAATATTTATATGGAAGACATAGAAAAGTTTCATACTACTCTACTTATTAGCTCTACTTTAGATGCTTGTTCAAAGGTAATCGATCATTTTAAGAATGGAATAAGCTTTAGAAAATGCGTTATCTAATTGGTCAACTAAACCGCAATTTAAATAGTAAAACTATAAGAATATATATAGAGCTGAAAATTCGTAGAAATGTTCGGAACCCATTATAATAGAACCCTGAAAAGTCTCTTTCCATCCCGCATTTTGAAATGTACGTTTACCCTTGATTGTATATTGACCAAACCATATAATGAAATAACAACTCTATTAGGATTACAGTACGGTCTTATTACGTCATTCTATAATAACATAGAGTTAGTCGTATTTTTAGTTCGTCGTAAAGTTTTAAACAATTCGATAAAATGTTCGTCGCAGCCAACTTCCTCTACGTGCACGCGTTTCTTCTAAATTTGTAGCCCCATGCAGAGGAAATAACTGGAATGACGTCCGATCCGCACAAACAATTAGTAATGGCAGCAGTTGACCTCATTATATGTACATACTAGGACATAATTATAATGAACAGTGACAATGTTAAATATATTTTAAACCTTATTCCAATGTTCTTCTTAAGGAAAAACGTATTTCTGCAATGAAACTCAAATTGTTGAAACAAGTATGTATTATGTAAATTAATCGTTTCGTAGATTTAATTATATCGTGATTTAATAATAAGCAACATTATTAAGATGCTATGTCAATGCAATGGGGATGATTGGCTTACTTTTTCTTTAAAAGTGAAACGCTTGAGATCGAGCAGCTTGTGGTACTGGCGGAGCGCGCGCATGTAGATCCTGACAGGCAGGTCGGCGGCGGCGGGCAGGGAGACGGGCTCCGCGCTCCGGGACGCCACTCCCGTGCCGCTCATTGTCCATGCAACGCACACATACACGCACTACACACTTTATTTTAATTCATAAGCACGTCTGATAGTCACCGTCACGAACACAAACGCCAATCGCGCGTCCGAAGTGAACGTCGGCCCCGCGAGACACTGACGTACCGTGCGGCTGCCGCGCATGCGCAACCCGATCCGACACGCCGCGCTTGCAAAAAAAGAAACGTACCTACGTACGTACGTACTCGACGAATCGACCACGCTCGAGCGACTTTCCCTGCACCACGCTGCAGGCCACCGACCTGACCCGCTTTTACTATTAATAAATGTTTACTTAAATATAGTGACCAAATGTTCACATTTGCAATTTGATAGGTGGAGCTTTCGCGGTTACTACGAATGCATGTGCCCGGCTACTTGTACGAAGCACGACCACAGCTTGTTAAAAGCCATCGTTAAGTTTTCGGGTGCTTCTAAATTTAAATTTGAGTAATTAAATAACTAAATGATATTTTTTATGAAATATTTAAGAAACTTTTTGTAAGCCCTTCTGTACTTACTTCACAACGAAAAAATTGGGTTTATTTATTTTATTATTAAATTAATATATTGTATATACTCGGGTTTAAATTATATAACTTAGATGGATTACTTAAATGCGTAATAAATATATGTTACATTATTATTGTATTCTTCGCACGTTACGTTCTGCATATTGTTTCTCCTACGTTGACACTGGCACATAAATTGTCTTGCACATAAAAACACTTTTGCTTCGAAATATTGCTTTGTTATTGTTACAAACTGAACAATATCGTTGTGTTTGTAAACGACTACTGAAATTGACAAACATTTATGCCATTCAAACTTTAAATATACCTATTAGTCAATGGAACGTAATTTTTCAAATTTGAAATTATACCACGGAACGGAATTTTACAGGACTTAAAAATGTACAAGGATGTTTATTTTAGTTGTTCATTTGTAACATTATTAAATGTTCACGTGGATATTACGTATAATATATTGCATATTTTGAATACATAATTAAATAGGGTTACAACGTGATTTTTACTTACAACTATAAATGTGTATATAATCCACGTGGTTTAAACAATACAATTTAAATAAATAATGTATTTTTTTTAATCTTATATATAAAATTCTCGTATCACAATTTTCGTTTCCATACTCCTCCGAGACGGCTTGACCGATTCTCATGAAATTTTGTGAGCATATTGAGTAGGTCTGAGAATCGGCAAACATCTATTTTTAATCCCGCGCGGACGGAGTCGCGGGCGACAGCTAGTTATAAATAAAGTTGATATTAAGTACAAACATGCATTGCTTTTCTATTTCTAATAATTATTTATAAACACAAACTTTGTCATTATTTTATAATACAATACGTAATAACAACAAGCTTTGAATATAACATTGTACTCACGTGATTTAAAAGCTCTTTTGTCAACATAACCTCTTCTGTTATTTCCCACATTCAATTTATACATTTAATACACTAGTTACTTATACTTACACTTTATTGATTGTCAAATAAAACACAGAGTGATAAAATTATTAATAATATAACGGTTCCAAATTCTATAAACATTTCTATATTGAACGAACTTCGCGTCGGAGAACCCGTTTGCTCCGACTCCTCTCCCCGCTGCTCGGAAGCGATCCCTTTTCTATACAAACTATACTCTTTACACATGAGTGTAGGTTTACTAGGACGATAATGTACTACTGACTTTATTTCCTAAGCTGTAAGACTCAATATCAAACGACAGATATTGGTAGTTGTATTATGGATGAAATGATCGAAAATAAAAATAATACAACTTAAAATCATTGTACTCGTACATATTTATGTAGTTTTAGACAAGATATTTGCAAGCCAGTTTCATTATTTCATGTTAAGTTCATAACATTTAATATATTTAGGCAGGTCATGGTCGTATATTTTACGGAATTTAGAAAATAATTGAATTTTTAGCATACTTTTAATTTTGTTTTTTTTTTTATCATTTTAGCGTCACTTCCATAACTTAAAACTAGGAAAGAGATCCACTGATATTAAGCAAACAATAAATTTTAACAAAACTCTTCAAAGAGCTTTTTAAGAAACTTTGACTGTTCTAAACCAAAAAAGTCATTAATTCTTTAATGGAATAAAAATGAAATATATTAATCTTCTAATTCCCGATGAGTTATTAAAAATAACTTAATAACAATAAAACTAAGTTTTGTCGAACGGCAGCGCCACAGACGCCGGCCCTGTACTCTATGACGTCAATGCCTTGCGGTGATACCACTCGAGATAACAAAACATGTATTTTTATTTTATTAGATCTTCTTACTATTAACAGCTTTTATATCATTAAAATAACAAATTAAAATGTAAGTAGAATTTTAAGTATGAAATACGTATGTAAACTTTGGTTTTGAGTCATTCTTCTCTGACAACAATAAGGTGCTTTAGAGGGCACTAAGCGAGGTCTATTATGGTTGATGGTCGTTTCAGGCAGGCTTATCGGATTACAGTGAAAGGGAGGAGACAGTGGGTTTATACCAACACTACATACGAGTAATGCTTTGAAATTACGAATAAAGGAGGCTATTAGTTAGGAAATGATGATGATGATGATGTGTAAAATGAAGTTATAATAGGAATATCAATGATTTCTAATATATAATATAATATGACGTATATAATGAAAGTTTATACACAGCGGTTTGAATTCCAAGGTGCTTATGTTTAAATCTTAGCTAAAATATTCAATGTAAAGTTTGACGTCACTACGAAATTGATCGCTTTATATTATTTACTAAGTAACGAATATTTTTTTATCCGTAGCCAAAAACAAAGGTTGTATATTATACAGGTATTTATTTGGGAAAGGTATAAAATATGGTATAACTCGTAGTTACCTTATGCTTTTTTTCTATAAGAGCGGCGGGAACACCGAGGTTATTAACGACGCCCATGGACATCTGCAACACCAGAGGAACTGCAGATGCTACTAGACTTTTGAAAACACGTATACTTAGTTATATATAAATATTTTATGTTCAAAAATACATACCTACAAATGTAAATGATACTTTGTTGACGTACATTCATTAATCTTGAATCCTATTATTAATTCGTCAGTGACAACTGAACACGCATATACTCGTATATAATTATATTCTTACTGACATCTACATAATGAATAGAAAACGAAAACTAATAAAATTAACCAAATCAAATGATATATGCGGAAGCTATATTAACATAAATAAATACATCGAAATGTCTAATTTCTATTTACGAATTAGAATAGAACGATCGAGAATACGGAGGTAAATGGCCTGAGTGAACGATGTCACACATTCGGCAATAATAAACCGGAGTTAGGTAGAAGCGGAGGCGAAGGCGTGCAAGAGCGCGGAGCCGGGAGCGAGTTTCAAAACGGACAACGGCTTACAGCGAATGTTCTTTATTAGCGTTTTTACTAACAGCCCGGAGGCCGTTGACGTCAATTGGCCACCATTCACATAAATATTAATCAAAACACAAATAATTATTCATTTCGGCATACTGAACAAATGTCGTAGAATTTTACAAGAGACAGGTATATTTACATAATATTCACCAACAAATTTATGTGATAGTTATTTTGTAAATTTTCATAAACAAAATCGTTAATAGCATACGTGTACGCATTTATTATGTGAAGTATGATTATTTTAATTATATATTCTTTTCTGTTCGGTATGTTTTGGCTAATATTTTACTGTATACTAGATGTTAAGTTAGAAAAATTTTATACCACCCCAGGGAAGAATACTAAAAATACTACTAAGAATCGAATCACGATTTTCGATGTACGTAAACGTATTCCGATTAGAAATAAAATATTTTTATTCGGTTGAGATGACAAAATTCATTCCGGTGAATTTCAACATGTCTTTTACTACATTGCATAGTAAATTGTTATTAAATATACGAAAGGTCAACCATTGTTTACAAATGTAAGAATTAATGAATGAATGAACGTACTATGACTTATGATATATTACACCTAATTCAAAGTAAAATGATCTACTTCAACTTCATAGTTAATGCCAAATTTATAATATTAAATATAATATACATATTTATATTGGCATCCCGCAAGATGGACCGATGACCTGGTCAAGGTTGCGGGACCGTCCTGGATGCGGGTGGCACAAGATCGGTCATCGTGGCGATCTTTAGGGGAGGCCTATGCCCAGCAGTGGGCGTCTCATGGCTGAGGAGAAGAAGAAGATACATATTTATAGATCTCGGTTTTATCCTATGTCCATTTACATTTTACTAATTGTCTTTATTTACATTAAAAAATAAAAATAAACAACCTATAAAATATGTTGAATAATTTTGTAATTATATGGCAGGGTCGCATAGCGCCGTCTACAAGAGATAAGGAGGTCAGATCCCGTCTAGTCAACGTCTAAAATCGTGTAACTACGCGTAGTTTAGGCAACTAAAGTACTATTCACCCTTAAACTGAATCGATTCGAATCAGAAATGTTCCATCACGACATTGTCAAAGGTTAATGGATGTTCACACATTGATAATGTAATAGTTCTCATTTTATTTATTTATGTGAAACAATTAAGATTACATTATGTTTATAATATTTGTATGTGATAATGATGAAATAAATAGATTGGATAGCAATTAGGACACTCTCTGTTAGGCCCTTAATAATCACGCGACACAACAGTTGTTACCAGGCGCACATAAAAGCGAGGTGTGAGAAACAATAATTGAAGGACTACTGCGGTCAGTTCTCACGGTGTATCTGCATTGTGAGGTCGTATTCACGTGCGACATGACGCGATGGGCATCAATAAACGGAAGCCGAGCGCACCGTGCGAATGTTTACTGTTGACAATGTATGTGACAACTTTCAACAATATTTGTGTTCCACACAATTCTCATTGAAATGTTAACACTTACGGCCGCATTAAGGGTCACTAACACACTCCCTTAGTGCGAATCTCTCAATCTAAAGTAGGAACTAATTTTCGTCTATCGTAAAAATGTATATTTATCCTAGATATAAACGATAATATCGAGTCTAAGTCAAATTATAGCAATTTTAAAAACAAGTTTTTATAATAATAGTAATTAAATAATTATAATAGTAGTAATCATTGTAATTAACCAGTTTTGCATTGTGACGTCTAGATGATGTACTTGTATCCTTTACCGTGAGTTTCTTAAACTAAAATCTATGTATATAACATAACGTCATCCCTGACATTCTTTTCGAAAGAGATAACAATATGTTTCAAAGGGAGACTTCGGTGTTTAAAGTAGGAGTATATTTCTTTTAGTAATTAATTAGTCGTAGACAACACACAGATAAATATAACAAGGGCACAGAAAGTAATTAGAATTGAACCGACTATAGTTGGCACATATTTACAAAACGTAAGGGTTTCATCAGTTAATAAACAAATCAAGATTATTGGATAGTGTCGTTCATCACTTTCTTCTTGCTAATATTATAAATGCAAATGTTTGGATGGATGAATGGATGGATGTTTGTTTGAAGGTATCTCCAAAACGGCTGCATAGATCTCGCTGATTGTGCATAGATGTAGAACATAGTCTGGAAGAGCACATAGTCTACTAATTAAGTTTTTTTTTTTAAATAATTAATTTTAGAACGTTAGAATAAGGTGTCGCTGACTACAGCTATTATAATATAAAAGTCTAAAAGCTCCGTGACACATAAACTACAGTTTATTAATATGTTTAACTGTATAATGAACCAGCCGACTTTATGCACCATACCGTTATCATTCATTCTATACGAGCATTAGTCGGTTGGGCTTCTGGGTATTTTACTATGATTACAAGCATTTCCGTTTCAATTACTCACTCGATCGTGGTAAATGGCACGGCGTAGGTTAATTTACGTGATGTGCTGTACAATATAGTTATAACAATACGTCACCTTTTAATACTACTGACATTCAAGGGAAATAATCATATTCTGTGACGTCCTTAAAACAGTTGTAAACATAATTATATCGGTATTGAACTAGTCATTCTATGAAATATGTACACATCATGCCATGGAAAATCCTCTTACTAAAACAATATCATATTGGGTTTTAAATAAGAAACAGATGATAAGAAATTAAAATATCATTACTAAGAATTTAACCTTTAACAATTGACCTCGACCGGCAAGAAATATTCTGGATCGAACATTTAGATATTTCAAAAACAAAGCACTTATCCTTGCGATGTCAGCGAACGGCTAATTTACTAAAAAAAACATGGTCCAAAAACGCAAAAAAAGATAAACATCCGACCCAGACCCTTTACGCTATTAACTTGGAGAGGATAAATTACACGTAAATGGTAACCCGGACATCTGTAGCAAACATTTTTTTCGTCCAACCAGTGAAGCTTCTAAGAAACAATATTATGCTAAAATAATTTGAATCTAATATTTAACTCTAGGGATGTATAGTCCTGAGTCATTCTTAACATAAATATTAACATTTTACTAATTTTACTAATACAAATACGAAAATTTAGTTGTATGGATAGATGTTTGTTAGAAGATATCTCCGAAACGGCTCAACGGATCTTGATAAAATTCGGCATAGATGTAGAACATAGTCTGGAAGAACACAAAGGCTATTTTTTAAATTTATTAACTTCCACGCGGATGGAGTGGAGGGTGACTGCTTGTATGTGAATATAGGAATATTCTAAGTTGCCAATATAAAATCTGTACATAATAATATTGATCAAAAGTTCAAGACCAGACTGTTATTATAATATACTTATTCGTTACATTATGTACGCATCAACAAGTATCTATATATAACATAACAAAACAACGACCTTTGGCATAAAAACTAATTCCATCAACTAATTAAAAATAAACTGGCAATTCATTTAACACTAACTAATCGACAATATCCTGTTAACTTTTTATCTAATGTGTCATTTCCCGCTTAAAATCACGGGCAAAAACTTATTTTAGTATTTTAATTTTCAATGACAACACTTGGAAAGTATTTTAACTAGTTATAACAATATTTTAATTGTAAAAAAATGTTCTTATACATGTTTCTCGACAGTAAAAATTAACAGTTAGACATCTATCTATTCGAGGGAATTCAGGATTTTGTTCTTTGAATTGATGCATCGGCTTTGCTTATTTTAATATTTTTGATATAAAATTCGTATAGTTGCAAAGGACAAATCATTAATTGAATAGGAAAAACCTAACATAAATATTATTCATCGAGTTTCAATTAAATTCTGATGAATTGACAAGTCATTCTTAAATTCGTAGTGGCTTTTTTAAGTCAGGTAAATAATTTTAACAGTTACTTGTGTTGGAAACTCATAAGTATGCTTAACGTGAGTTTCAGAGACCAAAATCCCAATTTAAATAATTGTTATCTCTTATTGTAAATGATAATAGGGATGACCATATGTTTTATACAGAGATTTTAGTCTCAGAAACTTACGGTATGTGTAACCATGAGTTTCATGATAATTATTAAGTAGACGTACACATAACTAAAGTATGATTTTTCTATAACTTTAACGCTAACTGGCGAATACCACAAGTAATATAATGACGTTAGTGCATGTCTTAACTTTATTAAAAACTGGTTAAGTATGTAATTTGTTCCGTTTACGTGAAGGTGCAAAAAGTATGATAATTTGGCATAATCATACGCTGTAGAGATATGTTAAGAGGTGGTTACAAAAAGGTCGGATATGAGATTTCGCAAGTGTAAACATTTAAACAAAACACATCCTATGTCGTTATATGGCTCATATATCAACCACCTATACGTCATTGTCTCAGATAATAGTGGCATTGATTCTTTATCTATCACTCAATGAAGATGTGATTTTTCTTTGAAACATTTTTACTGCTGTCGCCGGCGACTCCGCCTGCGCGGAATAAAAAAAACATAATTAGTAGCCTTAGTTTTCTTCCAGACTATCTTCTATATTCATACCAAATTTCCTCGGGATCCTTTGTGCTATTCTGGAGATACCTTCAAACAAATATCCATCCCTCCATCCATCCATCCATATAAGTAAGAAGTAAGATATTAAGATGTGAGATTAATAAGAAATAAGATTATCAACATTAAAGGTGTACGGTGGTATGAGCTTATTTTGCGCACATTAATTTACTTTCATTGTTTCGTTTATACTTCTTCAACTATCGATTTGAGTAGCCTCGTGTATCCAGACTCAAACTACTTACGTAAGGTCATGTGCACTTTCTCGTGTTTAAATCCGCTATGTATAAGTGGAAGTAGAACAAATTGGATGTTATTGTTTTGGTACAGAGATGAGGCCGGCGCAGTGGAAACAGCCGACACCAAGCGATAACATGCGCTTCAGATATTCGCGACTCAAAGATTTGCAACAATTAAAGGACTATAAAGAATTATTTCATAATATTTTTACACTTTTGCATTCGGTTTTTAGAGTAACTTAAGATAAATTTACATTTACAGAAAACTGGAACGGAAGAAATATACAATTAAGTGTCCAAGGGTTACGTAGGCATGTAGGATAAAGACTTAAAAATTTTAATGTTGTGAGTTGTAACCGTATATCCTTTCGCTGATGTTTTTTTTTACCATAAAAATGTACTTGATACCAAATAATTTTGTGTAAAGCATTATAAGTAAAAACTTAACCATTAAAAAATTAATTTAACGGAAAATCAATAATATTTTCTCAAATATTTTTATTTTCTTATCAATCAACTTTTCGCATCGAAAGGCAATCAAACAAAACATATATCACAAGAAAATAAACAATCGTTTTGTTAACTTAATATTTTTCAAACCTGCCGGAAATAAACTGTTGTTTTTATCTTATTTCATAAACATAATATGGGCAAATACAATAACAAAAGAAAACGTTGATTTTTTACTAAACGACATATCTATCGATAAATGCAACTCTTTTTTGATATCAAATATAGCAACTGTTAGAAAAAAATCCGAAAATGAGCTAGTGTATTGACTAAATACTAGCCTTACTAAAATGTCCATGTTTATGTCCCCTCACTATTCATTCTGACACTGGACTTTGTAACGAAAGCACGTATTCGCGCCAAAGGATTCAAACTTATAATGTTTAAAACAACTTACATATAGATAAATAATGTGTTTGGCATCCACTACATGGAGCAAGGAAGTTATTGAGATAGACTTATGTACCTTTAAAGTATATATTTATAATAAAATCAAATTTTACAGAAAAAAAAACTCGAAATCCTGTTGTAATCAACAATACAAGATGACCTCATGATCGTTTCTTAAATTAACATTGTTTTTTGTACAAAAGGCCAATGAGTTACAGAACAAAGGTAATAAAATTTGAAAAGAAACAAAACGATGGTGACGCGTTCTTATCATAAAGGGAACGGAACAAATTGAATTTCATAAACATTACGACCCCGACTGATACATAATAAAAATTACACATTGTTCGAGAATGATTTACAAATGATTTATATTTGCATACAAATATACGAGATAAGGATTTAATCAATTCTTTAGAAAACTTTTTAAACTAAATCATACAAAACATAAATACTACACTACATTTAGTTATTCTCTATCAGTCCACAGAGATGATAATTGTGATTTGTCACAATAAATACGACATTAGCTTGCAGTACAAACATTGATCTGTTAATGTAAAATACGCTTGTAAAAACCCTTTTAGTTTCAAAAGTGTCGACAACTTGATAACCGAATGAATCTTACTAAAATTATAAATGTCAATGTTTGGATGGATAGATGGATGAATGGTTGTCTGTTTGAAGATATCTCTAGAACTGCTAAACGGATCTCAGTGAAATTTGTCACACAAATAAAACATAGTCTCGAAGAATACATAGGGTACTTATAATGTTTTTTTTAAATTCCGAGCGGACGGCGACGCATTTGACCACTAGTTTAATAATATAACAGCTGAAGCTTTTGTGAAAAGTCTTTGTACTCGACTGTACAAAGACTTTCCACAAACAATCACATCATAGAAGATGACACAGGTGCATTAAAGCATTTATTGTCTCAGTGTCATTATAGCAAAGTGTAGCATTAGGAATGCGCCACACGGCCTGCTGCACCCACGTCACAGATTCACGGCGCCCGCCGGAGATGCAAAACTTATTGTCTGAACACAAGAAGATCAACGTGACTTGCTTAGTTAAGTTTAGAGTGGCCATAACATTACGTAAGAACGTCTATAATTTATTATCATATTCCACTGCCAAGAAGGAAGGACCTATTACAAACGGAGACAAAGTATTTTCATATTTTCATATTACCGGTTTGTAATTCAACGCAGTCTTTCGCGTGGATGTCGACAACAAGTGCTAATTGCCATTTTATGATGACTTCTAATCAAAATATAATCTTGTTGCTAAGCCCTAACTAAATATTGATTCGTATCTTTATTACTTCCTAAATCTTACTAACATTGTAAATGCGAATGTTTAGATGGATGGAAATTTGAAGGTATCTCCAGAACGGCTGACCGGAAAGAACACGTAGACTAAGTGTTATGCTTTTTTTCCGAGCGGACGGAGTCGCGGGCGATAGCTTTCAAGTTGGAAACAGATGGGTCTAGAACAAGAGCACTAAAGAAACAAGCTTTCTAATCTGTTAGAAAAGTTATACTTAATCATGGAAAGATTCTTAATAAACTATAAATACTGCTACGAAAATTCTGAATTAGAAACGCCTAAATACTTCATACACTTTATATCTCGCATAGCATTATATGGCTTCTTATGTTACAAGGCCATAATCGCACCGGTAATTTGACTGTCAACTGAACAGTATGAACTCGATCCAAGTTTAAACTGTTATAAGATACATATTAAGCTGTGTTCTCACTAGCTAAATTAAAATTATAAGTGTTTTAAAATATTACATATGTATATATCGACGTTATAAATCTTCAAGACACATGATATATAAAAAAAATTTACATAATACTTGTAATAGTTGAGAATCAAAATGCTAATGAATTAAAAAAAACACCATTCATGTCAATTAAAAACCGCACTGACGTAGAACTAATTTTTTTATGGGGATCCATAAATAAAAATTTAACTAGTTTTTAGTACACTTTTAGTATTCAACAAGAAAGAAGGTTTATTATATTACTAAGCGAAAAATTAAATTAAACAGCATTTTTGCTATTACTTGTAAATCAATAGTTTTATAAATATTTGTTTTGCTGTCAAAAGTCTTTAAGTGTTTAATATTCTTATGTGAATTCACCTTTATAACACAGTAGCACAAAAAGTTAACAAGGCGACTAATTTTTTATGTACTTACGTATATCATTTTTTGTAACAGATGAATTCAATTTCGACATTGCTAATATAAAAAATACGTAAACAATTCTTGTGTCATCTTACGACGAGTGGTTTAAAGTGAACAACGATTTCTAATCATGATGCGCAAGAGCATATAGTCCGACAAACTTATCATGCCCCGTCATGGCGCAAATATAATTGTTTTTTCTATAAGAAAATTACACAATGGGAAAGACATAAATAAGTCAGCTGCAGTGAAAAAGGATCTTGAGGCATCTTTCGTCACTGATACCGGATTGATGGTGTTAAGGAGAATCTTTGAGCATTTTTGTACTTCTTTATATTTTTGTCTTTCACACAATGTTGTATTTAGCCAGCTATAGTTTAGTAAAACATTTGCATACCGGGCCACATAAATTTGTCGTATTATAACGAGTCGGTATTGCGAAAGGCGACACCTATTGCTTCGCGTAGCTTTCTCTACTAATGTTAATGAGATACGATATCACCAATGCGTCTATCTATACATATTTACTCCAAATATTAAACATATTTGTTATCTTTCGAAACTTAAAAGGTTTCTTACGAGATAATTATTTGTTTTTTTTTATTTACACATACATTACACGTATTTGTAAAAAACTTTCAATAAAATTATGTTTAAATTACATGTACTTAAAGTTGTATTTTGGTTGTGAAAAACAAATGAAGTAATAAAAAAATTACAAAACATATTCCTTGTTTTTATCAAGAATGGACTTAATTCCTCGTGATGCGTAAGGCACAAACTTCTTAACGGTACTATATTGTACAAACGAACTATTAATTAATTTAAATCTGAACTCGGATGTCGCAGAGATAATATGATAACGATCTTCGTTGGCCAGTTAATAAAATTAAAATACAAAAAAAGTTGAATCATGTTAGCAAATTCGTGGCTAAAATAATATCAATATAAAAATAATGGTATATAATTTCGTTAAATGATAAATCATTTCCTTAATTAATTGTTTTATGTTTTACACAAAAAATCCTTTTAGCCATACTTTTATAGAATCAGAAAGGGATTTTTTTAAACATATAAAATGGTTGTTATATTATTGTTTTCAAACCACGACGTAATATGACGCACTTACGTAAACTGTCGTGGTTAGAAAACTCTAATTGCATGCAATAGAAATTCGGTAAATACTTATATAAAATTTAATTAAGCAACTTAATTGACGTAAATCTACAGCAGCGTGGAAAAGAATAATCATCAAAATAAAACCGTTATATAATTTTATATCATAATACATGGTTTTAAAGTCGTTATTTATTAATGGAAATATTTCGTGTTCAAATAAGACCTGTGCTTGACGTCAATAATTTTAACTACCTAATTAAAACAGGTTTAATGATAAATGTGTTTCTATACATTTTTTTTTGTAGAAATGTGACATCAATAAGCTTTGTTAATGATAATTCAAAAATCACTGAAATCAATTTTATACCAATATTTTAGAACTATCAGCTTAATTAAGAAACAGTTATCAATATCTAACAGCGAAATTCTATGTTGACAATCAAAGAAAATTTTATAATCAAAAAAAAATATGCAGACAAAATGAGAATCTCCACCATTTTAAAATTCGGGTAAAAAGAAAACCTATTTGGGTATCTATTGTTAGCATCTATACTAAAAACTCCAACTAAAAGATACTAAAATTCACAAGTGAAATAAAATCATAGAGGAAAAGTAGAGCGCATTTTTGTTAGCTATAATAAATCCACATCATATTTGCTGGCGATAATTAAAAAGCTTCTACTAACCGTGGATGTCCACTACCGAAATATTCTCAAAAATCATATTGTTATCTCTCTCATTCTCTTTGAAATAACTGAAATAGCAATTCTTTTAGTATGGATATTTTGCCAGTGGATAGCCACGTTAAACCATATCACTAAACATAATATTTGCAGACCGATACTGAGCATATTATCTCGAGTATTTTTCTTCCGTAATGTCAACGACACTATCGAGATTGTATCATAATATTGATACCATTTTCTCTATTAATTAATGCAAATATTAAGTATTATTTCCTCATTAATTAGATATGGAAATAAAGCCCTGTATAAATAAAAATAAAAAGTTATAAATTAAATTTAAATTAATCTCGGAAAAGGCGCAAAAATACACACATTTCCTGAGATATACACTCTAATCATTATTATTCGTTTTTAATTAATTCATGTGACGATAGTCACACATATACATTGTTTTACCTCTTTATGGTCTATCCTTTTCAGTTTTAATAATAAAAGAGCTCGTAATTCGCAGAGTCGGCATGGGTGGGCCCGGCTATTCTTAGTATTGGCTAGTCATTAAACGGAATGAGGCAATCAGTATTCACTATTGTTTCATAGCTCAATAGATAGAATCACGTAGTACGACCACCAAATGTTGTATTTTTAGACGACTTCAAAAAGAAAGAGGTTATCAATTTGGCTGTACTTTTTGTTTGTTACCGCGTAAGTCCGCTCCTGATATTCTGATTTTTACTTTTTTTTTTAAATCAAAAGGTTGCATGCTTGCAGTTACGTTCCATTTTTTAAATTAATTTTAAAACAAACTAGAAGTCTAGTTAAATTGCATATTTTACCAATAATCATACTTCAATCACAATAATAAGTTAAAATGGTAATTTACCGAAGTCATTTTCTTTCAAATGATAATGATAATTTTCTTTTCGATACGAACAAAGAAAAATCTCATTCATGAAAAGGTAAAATGATTGTGAATGCAGGCCCCTAAAAATAATGCATGTCAAAGAAACAGGGACTCTTCTAGAACCCTATGGAAGTATTTAAAAATTAAAATGAACAATCAGTAGGGGTCGGTAACATTGTACGAGTTTATCCTTTATACGACATTTACGACATCCGAGCGATAAATCAATGTCCAAT
Organism: Papilio xuthus; assembly: GCF_000836235.2. Classification (NCBI taxonomy): domain Eukaryota; kingdom Metazoa; phylum Arthropoda; class Insecta; order Lepidoptera; family Papilionidae; genus Papilio; species Papilio xuthus. The sequence continues at coordinate 877,930 of NW_013533761.1, forward strand.
CTGAGGAATTTCAATATTTTCTATGCATTATATTCAAGGGTAATGCGTAGGCAGTGTGATAATGAGTGTCGGGACGGCGAGGTGCGCATAGTGCACCGGGAAACGTTGACCCGCGCGGCCCATGTGCCCGCTGCCGCTACCCACCACAGACCCACTGTACGCTAACCATAGACTGTGCAGCTTACAAACTTTTAGACAGGCCGCGAAAGAAAAACTTGTAAATTAATAAAATCAATTAAATTACTATAATTACAATAATTGTGGTAATAAATTAAGCATAGTAAAACATTAAAGAAATTATAATATTTCAATCTTATCCTATTAAATTTCATACAAAAAAACTATGACGTAATAACTAAATTATCTAAAAAGACGTATTAAAACACCAATTAAGAAATATTCTTTCTTCATCGTGTGAATTGAGAAACAATATACACCGTAGATAGCACACGTTTTATTCATAGAACATAAATAGTTAGTATTCGTCTCACGCACGTCAAAACGTGGTTGATTACACGATTCAAATACGATGTGTTCGTAAATCAATATGAATATTCTATATTTTTTTATAAATTAAGAAAATATCTTATAACGCTAGATAAAAAGCCTCTGTATGTTTTCAATGTGTCGACTATCAGCTACGAATGCTAAGTGTAAGTATGTGAATGAATGAGGCAGGCGGCGCGCGGACGTATACGACGGGTGATGGCGGGTCGCGGCGGGCACTACGTGGAGCCCCCCGTCACCGTGTGAATCGCCGGATGACCGGTCCATGGCCGAGGTCGCGCTGAATATGCAGCGGCCGGCGCTTAAATATTAATGGGAAGCTTCTTAAAAACCTCCAGGGGACAATCACAGCCGTAATGAAATGTAGATGATCCCGCGGGCCGGTGACCCGCGCGTCCTGTCGTCGCCGACCCCCGGCGGTCATACGTTCGAATACGTCACGCACTAATCATATACAGCAACTACGTCGGGATGGAATACCCAACTCAAAAGTGACAATTTTACAATGGATGAGTTTGCCTTACCCCATCCCATTATTTGAAAAAACATTCAGTACTTACATTTTTTTTATAAATTCATCTAAAATATATGTCTACGTCTGTATATGTGTTACTAAAGTTTACTATGGGGAGTCCTAGTCTGCGATGGTGGCAGGTTGCTCATTAGTAGTAGTTTTTTCAAGGTGCCTTTCCCTGTAAATCTGATGTTTGTCTAACATAACATACGGCTATATCATTGTATTTAGATGTTCGAAGATGAATTCGGTTCTGGAATGATTACTTATAAAAGAGTTGACACCGAACGTATTAGCTTCCTCGTAGCCTTAAGCTGGTAAAAAATAATGGTTTGGAAATAAATGTTGTGTAAATGAAACATTCAAAGGTAAAACTGCAAATTATAAGAATCTCGAAGTACTAACGTTGAATATAAAATATTAAAAAACCAGTAGCCTTTTCTGTGACTAAAATACAATTAACTCTTGGATAGAGAATTATTCATGAACATAAGCTAATGATTTACCCTCTACTAAGCAGAATAATTTTTCTCTTTGAATAAATCTCAATATTTACAAAATCATCTCCGAATTATTCACTTACTACCTACGCCAAAATACGTCAAAGATTTTTAATTCAAATCATATTCTTTGCAAAGCAAGTTTGTATCCTTTACATGAAAAATATTTGCGTCTCAACAAATTTCAAACGAGCTATTACCATAATGTCGTACATAAATGCAAACGGCGGCATCTCTCAGCGACGCCCGGAGGCGCCTGCCATCAAACCTCCAAAATTATACAAAATCCAACCATTATCATTCGAAAGTGGCACTTTTATCGTAAGTACCACGAAAAAATACAATTTTTTGGGATTACAAATTGCTTACATATATCTTTCTTTAAACAGTGTCCCTAATGCGATGCATTGATTACAACCGACCGACCCATCCCAATCCAGATTCGCAGATTTAAAGCACAAAAAACTAGATCAAGAAAAATATGCAAGAACCGAGTTCTAGAACAACAAACTCCATCACTTTAAATTATAATGCATCTTGTATGGGAAAAAGTAATTTTCAGTTCTGACAAACTAAATTTCAGATCAGGTTTCGTTATTTGACACCTTTTTGTCGTTCTTGTTAAAAATAAACAATTTAAAGAGGATGGACAAGAATGATGTAATTTAAGTAAATGATACGGATCTGAATCAGAAAATATTACAATTGAGGATATATATAATGAAGCCAATTGTAATTGAAGCGAGCGAGTGGGCGCCACTGTCCGGCGACACCGCGCCGCGCCGTACCGCGCGTGCTTGCTTTATCATCATCATTGCCGAGATTGACTGCACTCCACGCCTACTGATAACCATACTAACTACTTAACAATTCCATCTAAAGTTGCCCATACACGACATTAAAAAATATTACCTGATGTCTAATACCCAAAAGAAGACAAACTAGATACAGTAGAGTAGTGAATGCTTTGAGTTAGTTCTTTTGCCGATTTTAGTATATGTATAAATAGTTATATTATTACAAATTTATGACAAAAATTTATTCGCTAGTAGCAAATGGCGGACACGATACAACTAGGAGTTGTAGGTAAGGAGTCAAATATTCAAGATCATCAAAATTTGGCGGCTTATATCGCACAGATAGATTATTAACAGAGTTCTGTGAGTTAAACCGATGGCTTTTGTTATGTTTAGTTCGTATATTAGAGAAATAGAGAGAGAAGTACAATTTTACCATAGATCTTAATCTGATATCAGATCAGAATTCACTCTCGGCTAAGCCTCTTTCACACAATTTATCCATACTTTATTCGGCCTTTGTCTTACTTTACAACTATTCACGTTTAATTACATTACTTTCTTGTGTACATTGCCATTAAAACCCCAATAGCAGACGTCCGCAGCACGCCTGCACTGCTGAGCACGCGCACCGCTCGTGCCACCGACGCACATTGCTTCATTTAAACTGACCGCCTGACATACGAAATCATGATTTAACCTATATTTAACCTCAATCACTTAACAATCACTGTTATTCCCACGACACATTCTAATAGTCGTGACATCAAATTCTTGTAGATTTTGCAAAATAGTTGAATGAAATAAATATACGAGTCAGCCGCGTGATGTTGTATGGAATTACGTATCTATTTCCCACTGGTGGCGCAGCAGATTGCTAAGCAAAATGACAGCCGCAATCACAATAATCAACTTAATTTATTTATTTATAGCTTCAGTCTTATCCATAAAGCAATAACGTCAAACAGAATACAAATAAGTAACAGTGGGTTATTTGTGCGATTTCGATAATAATTCGTTGAAGAGGAAATTTTACAACAATATTTTAAAAATCCCTTTAATAGCATTTTGTTATTTACAACAAGGATGAACATCGGTGAGATACATAGGTACATAAACAAAATCTTTTACATTATACATAGGTGGATGCACATATGAGTAATATTGAAGCACTTGTAATTGTAAATAAAGTTTTTTGATACTTAATTTTACTAATATGTAGTGCGAATGTTTCCGATGAATGGATGGATGGTTGTTTGTTAGAAAATATCTCCAGAACGGGTGCATGGATCTCGATGAAATGTGGCATAAATGTAGAATATAGCCTGAAAAAACATAGGCCAACTACCCGTCGTGAGCGAGCCAGTAGGGCCATAATGTCAAATCACTGACGAAATCAAAGTATTATACAGTGATTGGTACTTGTTAAACATTGCGAATCGATGGTAATACCATCGTTATAAAATTGCTTCAGCAGAATTAAAGCACCTAAATGCTTCCCTTTCCTTATGTCATAGAAACTAATAGGTCATTGTTAACTTCGACAGTATTACTTCGTACTAATTAACTCGGACGTACTCTACTGTTTACCGGAATTACATTTAATTAAGATAACTGTACATAAACAGGAAAATGTCTGCCAGGTTAGCATATGAGAGGATACGACAATTAACTGAAATATTTATTTATATACATGCTAGCTTTGCACGTATTTTTGTACGATTGATTTAAAAAGTTACATACGTAACAAAGATCTGATGGTTAACTATGTATTAACATAGCAATATTATGCAGTATCTTCTTATTTACGAAATGACTGAAGGTATTTTATATCTGTAGACTCATTCTCATTTTAATATTATTTAAATCCGAACGATCCACTTGCAAAGCTAAGAATATTTAATAAAACTTAATGTTAATTTCAATAGAGTTTTTTTCTTTGTAGATCCCAATTGCAAACATGATTTTTCTTTCATTTTTCCTTATGAAATTACAATTCTTATTTCCTTCGGGTCGGGGATTCGCGAAAGGGGCTGATATAAACAGATAGACGCAAACGAAGTCACCGCATCAGGGTTCAATGATGCACCTTCTGAATAATACATTATGATCTGAGTACGTTTACCTCCGCTGTCTGCATTCTTAACTTATTCCCGGCAGGACGACTGACCGTTGCCCTTTGCCCTGTGCGGGTTCAGGGCGACGGAGACGTGACGAAGCCGACGACGTCACGGCCACCGCTTCTGGATTTCTCTAGACTATTTACGAATTGGATATTAAGAATTAGGGGTGGTGGATGTAGATACAGTAAGGATGCTTTATATTTACTTACGTGCAATTTCTTTATACTACGTGTGATTAATGCAGTCATATGTAAGAATGGATGGATTAGTGTTTATCTATAATACATTTCTACACTACTTACTACTACTACTACTTACATTCAAGTTTTGTTTTAAGTATAATTTGGAAAAGATCGATTCGCATATTTTAAACATTCGTCACTCGTATGAAACAAAAACAAATCCAAATCAAACTGTCCCCTGCTTGTACTTTTTTTTTGCATACCATTCGTGGTATGATGTATTTCTGATATTACCGCTCCCTTTGAGAAACAGTATAACACTTTGCAAAGACAAATTTTGATACAATCGCGTAGAATATTCTAGAATAAACATCCCTGTGGCAGTGAGGCAGCCCTATTCTCGACCTACCGCAATATCCGTTCCATGTAATGAAATCGATCATCGAAAAACGTTACGCACTAACATGAATAGTTCAATGACGTTTCTTTATTTAAATGTTTCATTTGCAGTTAATGCTCTCTTTTAACCTTTAACCCATGTTAATCCAACTCCAAGAATATAGCCATATATAGAACTGATTAACTTTTAATTGAGTCCTAAATGTTAGAACTCACGTAGGTCTTGTTTATCAAAAGATTTTTTTGGTAAATATCAATTTAAAAAATCTTGTTTCTTCCTTTTGATTTAAGTCGATAGAAAGTAATAACTTAATCAGCTTAAAGGTGAAAGATAAAACAATAACATTGTTATCTTGGACATTTAATTATTAGTTATTTAGTTATTATTTTTACTATATTCTTTCTTAAAAGATAACATTTTATTGCTTCAGAAATTAATATCAAAAATGACGCAATTTTAATTTAAAATTTCAAACTACTGTAATAATCATAATATTCTTATGTAAATTAGTTTGTTGCTACACGTTTAAAGAACTGTTGTTAGTTCCAAATTGTGAGTTAAAATGAATACCTTTTATGATTTATCCATTAAGTGTTTTTTCGTTCCGAGACAACACTTGACTTGTAATCTGCAAGTCCTGGGTTCGAATCCCGCCATGTACTAATGTGTTTTTCGATTTTCCATTTACATATGTTCATTTATCCGACGTTCTCACGGGGAAAACATCGCGATGCAACCGGCACATATCTGCGAAGAAATTCAAAGATATATGTGAAGTTAACTAACCCGCATTGGGCCAGCGTGTATGTATGGCCTAGTCACCCCTGACTTAGGGTAGACTCCGAGCCCAACAGTGGGGACGTATAGTGAGCTGATGATGAAGTGTTTTTTATTTATTTAATAGTCGTATAAGTAGTATTAATTTTCTTCTAACTTAAGCTTTCTTTTGCAGGCGCCTCTCTTCTACGCATCGACCCCGAAGAAGGAACACTTATTTAATTTAAAAACTATTAACAATAGATAATGAATCAGACAATTAATGGACTCGCCCCCGAACGTTATGATCTGGCCTACTTGGGTTTTAGAATCTAACACTTCGGGCAAATCAATACGTACCACATTACTAAGAATCATTAGTGATTTTTTTTTAATTAGCTAATGTCATTTCGCAATAAATACCGTGGGTATATGTCTTTGGCAAGTTTGGGCAATAAGTTCGATTGTCAGTTGTGATTACTTTTTTTTTTAATTCTTTAAAATGTAATCTTAGTCATAATCATAACTATATGAAGTGGGTTATAGTAACAAAGGTGACTGAATGGAAATGTACATACTGTATACACACTTCATAGCAATAACGTTATACTCCATCCCATATATGAACCTGTCTGTCGTAATTTTTCCATAAACATCTAATACAATCTCGACGTTAGGAATTTTCTCAAATATTTTTTCCGTAACCAACTAACACTATTTCTTTTTAAATAACTTACTTTTTAATAAGTAATAATGACGCAAAAGAAATGCGATAAAATTATTTACTAACAGTTTTTCATAGAATCTAAAATGTTAGGTATATAAATATATAAATTATATGTGTAGCAAAGTAAATCTACCATTATACTGCATACATTTATAGCTACAAGTAACATAAGATTTGAATTTATTTTCTATACTTTAACTCAAACCATAAACAGTGTTGAAATCATATATTATAACCATAACCAGTGTCTGACGGAAGAACAACGACATATGTACATATATATTAATATACATATACATTTGTAGCGTGACGGATTACTTCCGGTTGTAACAATCGAACGGGTAAAGTTAGAATAAAGCTATGTATTAAGAAAAGGCACGTGCCACTTATGTACCGCGAAGCCTACGTGACTTCGTGCTACTCTAATAGCATATATAATCAACATCTGTAAGTAACAGACGTAATTGGCCTACTAATACCAACGATTAATTGGCATCGTTTCAAATTAATTTTACCTTTAATGGTTTTGTGATAAATTAATGATAAACTGGTATATAGGTATATACGCATCTTGTGCTAATTTTACAAAATATGTATCATATATGTATTTACTACCAGTCGCCCGCGACTCCGTCCGCACAGATTTGAAAATAAATTTAATGAGTAGTCTATGTTCTACAACTATGACAAATTTGATTAAGATCCGTGCCCGTTCCGAAGATACCTTCAAACAAACATCCATCCACCTATCCATCTATCTAAACATTTGCATTTATAATATTAGTAAGATTTTTAACTCCATCGTTTAGGGATTCACTCCTATTCGCTTCACTTGTGTTAACGAGTAACTTATATTATATTGTATTTTGCGTTAATTAGAAAGAATAAAAATAAAACTTTAAAACATTAACTTTTCATTAGCATTGTAACGCACAGCAGAAGGGCACTGAATAGAAAATGTTAACATGTCATAACCCTACGCACTTTTATGATTATTTATAGATCATATTGGTTATCTGTCCGATTTAATTTTGTAATTTGTATCGTTTGACGTATGGAATCCATTACCAACTGCCTCAAGGACTTTGGACTTATAATGTTATGGCAACATAATAAAATTTAATCGAAGGTAACTTTGTAAATATATTACAGTAATCTTTCGACAGATTAATATTTACAAATTTTTATATTGCAAATTCATGAAAAAGGTTATTGCAGAACATAATATAAAATATGTATAATTGAACAATATATGAAACGTCTTAATTTTATTTTATTCATATACATTTTAACCCTTTAACGGTCATAAGGAGTGGACAGTGGAAAAAATAAATCGATAATGGTTAAGGGTATATAATAGAAGTAAAAACATATGTATATATATTTCTATGGTGGGAAATATATTCCCTCTACCGGTCAGATTCTATTCTAAATTGTGTGCTCTTTTCACGTGCCCGACCTATTCTTTTACTGTAATTATGTACAATAATTTATTTTTGGTAGTATTTCAAATAAAAATCTTTGCAAACATCAAGTTTTTATATTTATTACAAAAATAGTACTCCAAAAAAGTATTTTTATTTACTTTTAACAAAAATCTCATTTTATTTTTTATGAAAATCTCTGGAACAAGGTGCTATGCACAGTGCGACTTGGCATTTCGCACGCATAAGTTTATGTAACACACATAATCATGGTGGTGAAAATATCGCCTATAACTTATAAAGGGTTAAATAATCAGATAAAAATTTCTATTGCATAGATATATAAACTGTAGAAACATAATCCGGAGTATAAAAGCTAAGAGGAAATGTATAAAATGTCTTTTCGAAAATCGATTCTCCATTAGGCGTCATATTTGTATGAAATTTCTATTAATTATAAATCTATGGTCTATCATTATACCTCCTTAAAGTGTAATTTATTAATACCATTGCTTCCGAAATAAGTTGAATGTTATCTACCGCGAATGATTGTTACCTACCGCGAATCGAAACCCGACCAAATTGACTCTTGTTAATATAGTCACAAAAACATTTATGAGAATAACAAGTGGTCATTTTATTTCTACTATTTCGCTCAGAATTAATAAAAAAAGCTATAAAACAATCAACATAACCGAATCATCATACCCATATACATAATAGGCTACAGTTTTTCCTCTTTGCATAAAAATATTATGATTAAAAGTAAGATTATAAGCAAGCTTATAAGTGTATTGACGTAATTTAATATGCTTGATAATATAACTCGTTTTATTCTATTGCTCGATTTTGTAAATAGCCACCCAGAGTATTTTTTTCAGCGCCTGGAAGAATGTTAGTAGCTAATACGTGCCGTAAGAATTTCAGAACGTTGCTAACACAAATTAGACAGACGTTTGGGTAGGTTTTGAATTTAACGGAGTTTATTTAATATAAAAAACCACTTAATATGTATATTCATAGCATATTGTGAATAGATATAATGGAAAAGGGATTGATTGCGAATGGGCAAATGGTTAGTCTCTTATCAAAGCAAGTACTTATTAAATTCGGATTAATGTTAAACCCTAACATGAATTAATTAAGACCTCCTAAATCATCAAAATTCTTGTGCCTCTAAGTATGACGTCATTATTAATATATTATTCTACGCTTGCGATATACTGTTTATCATACCAAAACGTTGTTTATTTTTTCTAATAATTTAACAATACGATTGTTTTTAACGACACCGATGTTATAAAAGAAAAGGTTCCTATGGTTGTAGTTTTATAATCCTGAAGTTATTTTAATAAAAATACAATTGTCTTATTTCTCAAGTAATTAGTATTTTAAAGTTAAATTCAAAGTGTTTGTATGCTAGAGACGAGAGGCATGTGGTGTGCGGCGTGAGAGGCGCGCTGCCGGGAGCGCATTGCGCGTGCTGTGCGCGTCGCGGCGGCTTGCGGGCACGATCACGTGACCATTGACGTCAATACTGACCTCTGCGGCACCCGCCAGCCCGCCACCCGCCTGCCACATACCGCCCGCTTGCCTTCTGCTTATCGTACCCAAAATACCCTACAAATACAACAAGCGAACCATTGCCTTAGCGCTTTGACGCGCACTTCCATTACAACACCACAAATTAAGTCATCCATGTACAACGCACAAGGCCTTCATTGCATACTTATATTATTTACTAACTATACCTATTCTGCAACAATGGTGATTAACTTAAATATGATCGGCAACTTAAGCGTTGGATCACAATAATATAATAATAAATAATAATAATAAAGTTTAAAGTTCTTGATATAGAAGGTTTAAGTTTTATCAATGTTTTCGTTACGTGTACTTATTTTCTTTACTTACAATTTAATCTAAAACTCTATGTCCTTTCTAAAGTGACGCAAATATAAAGTAACTACTAAATTATTGTTATATGAAAATCTTGACCAAAGTAATATTTACGTAAGACCAATATAATTGTATTTTATAATACATTATGTAATCATGCGATTATCTGTGTTAGATTTCACACATACATATCGTATTTCATATTTTTTACATTCTTAATAACTACAATCCAATCATTTTTACTGAAAAACAAGAATGCTTACTGGTTTAGAATGTTATATAAATCCGAATAAAATATGTATTTTGACAACGTTTCGAGCAAATTTTTCAGATATGAGATTGAAATGTTTGTCAGTCGAATAATAATTATAACATTTGCATGATGCACAAATTCTCTTACACGATAAGATCAGAGTTAAATTACAATCTTGTTCATTTATCTGTCGTGTCATGAGTCAGACATAACACAATTACAATTGTGTTTTGCTTCCTTAATAGTTTACAGATGTTTACACCATGCTGGAATACACAATTGATCCATCTAGATAAAATATAGATTTTATCTATTGATATATTATACTAAATTTAATTTTGATTGAATTAGTCATACAACTTTTTAAAAAATGCATACCCTGCACAAAAACGTGAGAGTCATAATGGCTGGTGTACTGAATAAAATTTTACGCTACAACCTTTGTAATCTACAAAATATGTCAAAATTACTACGATATTTCTTAGTACTATACGCCCGAAACTTCACTTAATACAATTTTTGTCAATGACGTCACAAAAACGCTCCCACGAATATTCATACTAGGCCCTCAGTACTATCCGTATCTGTTTCCCATTCTATTATTTACTTATCACATTAGCTTTACATCTGACTATCCGCAGAGAAAAATTATGAACGTTGCGATATAGAAATCATTTGATATTCCAAAAAAAATATTTCGGCGCAAACAAGAACAGAATTTAACATGTTGTGACACAACGAGACATTGGCCATGATCAGTGACATAATACGCTTACGTAAGTATTATGTTATGTTTACCATTTCCTTCACGTGTCTGGTTTTCCTACATAAATCAGCATTCAAAGATATTTAAAGGCACTCTGCGAACACTATGGGTCGCTCCGGACAAAAAAAGCAACGTCTATTTGGTTTTGCTTGCTCTATATTTAGTGTACGACTTTAAACACTAAAAAGTTTTTATGGTACAAAATGGCAATCAAGCCAATGGCTATAATAACTAAGGTAATGGCCAGAATAGGTGATCACTGCCAAACACTGGCAACCTATAATACATATCAGAGGAAACATGGAACTACGCTTTATCTCTGTCTTATATAACCGGAGCTGAGTATTCGTGCAATAGCTAATCCTTACTGTATTAATGTTAAAATGTCTAAAGTCAAAATAATTTAAAAAAAATGTGCAAGAAAAAAGTTTCTTATTTTTTCGTGAATAAACCTTCTTTGGTCTTCTTCGATCATCGTACCTAAGTTTTAGAAACACACTTCACACATTTTTTTATACTAGCTGTTACCCGCGACATCGTCCGTTTTGTACCAAATGATTTTTCAGTTCGCAAAATCTGTAATAATCTGGCGGACAGCCGGTGAGTCGACACCTTTTCGATGCACCGACACATTTAATTATTTTTTGTGAAATCTTGATATTTTTTTTTAATGATAAAACTAATATTACTCCTATGTACCTTAGCTAAATTCCTTTACAAGTCCTGATAAAATCTTGCTTGGGAGAATATTGGAACAAACGCACCGACACATATACAATTTTAAACAAAAAATTGTTATAAGTAACGCAACATACAGACAGAACAATTTTATTTATCTATATATTTACTTTGTTCAAATTTTCAATCGATGATAAAATATTTTTTATTCATCCACTAAAATTCAAATGTATATTTTTTATACTTATATAGTCAATGACACTTGATGTTAATACAATTTTTTGCCTACTAAATTTTTTATATTACCTGGCATAAAACGTACTATGTATAATAGAAATACGTTGTGTAACATACAAAGACTATGTGTAAAATTGACTGAGCTTATAATTCAGAAACAAAAAATCAAATTTCCTTCCTCCTACAAACACATCTTTATTTTTCTTATAATAAATTCCAGCTTGATACCTTCATGCGTTTTTGAGAAAAAGGGTATTAACAGACAGACGGACAACATATCCTATAAGGATTCTGTTTTTTTTCCTATACGGAACCCTAAAAACATTGCAGTTTACAAGTTCATATACAAAATATTACGTATCATAGATACTCATATCTAATTTTTTTCGACATTAAAACATATGTAAAAATTTTACATGAAATATGTAAAACGAGAAGATCGACAGGTCACGTGTCAAGTGATAGCGACTACAAATTGCCCAAATAAATAGTAAATACACGTGACTCGGAAAACTACTGACTATTAATGTGTCCGTCGCCATTTCGTTTTCTTTTTCTCCGGACACGATCTTTGAAAATTCTAATAAGTTTCATTTCAGTTTTTGTTTTATTCGAATATACTAGAAAACACAAACAAACTTAATGCATACGCCACATTATACTTATTTTAATTGCGAACACGAGTATGAAGAATTTCAACATTACAATATTGTTGTTTATTGCATATGTCGTGTGAGGTCGTTTGAGTTTGTAGTTGAATGATTTTAAATTCAATTAACACAAAGATTCTCTGTTTTATCTTTTATATACAAAATGTCATTTATCGTCAACTTTCCATCGTCGGTAAAGAATGAAAATTAAAAAAATCTTTATTATTATATTACACACAAAGTTTAAAATTCAATGTTGCCTTGGCTCCTTAACAAGAAATACCTGTATTTAAGGAGCAAAGGACTTCCCTTACATGTAATTGCATAATTATTAGAATTAATTAGGTTATGAATAAACAATAACAGAGTCGGAATATGTCAAACTTACAATTTAATTTCAATATGTATAAGTATTTCATACATAAACAATACGTATAAAAAATATTAATGTTTTAATTCGAGATAGGAACAGGTAGTGATGGCTTTGTAAGCTTCATAGAAACGTGAAATGTCCCATTTGATGGGAATCTGTTTCGCTGTAAATTAAACATAGCTTTAAGTAAAGTATTTATTAAAGTACACTTAAACATAAGTGTTTAAATTATATAGTACTAACAATAAATTAAATACAAAGTTATATGCAAAAAAACTAGTTGTATTTTAGAATCGATCGAATTAAAATAGGAAGGTCAGAAGACAAAAGTCCTCTAGTTAACCTGAACGGTGGGTCGCACGTGACTACTAGATATTTTATGGTCTGAATTAATTTTGTTTATTACACAATACAGAGAGCGTCGCTGGCGCAGGAATTAAGCTTACGACCGGACCGAAGGGAATTCTACATGTCCAGGTTCGATCTCCGCCATGTATTACTGAAAATTGAAGAGTTCAATTTTCGAATTTCATATGTACTACATCAGACGCCCTTACGTTGAAGGATAATCGTAATGTAATCAACACATATCTACAAAGAATAATCACACTTTCGTGAGACAGTGTGAGCGACGGGCCGCGTCCACGAAATATTACCAGTCCCCCTCAAGGAAGGGCCCCCGGTGGGCTCGGAACTAGTCGGTGCCGTCACCGGACGAATATACGTGAGTGTTTTGCCGTTTTTATATAAGTTTTTCTACGAAGAAATTCGAAAATATACGTGTGAAGTCGACCCCCAAAGGGCCAACGTGGTTGATAATCCTAGTCACCCCTAACTCGAATAGGCTCAGAATCCCTCGGTAGGGATTATTCTTTAGCTACTTTATCATAGTTAAAGTATAAAATAAAAATTAAAACATTGTACCATACTTAAAGATGCCATTATGATTCTAGTTTCATGAAAAACTACGAGAAAAGCTGAGATATTTTTCATCTATAAAGATTCAGTAAATTAAAAGAATACACGTCAAATATGGTAAATAAAATGCACATTGTTTTAAAAATGTTTAATTTTCATCAGTTCATTGAATAACAAAAGTTACACGTGAGCCGAGGTAATGTCAAAGGACTTGAGCTATAATTTCGCCGCGAAAAATCTACGAACAAATATGAAACAGGACATTATAAAAGAATTTTTCGGCAAAGATTTTTTCAATAATATTCTAAAAAATATATATTTAACGTAAATTTAACAAAGTTTGTTTTGCTGCAGAAAAATTTGATAAAATCATTCGCTAGTGTCTCAGAAGACGTACCCGAAGTAATTTGACAATCTGATTAACAATTTCTGCTCCTAAGCAGAAGCGAATATTTACAAAGAAATAGTTTTAATGGCATATTCATATTATTTTGTGTCATTCATTAAAATACATATTTAATTTCGTTTATATTTTAAGAGGTTGCTGATCTCTAAATATGTGAACTTTTTAAATTATCGTTAAAAAAACGTACAAGTGTTAAAAATAAACTTTCTCATACTTTCTTAAATTGAATTATATTTTCTCATTTTAAAATAAAAAATTACTATTTTTTTTATAAAATTAATTGTAGTCACGTGTAGTATCTATCTTGTAAGTCCCATAAATGTGATACATACATTTAAAGAAGGAACGACCTCTTGACCGGACGTCACTCCATTACCTACTACATATTCCTAGGCCGATTCTATTGAATTTGCACGATATGAAACATTGTTAATATTCAACTTTACATCTTAAATTAAACTATTGTAGATTGAAAAACTAATTAAAATGTGTATACTTACGACTTTGTGACAATAAAAAAAATTTCAAAGTTGGTAATGTAATTTTAAGTTCATATCAAACCTTAGATGAAATAATCTTTTCTGTTTTTAGTAATGAAAAATAGAAACGTTTGCTTACTTTATTTAATTAAACAGAACTGAAGTAACAGCTAGAGACTAATAGCTAATCTACTCTTTTATAAAAGGTTATTTGGTTCTATAGGTAATATTCGACTTGCACAATTACACGCAGAACTCGCGTAATACTGGCCACAAAGCTAAGCTTTATTTGCTTTTAAAAAGAAAACATAAAACATCGTCACTTTAAAAAAAAAGTATATTTAAGTAAAATCTTCAAGGTGTTTCAAATTATCACAATTGACTAATCAATAAAGTCAGATGTACCCGTCGTCCGCCCTTGTACGATCCGAATAAGTGTGCGGCTCCACGTTTTCCAATGTCTTTTTAATCCAGTCACATGTTTAGTTAAAACTACCTACGCGTGGATGACAACCTCCACCTCGGTCACGTGTACCTCATCGCCTGAACAGATGCAAATGAGAGCAAGCAAAAGTATTCAAATAACTCTCCTATTAGCCGACCTGAACTGACTAAATATCGCATTTGAATATCCACATTCACTATCGCTAATCATTCTGTATTATTTTAATTTACAATTTGTTTGTGGCAGAAGACTACATAATTGAATTTAAGTTTATTCTGGTTAAAAACAAGAAAGTCACATATAAATATTTTGTATTACTACTTGATAAGCTTGGCCAGCATTACAGCCACAGGAAAATGTTTAACAATAGCCAACATGACTACACTGATGCTTCCTTCCCTTTTCCGTCTCGTTCCGCTTTTCTCTTCCTTTTTTTTTGATAAAACGTAAACCTACACGAGACGCTCCCGTAGTAACTATGTCTAAGAATTATAACATTGTAGAGCTAAATCTGAATTTTCTGAAATGATCAACCTGTCAGGTTCAAAAATCTGATTCATCACCTTTAACCAAAAACGTATTTGATAGCATTTATTATTCAAATTTGCAGGCAAAGTAAAAAATGCTAACCAAATTCAGTATAAATTTCTAATCACAGAATACGGTAAAGGAAGTAGAGAGTATGAATGTATTACCAATTCTATTGAGCTTAACAAAATCAACTTAAGTGGGCATAAAATATGTATAATTTATAACGTGGTCACGTGTGAACTTAAACATTGTAGAGAAGACAGGAAGATATGATGACGAAATAACTAAGGAAACGTGAGAGATATTCACAGGTTCATTCCTTTACATTCCCGGTCGTTCCCGGTCACTCACCGCCGGCTGCTTGTGTAAGCCTCACAGTTTCCGGATTGTTCTTATGAAAAAACTTGATTTCGTAACATTGAAAATAGAAATCAGTTCTTACTGCATACATTCTTACAAAATACACGAGGAAAATGTCATTTATTTGGAAATATGTGCAAAATGTATTCTATTGATTTAGTTATTGGAATAAATTGAGATTACTCGTGTTGCACATATTTTACTTATTACGTATTTAAAGAAAAAATTAAAAATTTATTTTTGTTTCGATTATATTGGCATTGAATCAAACGGGCGTTAATCACATTCGATAGAATAGTTTCTAAATAATGATAGGTAAGTCTCTTATCTCGGCCATCTTAAACAATGCACATTAAATTACCTTTGTTCGTTAAACTATTGTTAAAGAATTTAGTTATATGCAGGTACTGTTTGTTACCTAACGTAAAGTACATTGCCGTGTGTGCGATGTGTATTTTGTATAAAATATTCTGTCTTTCAAATATTTACTTACAAAGAATTGGTTTTCCCCTTCAAAAAACCCAATCATTTAAATATTTACAGAGGTGGAAAATGTTTTTTTTTTAATAATAGCAAAACGACTCATTATATAACGAAGAAAGGTTTTTAGTTCTTTAGAAGAAAGTTGTAACTATAATATATTAATAATTACTATATAACTATATTAAGGTCCCTTATCTGTAACTTATTTTAATATAATTGACAAAGTACAAAAAATCAAAATAATAAAGTGGAGCTTCGAAATAATTAATTTAACCAACATGATATCTGTATGACAGTTGTAAATATTCTACCTACTCACCTTAACCTTAGCGGCTGGTTTATTTTTACGGAGAGCATTTATGCCGTTCCGAAACTGTAACAAGAAAGTCATTAATTAAATATCACAAAGCAATAATATTCTTGTTGAAAGAACGATGTGTTCAACAATATATATTTAATTCATAAATGAGATAATGTACGACATAATATTCGATTATATTCCACAAATTACAGAATGTCTGACTTAAAACAATTTAAGGCTTTATCTCAAAAAGGTTCATTGAAGAACTTAAATCTTCCAACTTATATCGCCTAATATGATATTTTCCTATCAAAAGATGGCAAACGAGCAAGCGAAAGTAAGCAGCTGTGTCGATCTTGACGGTCCCAGACGGAATTTACAGTCCAGATTGATAAAATACTGGCGGTATTGGGCAGAAATGGATGTCCGTGGTCTCTTCCTACCCCTCTGGGTTACGGGCGAGAGTTATGTTGTTGAGGTTAACAATAAAATTGAGGTTATGTTATTTTAATACTTACTGCACAATTGAAACAACTAAACAGCGAGGGTGATGGCGTTGCTTGTGATGTGGGTGTGCCGAGGTAGCTTCGTAGGTCAGTGGTATCGCTCACAACAGCGGCACAGTTCACCTGACAATCGTTGTTTTTATTAATAAAATATTTTTTTTAAGTAGCGTTTAATAAATGGCAGAATTATAGATTATATATTAGAATTATCAATGTAACTTTACCCCCCTCTAACTTTTTTAAATCCGTAGACAAAATACGGGATCTAAACTACGGCAATACAAGTATTGGGCACGCTTGCTCGTTATTTTTTTTTTATATAAAAAACTGGCAAGTTTGAATACGGCTGGTATGAGTCTTTGTCATGTGTATCAGTAATGTAAACAAATACGCTTCTAAAATTATTCACATCTTGCGCTTCAACAATTATTCACACGGATGGTATTTCCTAGATAAACAATTCCCTTGTATTATTTTCTTGCATCAAAACAATAATTCTAATTGAATATGAAATATTGTAGCCTTTTACTGGTATATTATGCTCGTATTTATAACAATTCCTATGTAAGTTTCTAAATTGAATCTTTCCTTAATCTATATTTGTCTTTTTATTACGAAAATTATTTGCCTGAAGTCAGTTTCATCTCGCTTTTAACTCTGTGAGCTTAATAATGACTGTAAATGCTTCGTAACAATGTGTCACACACGTGTTAAATCAAGTTTTAACCTTTTATATACTAATTAGTAATAGCTATAAAAGACATCTTATTAAAAAAACATTTATGTACTTAATCATATGAATGAAAAACTATCACAATTATACCTTACTTCGTTCTTTTTAATTTCTTAAATACGCATTAAAGTATAAACATAAAAATAAATGGAGAACGCCATTTAAAATGTTGCAATTATTTCAAGGTCAATGTCAACTAAAGAATTAACACATTACGCATTACCTCTTGAATTAGTTAACATGCCATAACAATGTAATTTTATTTATATTTAGTCGCTGAAGCACACGTTGAACTGTTTATTACATGCAAGCACAAAGAAGTTTTACTTTGTTTAAGGCTGCAAGCTTTAAGATGCACCCAAAAGGTTTGGTAAGCTTCTTACGTTGTCAATTTAGAGACTTTAGACATTACACATAATTAATCATTGATGAACTGTTAGATAATAATAGCAAAAGCATCTATGCTGGTCGCTTCCACAAAACGGGTTGAATGCACTAGTATATACTGTGTACAGTCGGTGCGACCTTGTCGCTGCGCGCACGCAGGCTGCGGCCCGATAGCGCAGCCGGTCCGCCACTCGCCTCTCACCAGTAGGTACTCACGTTCGCACTCGTCACGTCGCTGCCATACACCGCGGAATAACTTGTCGGCGGAAAGTTGTACTGCGGCGGCGACATTTCGGCCGATAGGCCAGGTCGCGGTACTCGCGAGTCACCAGCCGTACACAAACGCGATCCCACAACGGGTCAATCACACGGGCCGGCGCTCCATCGCTCCTCGTGCAGGGCTGGCGCTATCGCCGCGCGGGTGGCGAGCTCACTGGCGCGGCGGTCGGCGCACGCGCAGACGCGGATTATCGTACTTTATGTCGATAATGAGTAACGCAAACTTCCCCGTCGTCAATTGCGTAGTGTACTCATCGACACCGGACCTTATCGGCGAGCGTGTGCGAATACGATAAGTGAGCCGCGCAGACGGGCGCAGCACCGCACGACGCACATCCAGCGCGGCCGCGACACACTGCGGTTGTTGATCATATTTATTTTATATCATACCTACATTATTTTCGATAAATAAACAATTGACGTTAGCGCAGATGGAGCTACCATCATCGTGAATACATATTAGAATGTTATTGTCTGTTTGCAATGGACGTTAAATTGTTTGATTTAACAATGGTCGAGGCAAACATTTCTTAATTAAATATTATTGAGTTTAGTGATTACAGTACTTGTGATTAGCATGTAATCATAATGTAACTTTGTTTACGCTCGTCATAAGTTTATATAAAATGTTATTTATTTAATGATCAAGAAATTTACGACTATTTAATTCAACAGTATTATTGAGACTGCTTGCTCATACTTGAGCAGGTAGGAAACGGATCATAAGCAATCTATCAACTTAGACCATTCACATTGGTTATGTAAATTTCATCTAAGATATAAATAATTAACTTAACCATTACCCACGTCATACTTATATAGAAACAGGAAACATTTGAAAAAACAAACAGATTATTAAAACGTTTATTTTAAAATTCCGTCTCACAATCAGTTTTAACATCGCCGGCATGTTGGTCAAAGTACATTTTATTCAATTATATTTATTAATATACAAACCAATTATAAAATCACAGAAATTAAAGGTTACATACATAAAAAATGTCAATAAAAATATAAAAATGAAAAGAACCTCCTCAGTTTTGAAGTCGGTTAAAAAAAATGACTATCACAATACTTCATCAAAAGATACAAAAGAATACAAAAAGGTTTACAAATGCATAAGATGTAGATCTGTTTTACTTCTTTTACAAACAATATAAAAACTCGTAATTCAGACTTTTTAGTAGAGATAACACTGTTCATAAAATAATTCATTAGAATAGAGAAGTGAAATTGCAAACCATAATCGGCTCCAATCTTTCGTGAGACAACGAAATTACAAATATAGTCTTTTTAAGTATAACTACTAACTAAGGAATGTTCATTAATTATAAAACATATAGTTCCAAATACTGACTACCCATTATCATATTGTTTCACAATAAGGCTTTGTCACATG
Organism: Papilio xuthus; assembly: GCF_000836235.2. Classification (NCBI taxonomy): domain Eukaryota; kingdom Metazoa; phylum Arthropoda; class Insecta; order Lepidoptera; family Papilionidae; genus Papilio; species Papilio xuthus. Next base: position 897,943 of record NW_013533761.1, read on the forward strand.
GCTTGCAGCACATTGTATGTATATGTGAGGAGCTGCAGCGCTTGCTGTGCATCTTCTGCAGTCGACCGATGGTGCCGCTGCAGCGCTGACTGCACAGCCGAGGTCACTCCAGCCCCTCGCAGTACTAGTTTTGCCTGAAAATACATGGAAATTCATTTGGTTTCGTCACTAAGTCAAACTTGTATATACATTTGTTAACTTCTTTCACTCTCTTTGATAAAACAGAAATTATAGTCCAATCTCAAAGCGGGTATAAGCAGACAGGATAACTGCCGACATTACTCTATTCCTAGATGAAGTCATAGCGTGTTTGTACCCTGTGATTGTTGGCGGCGAGTGCCCAGGCGGCGCGCGCGGCTAGCACCACCTCTGACGTGTTGCCCGTCAACAGCGCCGCGGACAGGAACTCCAACAGATCCGCTGTTAAACAGAGCATAATTAAACTTTTAAGTTCGCAAAATGCTTTGCACTATACAATACAGACAGGGGACAGGAAGCTCAGAAACGATATGATATTTCCCATTCCTATGCATCCACTGCCAAATCCACTTTCCCTTTCCATCCTTTCCTTTTAAACACAGGAGTAAAATTAGATGCCTTCATAATATGTGTGTATACTGACGTGCGTGCAGGAATGCGGCGCGGTGGTGGTGCGCGGCGTGCGTGAGCGCGGGCAGAAGGCGCGGGTGCGGTGGACGCAGCGCCGGTAGCGCCAGCAGCGCCGCTCCCCCGTCAGCATGCCGCGCCAGCGCCGTGCACAGCCGCGCCCACGCACCGCACGCCGCGCTCCACGAGGCCCCACGACCGCACGTCTTACTCATGAATGATAATACTTCGCTCTGTGAAATAAAACAAAAATCTATATTAAAAACAACACGATATATTTTTTTAATATAATGTTATTTCGAGGTACGTAGCCATCGAATAAACAAGATATTTGTATCTTAAATTCGAATTTATGCAAATAATACTTTTGCGTTTTTACAAATAAAACCATGGGAACAAAAGAAGAACCTCTTGCAATGTTCTACAAGCCTGTTATTATTTGTGGATGAATTTTATCTCAATCAGCAGCCATGTTATAGAATTGAGTGTGTGGTACCTTTAGCAGTATGGCCCTGCAGTGGTGGTGCGCGGCGCAGTGTCGCAGCGTGCGCAGCGCGGGCAGCAGCGGCCCGCCGCCGCGCCCCACAACACGGCACACCTCGCCTACCAGATTGCGTCCGCCCACGCACGCACACATGCACGCCCACGCTGAAAAATTAATCCATTTAAATTTTTCATCCAATAATTAATTATTCATTAAAACCATGATTGTCGTTTTCCAGATTACCATTTAGTGTGATATTTTTCATTCGTCATAATATTTTATTTATTCGTTATAATAATAGCAGAAAAAGAATAACGCAGATAATAAGGTTACCTTTGGGGCAATCATTGGTAAATGTGACCAATAGATGCATGATGGCGGTCCTCAGCTGTTCCGTCATCATGCACCACGGCCACAGCTTGTTGAGGCTGCAAGTTATATTATCTGCAAAGGCTTCCTTAGCGGCCGGGCAGTCCAACATCAAACTGCTTATTAAGGTTAGCAGCCAATACAATGTGTTCAGAACTGGTTCCTGGAAATTAAAAATCGATATATTAGATTTTTGCGACAAAGTAAAATATCTATGAAAGAGTAAGGCAAAAGTGAAAACTAAGCTACAGCGCCATCTAGATTCACGGTGTTAAATTAAAACACTATAATCGAAACAGACTTTATCGTTAAAAATTTTTTACAAACAGTAATCTATCAGCAAGTTCCCTGACTAATCTGTTTTTGAAGTTTAAGTAAGTACTAAAAGAAAATCACTAGCGTACTAATCGTTGATTTCCGAGACTAAAATCTTTGTATAAAACATATCTTCATGCCTGTCATTATCTTTGACAAAACGGAGATATGTTTTATACGGGAATTTTGTTGTCCAAAAGTAAGGATAAGTGACGTACATGGTTAGCGTTCCTGATGACGTCAGCGGGCTTGCCGTGCATGGCGAGGTGGTCGCGCGTCACCCTCAACGCGGCCAGCAACGCGCGCGGCAACTGCCGGTGCGTGCCGTACGCCCGGCAGCGCGCGCAGCACGACACCAACACGCACAGGCATGAACTCACGCGCACCCACGCCTCCTCTACAATACAAAATAATATTTAATTTATGCAAAATTCTAAATATATTTCCTTTATTTATTCACGTAGGAACACTATCAAACAGCACAATTTTTTTAAACATTTGAATATTCTATGACCATTTTGGTTGGATTTGTAGCCTTCGGCGTGGAATTGGTTGTGTCGTGATTGGTTAGTCATAAAGGGGAAAGAATTGATGGTTTCTTTATTTGTTGATTAACCGTTTTACACAAACCTTGCTTGATTTTTTAACAAAAATGTGACCCATTTTACTGGATACTTTTTAGTACATTTAACAGAAGTACCTTGGCTGGCTTCGCATTTTCTCTTATCAAATAGTTCTTGGAATGTGTTTATGAGCAGCTTGCACAACTCCTCGCACAGATACTCGGGCTGGCAGTCGTCGCGACCCGAGTCGCCGGCACCCGACCTAGCGCTTTGAACCACATTCTCATATTTCATATTTGAGAAAAATTCGATGAAAGATTCGTCACTAGTTTTGTCCGCATGTTTTTTATTCGATGCAGATTTGATCAGCTGCGTCAGGCAATGCATCGCTGCGTCTTGAAGTTCTGAAAATTTATATAAGTTTATTTATTTATAGCTCTGCACATATCAACCTTTTTTTGTTCCAGTTTAAATCAATCAATTACTTGTAAAGAAAATTGATTAACATAAAAACCTATTAATACTCCAAACAAGCAAGTTCTGTACTCGTATCGATAAGAGTAATTAATCTTAAATTATTACTATAAGACATACCATCATCGTCTGTCTGTAGAGAATGCATCACTATAGTAAAGAAGGGCATGGCTTGTCTGTGTATAAGGTCTGACCACACGACGTCACCGGCAGAGCGCTCCGGTAACAAAGCTGCGAGCAATGAGAACGTCTGCGTACGTGCGGACTTCTCGTCATCGTCGCCTGGAAAATTATAACATAAAAATATGATATGTATGTAGCTATAGAAATAAAAAAGGAAATGTTTAGATGGATAGATTTTTGTTTGAAGGTATCTCTAGAAATGCTGCATGGATCTCGATGAAATTTGAGATAGATGTAGAACATAGTCTGGACGAACACAGAGCCTTTGTGTTTTTCCTTCATACTATTTAAGTTTTTTTAATATCGCGCGAACGGTGTCGCAAGCGGCTGCTAGTAACATTATAAATGCGATTGGCTAAATGTTTGGATGGACGGATGTTTATTGAAGGTGTCTCCAGAACGACTGGATGAGTCTCGTTGAAATTTGGCATAGAATTTAGTTTGAAGGAACACAAACTATCTGCCAATTAAGTTTTTTTTTCAATCACACGCGGACGTAATCGCTGGCATTAGCGAGTAATTCAATAAGGCCAAGTCAATTTCCTCTTACTACCACTAGACTTTGGCTGTCGAGATACGAAATTAGGATCATCAAATTAAATTCTTATAATGATGTAATTTAAAGGTCATATTATTGAAGTGGTATCGTTTGCTTAAATCGTAAAGTACGATAATCGTTATCAGTTCACAACAAAGTGATTTATCATCGGCAATACTCCGCAGTTTCATGTGAGATAGATAACAGAAACAATACAATGTGTCGATACAATCTGTATGTGAATGACAGCACTTATGTGATGATTTTTATCTCAACAAAACAACGTAAAATAACTCTCTATATCTGAACTTATCTTTTAACCAAAAATATAAATACCGATTTTTAGGATTTAAAACTTGTAGAGATTTATATTTTGTTATGATTTGGAAAACTTTAACTTTAAATATCTAACAATAAAGCTAAAAGATCGAGTGCGCTGAGGGCCGCTTCCGCGAAATAATACCAGTACCACTCATCCTGATGAAGGACCCCCGATGGGCTCGAAACTAGTCGGTGCCGCCACCGTCCAAATATACGTGAGTGTTTAGCCGTTTTTATATCAGTTTAACTAAAAGATCCATCGTCAGTTTACAAATTTATTCATCTAATTCGTATTAAACTGATACTTTATTGAAACTATCTTACTAAGCAGATAACTGACTGATATATTTTTACTATGTTGTAATTACAGTTAAAAAGATAAAAATAGCAAATCAAGCAACACTGTCGCTAAGCAATTTTATGTTGACGTATCTATTTGCAGTATGGTTACTGAAAATACTTGAATATGCAAATTATTATCCATCCAATCATTTTGAGAATCGCGTGAAACTTTTAATACGCCCGGAAATAGATCATTTACTATAACATAAATTTAAACAATACCTTCGTCAGTCGTTGTCAAAGTGAGGAGCAAATTGACCAGACAGTCTTTAGTATTGGCGAGTGATGCGCGCACGCATTTGCGCGTCGCAGCCGCGGCGAGCGCGCGGCAAACCGCGGCGCGAACGCGGTGACGCTGCTCCAAGTTGCCACAACTCCATGACGCACATCTGTTATTAAATAAATTTTACTTTAAAAAAATCACATCATAATTGATTGGGACTAAACACAGAAAAGGCGGCATAGTAATCTACCTGAGCCAGTAAACCGGCTTACTATTTTGCCTTAACTTGGACTCGATGTTATGAACCCATAATAATTACTTAAAAAAAAACAAACATGAAGGAAATCGTAATTGGTAAACACTAGGCCACTTACAATAATACGCGTCATTAACGTTCACGTACTTAACTTGATAGGTAATTACATTCGTCGCGGTCACTAGCAGCTATTAAAATCGCATTATCATCGCGACTGTACGTAAAAAATTGTACTACCAAAAAATATTACATAAACTAAGCCTTCCGCATCTCAGTGATTCTGCCAAATCAAGATTGTTTGAAGGTCTCTTTAGAACAGCTGCATGGATGTCGCTTAAATTTGCCATAGATGTAGAACATCGCTTGGAAGGACATATACGTTACTAATCAAGTTTTTTTTCCATGCGAACGGAGTAGCGGGCGATAGCTAGTCAAGAATAATTTATCACCATAACAATAACATTTCCAAACATAGACCACGTTACCTGAACATGATTCTATATACTCCTTGTTCATTCCACACGTCGACAGGGCAGTTTTTGAAGGCGTTGATATTGTGCAGAACATCTGCAACGCCTACCACCAGGTCTACCGACGGTGGCGGCTGAACGACTTCCTCTGACGGCGACAGCCGGAGTTCCCCGCTCTTACGTGCTCGTACCTCCAACTCCGATCGACGCTCCAATACAGATAAAGGCATGTTGGGCTCTAAACATATAATTTTACACTTATACAATGAAAGTTATAGTAAGAAATAGCATTATGAGTCATAGAACGATAAACTTCGAAAAGATTTTTCAGAGACATAGTATATGACATTGTCTTGTAAAATATTAGGTACATGTATGCGTATTTATCGGGGTCGTAACTGCATTTATTCTTACTTTACGAGAACTGGTGATAAAGTAAATAACTAAAGCTGAAGTTCTTAAACCCTTATTAATAAAACAAGATTAAATGGAATGCCACTTTATCATATCAATAAATAGCATTCTTATTCTGTGTGTCAGCATATCTTATCTAAACATTATTTCCCAGAGTTAACTGACTATTATCTAGTTCTAAGAAAATGAAATCATTTCATGACAACAAAGAGCTTTTCTAAAATCACGTCATCAAATACTTACGAAGATAATTTTGATATTTTTTCTCGTCACAAAAGTCAATGAAAATTTGCAAACAACTCTCCAGAAAGTCTGCTTCTTTTAGCTGTATAATAATATCATTTTCAAAAACCTGAAATATAATACATACACTTATTTACTTATTTAATATTTATCTTCGTCATAAAACCATAACCGCGTGGTTTTCCCAAAATGTGAATTTACTAATCGTATATTTACTCAATAATTTATAATTATTATGTTTGATATTGGAAAATGACAATCATATTTCTTCCTTTATTCAGCATTGCTCCTTATCTGACTTGAAGATGAACAATTATTTTTTAAAGAATTAAATCACCAATTTCAGATAAGATTATATTTACACACTTTTAACATCTCGAACAAGGTATCAAGGGTTTATTACAAAAGAGTGCTGCCGACCTTATTGTTCTTGATGTGTAATATCAATTGGGTGTATGACGAATGAAAACTATTGCAGCTAATCTAGGACAATTCACGAAAACTATTGTCGTTACGTCAATCTCGATGCTCAATAGACATCAAACAAACATTCCACAACGATTTTTTTATTGTGCCGCTTTGTCATTTGATAAAATATCTTCATATTAAATACACATAATTTAATGACTGATTCATTTCGATGATAAATTCAATTTCATGTTCCAGAATACTAGTTCTTATCCTCATTGAACATATGCGAGGAATCGCTTCCAAGTAATTCTCGAAACTAGTAGCTCCGCAGAGTTTACTAATATTCATAATCATTTGAACTCATAATATTACACAGATTTTTTTTCATAGATAGCGCAATAAACTTTATCAAGGAAAAACCAACGCATAGACAAGACAATGTCTTCATTAAATTAAATAAGTTAGCAAATACATGGCGTAGGTGCAAATAAATGTTAACATAACGTTAAACTGTTTTGTTAACCATGTTAAACATTTAGAATCGTACGTAAACTCTAAAGTGCATGCAAAGCAAAATATTCAAAGCAATAAAGGTTTTATTCTCAAACGAATAATTATGCGCATAACTTAGCATGTGTAAACAGCATTTCCTTTTGTAAACTACGAATGTAACTTAAAAATTTGATTTAAATATTTTTACCGTTAAGACTACTTATTTCCAGACTATGTTCTACATCTATGTCAAATTATATCGAGATCCGTTGTACCATTCTGGAGATACGATTAGGAAATATCTATCCATCCATACATCCAAAATTTTGCATTTATAACATTACTAAGACTAGTAAGATTTACAATTTGTTGAACGATTCTGAGTATAAAATAAGCTACGAAATATATATTCCACACTGTTTTCCTAAACTCGCACTGATCGTATATAAATTGCGTAAAGTCGTTCGTCGCTTTCTGTACTTAGCTGGTCAACCAATAGAATATAGACTGAATAAAATAGTCTACATTTCGGAGCTAAATTAAGAATAGTTAATATAAGAGCAGACAAGACCAAGCTAGTAACTTGCCGTCTTATTTCCTAGGATGTTGTTGCGTTATGAATACGTAATAAGATTTTAGGAAAGTTAGCTTTTAATGCCAAGGGCATAAAGTATAAACAAAATAAATCCAGTTTTAAAATAAATATTTATCTCTGACGTAAGTTGGTTTTTGTTTTGACTTGATTTTGAAACAATTTACACATTCAAGTTGTTTTTGTAGATTTTCACAAATAAAACAATTTTTATGGCAATTCATATATTTCAGATTCTTAAACAAATATAATTTAAACGAAGAGATAATTACCATAGTACTTATGGTAATCCTTTTTAGTTGTAGAGAATTTTTAATACTGATTAACTTAAAAACAACTTGTTATTCGACGTAGGTTTACCAGTGACGTCTTATTTACTTTTACATTATACATCTATGTTTTTTTTATTATATTTAATTCGTGAAGACATAGAAAATTGATAATTTTGTCACATAGCTTATCTTCAAAAAGTTAAATACAGATTAAGACAAAAAATATTTACTTTAACCCAGTTTTATAGTCACGTCTTTTCAACAGCTTTAACAAGCGCATACATTCCCCTAAATTGAAAAAAAATGGCTAATTCACAAAGTTGAAACAACCTTCATTAGACAGCTTTTCTTGTTTTTCGTCTTGATTCAGTTTTATTAAAAACAAATTCTTGTAATGACGACTATTACCGCATCGTTACTTCTAAGCTGGTTTTACAATGGTTTAAAACTTAACCATATTCCGCCTTTATTCTTGAGCATAACGCTGCGAGGATCGTAATGTATCGTTGGCGTGGTTCTAGCGCAAGGCTGCACTTGGTACCCGCTCAACACGGCCGCCAGACCGGCAGACACGATCAGCTGAGCGAAACGAGCACCTAAAATGCAAATAATCACTTAATACTGCGATTAGAAATTTAGATTTAGAATATTCACTTTCGAACTGATAGTGAATTAATTTAAATAAATCAAAACATATAGAGCGACAAAGTTATCTGACCCAGTGGGCATACGTCTGTGCCTGAATTATGATAGGTCACTAGCTCACCCTTTCAATGTCAAAAAAGTGTCACAAGATCCTTGTTGTACCGTAGCTATCTTTTGTCATATTCCATGTTTATAGGTTTTACATATTTTGACAGAATTAACCGCGAAAGCAGACCAGATAAGCATGTCGCACTATAGTTTAATCGTATTTAATCTATAAAAATTGACACTGGAACGGTACGTTTGTGTGAACGATACATTCATAAAAATAAAAACACTAATTCATAATAAATCATTCAGAATATAAATACAAAGTGATCCTATAAGGGTTCCGTTTTTTTTCCTATGAGGTACGGAACCCTAATAACGACATTACATCGGATATCGCAATCCTTTAGTTTAAATGTTTGAATGTTTTGGTTTTTCATGCATGTTTTATATAAAGGTTTATGTACTCTTAACATATATATATATATATATATATATATATATATATATATATATATATATATATATATATATATATAGTCCTTTGTTAAGATTACATATATCGTATAATTCAGTACTATTATATGACATAATTATTATCTGCACAAGTTAACATTGTAGTAATTTATAGATTAAACTTGATAAATAAATTATATTGCGAAGTACCCAAAACACTAGGTTATGACTTGTAACGATAAGTGCATTAATTCATCATGATGAATCATGATCAACGCTGTTGCGGATCATGATTATGATACGATAATCACACAAACAGTGTTATCACTAATAATTTTATTCATAAAATTACTAAAGTAACTCAATAATCACTGGCTGGCACATACCATGCGGTGTATGGAGTTTACATTCCTTATTGAACACACCGCAGGCATATTGTTTGCGCAATGTTTAAATAACATAGAACGTTTTGTCTCTGAATGAACATCATTGTGTGAATTCACAGGATTTGCTCAGCAAACAATGGGCTATTAAAGACAGCAATATTATTATATTTTTATGAACCCAATTCAACAAACCATTCGTTTTATTTTACGTTATTATTTATTTACAAACTCAATGTAATTACTAAATTGAAAGTAGTTTTAGACAATACTTATTAGCTTTACTTACCAGGACAACTACGAGGACCTTCTCCAAAAGCCATAAAAGCTGGTGGATTAGAATCTTCTTTAAATCTATCCGGATCAAATTTTTCAGGATCCGAGAAGTATCTAGGATCTTTCTGTATACAATGCAACGGGATAAGTACTGCGTCTTTTACTTTCACATTGAGTTCGCTCGACAGAGTGCATGGCGCCGTGCACAGGCGCGTTGTGAGCGGCGTGGGGGGATGCAGTCGAAGAGTCTCCATCGCCGTTTGGACCACCAAACGCATCGCACACACTGCATCGTAATTCAATCCTCCGTAACGTTCCGTACAATCTATTATTTCTTGTCTCACTTTATTCTGCAAATCGGGATCCTTCGCCAGTTCATACAAGCAGAATGACAATGTGGTCGCCGATGTTTCTAAACCGGCTAACATAAATATAAAAGAATTGGACGTTATCAATTCATCTGACATATAAAATTCAGTTTCAGTGTTTTGCATGTTTAACATCAGTTGTATAAAATCGTTCCTCTGTACTCCCGTCTTGCGCCTTTCTTCTAGGACTTGACTAATAATATTTGTAAAGAAAGTTTCCACTTCCCAAGAGTAAGTTCTGAGATTCAAAAATTTAAACAACTTCGGGAAGAAAGTCCGACAGTAACGTTTCAGTACAGTAGTACGATCCGTCTTGAACATCCTCTGTGACATCGCTAAGAAAGGTGAATCAGGATTTTTCAAGGAGCCGGGATCGACACCGAAGGCGCAACTGCCTATTACATCTGTTGTAAATCGCGACATTAATTTCGGAACATCGACATCGTCCAACGCTTCTTGAGACAGAGCTATTTTAAGAGAATTTGCACAGTCTGCAACGAGAGGGAACATCGCTTTCATTTTGGCGGACGAAAAGGTCGGTGTTACTATGTGTCGCATGGCTTTCCATTCGGCTCCGCTCATGTTTGCCAGGTTGCGAAGTAAAGGTTCTCTTTGAGTGTCAGTCGACACCGATATTCTGTCGCTGAAGCAGGCAAAGTCTTTAATAAAAATATTCTTGACAATATCCAAATCTATAACAAACAGCGTCGGTCTTCTAGCTTGAAAAATACCAACATATTTCTCTTCTCTAAAGGTGTCGTAGAAGAACTGAAGCATGTTGGTGTAACTTCGTCGCATTGTCAGCGTCGCACCAAAGTTGCCGAAAATGGGACATGGCTCTCTGTACGGCACTTTTCTGTGGAGCCAGTATTTTCTCCCATTTGTAGTAAAGTGAAAAATTGTCAACAAAACAATTAATAAAAGTAATATAAGTAGGAAAATTACACTCAACCACATTATAACTCCGTGCACACTGGTCGTTTTTTTTATAGTTTTAAGTTTGAAACACGAGAAGGAACCGAAAGCCGGCGAAGTAAACAAGGAGCGCGCGAGCGGCGTGCGCGGTTATGGTATGTAGATGTACGACCGCGGCGGCCGGCACTCGAATGAGCCGAATCGCGTTAGCAGCGGCGCACCGAGCCTCAGATAAGCTTTACGTTCTGACGCTCTCAAGGACGCGATTGTTGACAGTAGACGCGATGCGCCCGTGACTTGAATGCACCCGCATCAAGCAATCAAGTCAACTTACAAAGCTTTTAAACACTTTTACACATTTAATTATTCCCATTCATGTATGCCACAAGCTTTATAATTGTGTCGAGAAATCAAATCCATGTTTTGTTACTAAAAGCCTGTGAAATATTAACTGACCTTCATTAACAGATAAAAAAGACAGTCCTCCAGTTCAATGAAATAAATATGCATTAAAATCATGGAAAACTTATTGTAGTTTTTAAAAGCGAACTAAACTTGGGCCGGTCAACTAGCGTTCGCTGCAAGCTATTGTGTTCCAAAACGAGAATTATACATGTAATAAGAAACATACCTCGCATTCCTTGGCTCAGTATGGAGACGAACTCAAATGTAGAACTTTGAAATGTATTTTTGACTATAAGTACACACATTCATAATAGAATTTAAACGATAACGTGAGATTTCCATTGATAAAGGTATTAATGATGTAGTCAATTATACATAGAACTTCTATTCCAAATAACAATGTCCTATTCCACCTGCAGACATTTTGAACAATACACACGTAAAATGATGAACAATAGAACATCAAAAGATTACGGGAAACAATTTAAAAACACTTATAGATTTGCTCAAGAAAAAATACATGTCATCTATAGTGTGTCGCGCCTGACGCCTATAAAATATCAAATTAATTTTGTATGACGATTAATGTTGTACTTAATGGGCGGTAGTTATAGTGTCGTACCATACGTGGATAACGAACAAATATGAAATATCGAGAATCGGTCTTGTAATAAGATAAATCGAACAAATACTATAAATAAGTTATTTTATTACTTTTTGAATTTCTCACAGCTATTTGGATGTCTCGCACGATTAACTAAAAAAACACACAATATTCGGTTGTCAACTCTACAATATTTAGTTTAATGTTTTATTTCTTTATATAGTTTTGAATAATAAAGTAGGCATAAGCTAATCAATTTTATTGATATTGTAATTCTAAATCAATAATCATGAAATTTTCGATTGCAAGGTATAGGTATATACCTTCATAGAAGAACCATCGAAAATTGAATTGTCAACAAATCTATCTTAATTAGACACACTATAGTTTTATGACTATGGATACAAGTCATAACACTTGGCCGAAAAACGATTATTAAAAGTTAAGATTAAACATTGAGAAACATAAAGGAAGTGTTACACTTACAATTTATGTTTCAACATCCGTAACAACAATGAATGAACGCAAACCACCGGCGGATGTTAGTATAGAAATATAAACATCATGAAAATACTGTAATATTATTTGAAAAGGAAATCTAAAAGCGATCTACGCAGTTGAAAACGCAATATAATAAATAATAATTGAATAACCAGTTTCGTGTTCGAAAGAGAGCGGGAAAATCCAACTGTTATTTACATATGAGGAAAATGTTCAGTAGGTCAATAGAAGTGTTTAACTGTTATTCACGTTATAGACTTTTACACGGGTGGACATAATACTTAAAAAAAGGGTCTTGACAGACAGACGGATGGACAACAAAGTGATCCTATAAGGGTTCCGTTTTTTTCCTTTCGAGGTACGGAACCCTAAAAATAAAAAGTATCACTCAGCCTTGGCTTTGTAATGATTTTAACTTATCTTACTGTTATAAATGCAAATGAATTAATGAATGTTTGTTAGAAAGTATCTAAAGAACGACTGTATAGAACAAAAATTGTCTTATAGAAAGCATAGGTTACTCATGTAGTTTTTTTTTTAATTCCGTGCGGGCGGAGTCGCGTACAGAAGCTAGTTAGGAATAAAAGTCGAATATCGTATCTCTTAATGGTCCCATCACGGTGGTCTACCATCTTTATAATTCGAGTCACGAGCAATAGCGGTTGCAGCAATTCACTGTCGACCACAATGCTCTCCTATTTAGGCACATAACTCATCTTTTTGACATACACATGTATTGTTTATGAAATGAATGGGTAATTTAATAAAGTCTAGAAGATAACGGTCTCTGTTATCTTATAGCGCATCACAAAAAGTAGTTTAATTAATCTATTGTGCATCATTAATTCCGTTATGCACAAAATGTAAACTAAAAATCTTACTTCTTCTTACGAATAAATGCGAAAGTTTAGATGGATGGATATTTGTTAGAAGGCATCTCCAGAACGGCTGTGTTGATATCGCTGAAATTTGTAATAGATGTAGAACATACCCTGGAAGAACACATTGGCTACTTACTTAGTTTTTTTTTGTAATTCTACGCGGACGGAGTCTCAGGCGACAGCCAGTATTTGTTATACTAACAAAATCGTAATTATACTTTCGGTACACAAAAACATACTTGTTGTTCAGAATTCAACTTTTACTTTTTACTTGTATTCAAAAATAAATATTTTGTTATAACGTATATTTTCAAGTAGTTGCTAGTATCTTGATCTTCTATTACGTGATACATTTTATTTTTAGCTTACTTAAGTTACTTAAATGCGTCACAAGGTTATTAACATTGATTACTTGTTACTGTTTGTTATTCCGTGTTGTTTCTTTAAGTCATCAATTAATATGGAATGATTATTCTTTTTTAATAAATTATTTACATTGAAAAATAATCTTACTTCTTATCTTACTAATAGTATAAATGCGAATGTTTGTAACGCCAAACTCCATGAAACGTTAAAAATGCTTAAAATTGGTTGGTTTACTTTATTTTCTTTAAATCCCACGCGCAACAGACACTCTTACTTATTACTAATATTATAAATGCGATTATTTCGATGGATGGATGGAGGATTATTTGACGGTACCTCCAAAACGGTAGTATGGATCTCGCTGACATTTGGCATAGATGTCAAGCACAGTCTAGAAGAATGTATAGGCTACTGATTAAGCTTTTTTTAAACCGCGCGGACGGAACCGCGGCAACAGATAGTATATCTATAAAAGTGTACTTACAGTAGAGTGTGGTGTGGAGCGGGCAGTGACAGCGGCCAGCAGCGAGGCGGCCGCAGCGCGCACGATGTTCGCTTCACCACATCGCAGCAGAATGTTCAACGCGTATTGACATATTGACTCGCTCGATATACCTTTATAATTTTGATCAATAACTATTCAAAATTTGTAAAATTTTTCCCCTCAAGAGTTTAAAACAATAATAGGGAATAGGGGATGAAAGTTTGTAAAGTGTTTTATAAGTCGTACTAGTTGTCGCCCACGACATCGTCAGCGCGGTATTAAAAATTAAAAAAAAACTAGTACTCACAGACGTTTCGCTCCTATTGGTCGCTGCGTAATTTTACACAGCCTAAATTCCATTTATAAAGCCTTCCTTTATAAATGAACATTACAACAAAAAATATTTTTTCCAATCGAACCAGTAGTCCCTGAAATTAGCGCGTTTAAAGAAACAAACAAACTCGTCCGCTTTATAATATTATATAGATAATAAAAACGCTACCAGAAGACAGTATTTTAGGTGGACGATGTCGCGAGCTAGTTCACAATAAGTTTAAATGTTTTGTGTGAATATGTAGTGAAGGTCATACATTGCAAGATATGTGGCAGCAGCTGCGTGTATTGTGTGAGCGCGGCCATGACGTGCAGCGCGGCTGCTCGCAGGCTCGCGCGCTCGCAACGCACGCACGCCGCGGTCGTTTGCAGTGCGCCGCCGCACCACGCCTCGCTCCATCTCTATTGTAAATTAAATCAATACTACTAAAAACAAAACTCTGTAACACACTATGAAAGACAACGAATCGACACTTCAATCTTCAAAAACTTTAAGCTACAGATTACTAGAACGGATTTTATTCGCCTGCGTATTAGAAGACAAAGTATCCTATTTTAAAAATATAATAATTACACTTAACAATAGTCAAAAGTCTGATATCTTTTATAATATCAAATATTGATAAAATACTAACAATTAGTAATGCACTCGAGGCGGTTTGCATTTTATGGACTTGGATGAGATAATTTTAATCTCGAGAGTTTTATATATACGCGTTATAAATTATTTCAATATAAGTTATAGTTCTTAAATTGAGTATATAATAAGTTTACCTTTTATACATTCCCCTAGAACTCTAAGAAAAACAATTAAAAAATTATATTCAGTTTTATTCTGTTGTTTTTTCTATGTGTAGTAAACAAATCAAATAGGTGAACTTTACTAGTGTCCGATACGTGAAGTATTTTATCGTCAAGCCGGAACCGAGAACGTATGTAGGTCATGTTTTGCTTTAATTTAGTAAAGAGATAACAACTGTTTTATTTACATATTACACGAGGTTTGATGACAAAATGAAGGTACAAAGATTTCAATACGAGTATGAACTAAAGACTAAAAAAAATGTATAAATAGTGTCATGTACGAGTCAAATCATATAACTCTTTGTAACGTTGTCTAATATAAAAGTATTTTTTAATAGTATATTGTAAATTTTCAGTGCAATTTAAAAAAAAAATACATACTGATAACGATCAAAATGAACATAAAATAAGTTAAAATACCTGTACGGGAACATCATTTTCATATATTTGTCTGAGTATTGCCATCAAAGCGAGCAGGGCGTCTTCCTTACAACCCTGACTCTTAAAGCCACTTCCCACTCCGCAGTTAAAAAATGTCTTTGTCAATATATTTAGCGCTTCAATTAATGTGTCTTCAGATAGATGGCAGTAGCGAGAATACAACGCATATCGAATACACCGCATCACCTCGTTTAGATATCCTACAAATATATACTATTAGACAAACAATTTTTTAACAATTATAAAATATAGTACTAAAGTAGTCGGGTTGTAAATATGTTCAAGTAAAAGTATGAATGGATGGATGTTTTTAGAAGGTATCTCCAGAACGGTTGCATAGATCTCGGTGACATTTGTAGAACATAGTCTGGAAAAACAGATAGGCTACTAGTTAAGTTTTATTCACATGTAGTAATTTATTAACCTGTAATTTTCATATATTTTCTAAAACAGGAACTAATACGATACATTTTTACATGACTAGCAAATAATAGCTTGTACGTGCAGTTTCATCTCATCAGTATTACAAGGGCGACAAACTTTCTGTAACTTTACCTTGCATATGAAAATTTTTCATATCAATATTTTCCAGACAAGACAACAAAATCTTCAGCAAGCTCTCCATACGCTTATCATCATATTCGTCCTGGATATCAAGCAGTCTTACACATCGCCAGATAACCTTAACTATGTGAATATGTAGCTGGATAACTTCTATATCTTCTTGCGAAGTTTGTTGTGGATAGAGACGGTCACGACTCAATAGAGATATCACAGCTACGTCGTTACATATGAAATACGATATGATCCAGCTCATAGTTGTACCTTTAACAAAAGAAAATTCATATTAACATGTGTAAGACAATTAAAATAATAGAGCAGACAACAACGTATAGAAATGTCTCTTTTCTTACAACTTATGTATTACATAATAAAATGTAGCAATTCCTAGTATGGTTCATTTCAAATATCTTGGCGGTCCAGTATGCAACCCGATAAGACCTACTACAATTCAAATTGTGTACTACGCAGGGACTTGCGTGCAGTTAACAGCTGCCAAGATATCTGAAACCTACTATAAAAAGAGCCACGAGGGACATCTGTATTTAAAAATTAATTTGCTGGTAGTTTACTTACGGTTGGAAGGTACATTATCCATATAAGAGATAATGAACCGTAGCAGAGCTATGAGCAGTGCGGTGTCATTGGTGGAGGCGGGCGGCGCGCATAGGAAGCGACGAATGTGTTGCCATGGCAATGCACCATACTCCTTTAGACTTGTCGACGAACTACACACCAGCGTTGCGTGACTGTTCAACAACCAAACTTATTTGAAACCATTTAAAACAAGTAAAATCTCACTCTACAATGTATATTTCATCTTTGCCATGCTCATTTACCGTCTCAGTTAAGAAGAGACAATAAACCATACAATTTATAAATCCTAAATGCGTATTTACTTACCTCTGTAGCAATGCGAGCGCTTCCAACACTTGTGCATGTGAGGTGGCGTTCTCCAATGCCAGCAGACCTTTAGTGGTACTATGTATGACGCAGGCGCTGCGCATGAGTGCCAGGTCGTGCGGGGCGGGCGCGGGCGCAGGCAGCGGGGGCAGCGCGGCGAGGGCGGTGCGTACAGCACGCACACCCCCCGCCCACGTACACCACCAACGTATACGTACACAACGGCGCCATTCATCTTCGCTTAGTAACCATTCTAGAAATTATTCTCCAATATAAACATACATTCAAGTAATTATATGATTCATAATTGTAGTTAAACTAACCCAAAGTACAATGTTCTGCGTTAGGACTCGTGTTCCAATAGCTGTTTACATGATACGGTAGGGAAGTACGTTCGGTGACACAGTGGGGCAGCGCGGGGACCTTCTGCCGCGAGGAGTCGATGTCCTGCAGCACGAAACCCGACCACGCTACCAGAGACAAGATCTGAGCCGACATCAACACGCACGACTCGTTGGACGGGAACGCGAGGATCACTGCAATTTAATATTTTTGAAAATCCGAATCCTTTAAATACCACGCAAAAAGTTTTATGCTGTGTTTTGAAATTAGTTTGAAACAATATTAAAAAAATTAACCTCTCAGCAAAAGTAAAGGCAAATCCGTAATCTTGACTAAATTATGTCGGCTAGCGAAGCACACACTATTTAGAACAGAGACGCAACTGATGGCACATTCTGGAAACGCCAAATAATCCTCTACCATCAACGATAATCTGCAATAAAATATATATAATTGCACTTTCCAGCAAGACGTTTGCGTAATATCTAATATGTTAAATCGTACCTAAGTAAAGACACGACAAGATTAACTCCGTCATGTTGTAGGAAAACATCGTGGGAGTCGTGTTGACGCAGCAGTACCGCCAGCTGCTGCAGCGTACTACGTCGCAGTGAGGGCTCGAGTCCGGGCCGCGACGTATTCGCCACGTACGTCTTGCCCACGCCCTCCCAACGCAGATCTTGTTTCAACACTTCCAATATTTGAACTAAACCTGCAGTCTAACACGAAATAAACTATTTTAAACACTTATTGTAGCACCATAACAATCCTGGGAATTATAAATAATTGACTATTTACCTGAGGACTCTTCGTGAAAGAGGAGGAGGAGTCCAAATTAAATTCCTCCGGCTCCACTCTTCGTAGTGCATTCAACAATAAATCAGAACGGAGTGATTCTCGAGGGGGCAAATATTGATCATCATCTGAAAATAAATCGTCGCTTTATTCAGATGCCAGATTCACTACAATAAACAAAGTTTAGTTTTTTTATTCAATATATTACAGATAAATTTTAATAGAGAACAAACAAACCTAAAAGACGACATAACGAGTGCGCCGCTTCCAACTGTACAACAACGCATTTGACAAACAAAAGCCTCGCCAAGCCGCTAACCATCTCCGCAAATGAAACGCCCATACGTTCCACTATATCGGGTTCAAGAGACTTGCATATCGCTTTTCCTTAATAAAAAACAAAACATTAAAATGTAAACAACATATATCTTACTAATATTATAAATGAGATGTTTGAATGCAAGTATGAATGGATGGATGTTTGTTAAAATGTCACCTTGGATCTCGCTAGAATTTGGCATAGACATAAAGCATAGTCTGGAAAAACACGTAGGTTACTATTTTTTTTAGTGTCGCGAGGAAGGAGTCGCGGGCGACAATGAGTCCAAGGTATAAAGAGAAAAAGGAAATTGACGTACCTATAGGTGTGTCATGCGCGGCGTACACGTGTAATAGCGGTAGGATTGGCAGCAGGCTGGCCAGCAGCCGCCACCAGCAACTCTCGCTCAGCACCAATCTACCGCGGAGCAAATACAGCATAATCTCTGATGCACTCGATTTTACCTGAAAATATCATATTTATTTAAAAAAAAACTGAAAACCTTTTTTTTATATTCATTTATTTAAAAAAAAAGTCCACGCGTAAATAAAAAAAACTTAATTAGTAGACCCATGAAGCTGTTCTGCAGTTACCCTCTAACAAACATCGATCCATCCAACATTCGCATTTATAATTAATTTCGACAAGAAATCTTGGACTAGTAATGTAAGATATGTACCTGTTCTAAATTCGATGACAATCCATGGCAACAAATTTCAGTTAAGATACCGACATCACAAAGCAACATCAAACACTGCTCATGTTCACTCTGATAAACCTCATTACTGAACAAAATCGAATTCACCATAACCTCCAACTTTTGATAAAACTTCACTTTAACCCATTCTATATTATGAGACATTAACTTCAGTGCGATATTCCTGACAACAGACCAGTCATTGTCATCAGACAAATTATTTGTCTTCATTAATAAAATATTGCAAATATCCTCCAAGAAAACTTCACTGTGTTGCAAACCGAGAATTGGAATGGAATTTTGAATTTCCTTTAAAACTTCCTTCAAATTTCTATCAATATTGTTATTCTTCATAAATTTAACTGCAAAATCCATACTCGTGTATAACTCTTTGAGTGCTTTATATTTATTTTTGTGTTCTTGATCTAAAGCTGATTTACATTTCTGAAAATAATTTATATAATAACTGAATGTAAAGTAGTGGTTAAAATAATTTTACATGTCATTTTGTGGCTTACCGAAAGAGTATCATTGATTCTTCTACTCAAGTCTGGGTAAAGGAGTTCAATTACTGGATCCAACTGAGAGGCTTGCAGTGCGACAATCATTGAAGAGGGTGGTAAGGGAGATTTTTTAGCCCAATCAAGAAGTTTCTCAGCAATAGACATCAATCGTAACCAAGCTATCCGATGATGATCTCGGTCTGTATTTTCCATAAAGGATTGTCTATACAAGAAAACTATGTATATATTTAACTTATAACCAATAGCATTTATTAAATATTTATTGAAATTATGCCGTCAAAAGACATATATATCATGTTATTTTTTACACTATAGTCTTAAATAAATAAACTCACCTATATTTTATTAAAAGGTCACCTAACATGCGCATTAACATGCACGTCTTATGCGCTATGTCCTTATGTGTTTTGTAACTATGTTCCGCTATCCAGAATTGTTCAGAAACACATTTTAACAATAACTGAATAAGTGAATCAATCAAATCCAAACATGTATTTAATTGTCTCTGTGAAAAAATATATTATTATACAATTGACCACTAATAACTACCACACCAAAATTTGTTGGATATACAAAGTTTTCATTCTATATGAATATTTTATCTGAACTAAGGGAACTATTAAATGACTATAGTAGCAGAATGAGTGTGGCAGTAGCTTAAAATTTTTTCGCAAAAAATAGTACTAACCATGTTTAGAACTTCGCTTTCATTAGGATCTAATAAAGCAATGCTTCTGGACATTATAGATAGTACTGAATATGCAGTGTTTAAAGCAAAAATTGGTGCAGGGATCTGTCGGAGAGGTGTTATTGAGTCCTCCGCACCTTGTAGGTTAAATCCACCTGCAATTTTCTCCAACTCAGCATTCACTTCATCATATGATTCTTTTACTTCTATAGACACCTAGAAATACACGAAATATTAAAACAATAACAAGTAACAAGCACTAAACATGTAATTATTTATCATTCTTTTGAAAATAAGCCTATATTAACTTCAAACTGTTCAAAAATAAAATTCTACACACTTCAGAGTTTACTGAGTTTACTACAATTTCTGTAGTAAATGTATAGTAGTTTTCAGATTTCTTGACAGCTCTGAACTTTACATGACTTGGAACACAGAATAACTATGCCCCGCCAAGATATTTGAAAAGAACTAAAGACATAGAATAAATATCTTACCTTATTTTTAGTATGAACTAATTCAATGGAGAATAATTGTTCAAGTCTCTGATGTAAGGCATGAGTAATACAGCGCAAAACATACAGTGCTTCTCCGGGATGACTAGTTTTTTGTCCATCTGCCATCATCACCAGTGTCTTTAAAAGTATA
This sequence comes from Papilio xuthus, assembly GCF_000836235.2. Taxonomy (NCBI): domain Eukaryota; kingdom Metazoa; phylum Arthropoda; class Insecta; order Lepidoptera; family Papilionidae; genus Papilio; species Papilio xuthus. The sequence goes on from NW_013533761.1 coordinate 918,898, forward strand.
TATGTAAAATGAAATTGAATATTGAATATATAATTATATGTTTAAGTATATATCATACATACATTTACAATAGTAGGCCTATTAAGAAATATTTCTGGTGGAAAGTCTTTTAAAAATACATCACATATGAACCTACAGCATCTTCTTATTGATTTCACTACTTTCAATGCATCTTCTAGCAAAACAATTGTCTTCAAATCAGATGGACAAATATCAACCCAGGGGAATAATAATACTTTGATACCATCTGATGTCATTGACCTGGAAAAATATATTGAATATTTTAATTCACTTGAACTAACAAAAAATTAATGAGTATCCTACATTCTACATCTGTGCCAAATTTCACCAAGATCCATGGATATGTTCTGGAGATACTTTTAAACAAACATCTATACATCCATCCATAGAAAGATTTAAAATTTATAATATTATAATAGTAAGAAATAAGATATAAGAACTTGACAGTAGCATACTTACATTGTTGAACTATTTGCTCTCCTATCATATTTCAAGCTGAATAAGTCTTGCTGGTTAGTCAAGTCCTCTTGGTGAGGTGAATTATGATAATCGCCATTTAACCCCTGTGTACTTTCAGAACTGTAATAAAAACCGTGTTTGTTAGAAATATAAATAAAAAATTTATAAAATTATAGAAAAAGATGTAAAAATGGAATTTAAAAGAATAAAACTAACATAACCTTGTACTAGATCCCAAAATAAGTGGTGGTACTAAATCATTCTCCGACTCCACAGTTTTTAAGAAATACAATGTATCAACCACATCATCAAACAAAACCAATGCTTCAGTATCTACTTTATTCTTTATTTCCTTTAAGTCATTTAGCATTTTATTAATACCCATTTCTTTAACAATATATGATCCACTCTTAGTCTGTAATACAATGAAGTAGAAAATATTAATATCAGTTATAAATTATTTTTACATTCATTACTCAATTATACCAAGCAGGTGATACTAGCCTTAATTGCTGTTAATAGAAGACATAAAGCTTCACATTGCAAAGTTGGTTTTTGAACTTGAAACCATGCCAACAAACATTCCAAGAGTTTCCGAGTAGAAGAAAGTTCATCTTCCAACTGCCATCCCAATTTCAATTTTTCTGTTAATAATTGCAGTGATCTCTCCCTTATTTCTTTTAACGGGTGATCTGTTATTTAAAATAAGTTATTTTAAAACAAGATATTTTTTGGGTTATTGAAGGGGCTTTGCTATTGAAATTTCAAACTTGTCAATAAGGTTTAACCGTTAGGGCCGTAAATATACATTTAAAATAAGCGTAAGTAAACCCTTGAAGTGTTAAACACAAGCAATAGCAATAGAATTAACGATAAACCACTCAAATGTAAATTAAACCGTACCCAGTTTTTTAATGTAACTTGATAATACTTCCATTGAACCGATCTTAATTTACAAAAGGCAACTTTCAGATTTCTAAGACGAAATATAATTCGTTTATAAGAAATCGTGTTTAATCTTCGAATTGGAACATATTTTAGAGGTAAAATAATATAAAGGAAGAAAAAATAATGGTTTATAAACCGTTATAAGTTCTGTAATTCAGTCCTGATTGACTTTGACATAAACTAAATGAAAACATTGCTGCAAAACATAAACAAAACAAAACGTAACCTGATCACAAAATCATCACTTATTCTTTGTGTGTCGTATTTGACAATTCCCCAATAAGATATGACCTAAAGGTCTATGTTACCAGGTCATAAAATAAAAAAAAAATTAAAATTCCTCACATTGGTCAATTTAAATGTCAACGTCATTGTCATATTGTGCTTTTGACGATTTCAGACGATTTTTAGATTATTTAATAAAATAAAAAGCATAATTTGGGTTTATTTGCTTTCAGAAGCTTTAAACTATTGTATTAATATGTAACTCAGTATAATAATATCATTTAAAGTAATTTAAGTATTACAGATATCAACTATTAAATCAACGAGGTATGTTAATTAAAATGTCTAATTTTACTGATAATTTTACACAGTCATTCAAAAACTTGAGTACTAAATGAATATTATGTTAATTCTTAAATCTTGTAAAATGTATGATTAAAAATGGAATGATGTTTGCCAAAAACTACCAAAATATTATTTACAAAAAGTTATTATTTAAAGTCTTTGCAAAGAAAACTGTGAAAATTTTAATAACATATGCGTTTACAGATGACTGATATTAAAACGTTATTAAAAGAAGCAAGAAAATTAATAGATGAAAAAGCTTTCAAAGAGGCTCAGGAATGTTGTAAAAATATTCTGAGAAAAGATAAGCAGAATTATCTAGGGTTAGTCTTACTGGGTAAAGCTCTAAATGAATCTGATCAAGCTCCGCTGGCATATCAAAAAGCTATTGCAGCAAAACCTGATCATCCTTTAGCATGGGTTGGTCTAGCAAATTATTATGAACAAAAAGATGATGATGTAGCTAAACTGAAACTAATTCCCATATATGGGGAAATATTAAAGCTACAAATAGATGAGGAAAAAGCATTAGAGTGCATTACAAAACTTGGACATCTCGGAATATCATTGAAAAATGGCAAAACACTACTTACATTGGCTGAGTTTATGAAAAATATTCAAGAAGGTAAACTGCATGAAGTAGCCCAAGAAAAATTACTTGTTTTACTTAAAGCAGATATTTTATGCGAAGAAAAAGATATTTCAGTGATTTTAGATGTTCTTACACACATTTATAACAAGGAACCAAATGAATCCTTACAAACATTATGGGGCAAATTAATCTTACAGAAACAAAACTTCAACAATTCCTTGATAGAAGTGATACAACTGCCATTTTTCTCTGAAAATGTTATTTTAAGAGAAATATTATGTAAACATTTGTGTAAAAAATTTGTTGTTAATAATTCCTTTTTAGATTTTCCTATTGAATCTTACTATGAGAAAATATCAACAGGAATTGAAAACTCCAAATATCCAGCTTTGTTACAAAGTATGATATATTACAATAAAGGTTTATACTTTGAAGCTTATAAGCAGTCTGTCCCTTTGATTAATTACCAAGAGGCGGAAGTCACAGAGGCAACATTCATTATTAGATGTACAATAAAGTTAAAGAAGTGGCCAGTGACACAAAAACTTGTTACAAACTTTTTAACAAAAGTAAAGGATGTTGATTTTGCAAACGATTTGAAAAAAATGTTATTTTTGTCTCTTGTTGAACAAAAGAAATGGAAACACGCTGTTAATGTAATCAAAGAATTTCCTATGGAACATTTGAGTATAAGTGAACAGTCTTACTTAGCAAAATGTTTAATTGAAATAAATGAACCAGTTGATCATATTATCCAGAATTTAAAATCAACAGATCACTATTTAGAACTAAAAGCATTATATTATTTGAAACAGAAAATGTATACAGAAGTGATAACATTGCTAGAAAATGAAAATTGTAATACATTACATTTTCTTTATATGGGTATTGCTTATTGGGAACAGAAACAATATGATAAATGCCTCTTGAATTTACTAAAAGCAGCAAAAATGGATTCAGAGCTTCCAGATACATTTTTGTACTTAGGATATTATTATTATTACTATAAAGAAGATTTAAGCAAATCCAAAAAATGTTTTGAAAAAGCATATAGCATAAATAATACTGATGCTAATATTATAAAACATTTAAGTGAGGTTTATTCTAAATTACAATTAAAAAATGAAGATTTTGAATTATTGAATAATGCAAAGAATAGTTTGAAAATGACTGAGTGGATAGACTTCAAATTAGGACTACATTATTTAAGTAGGAGAGAATGGGATAACGCTATAAATAATTTTAGAAATGTTATCAAAATCAATCATAATAATTTGAATGCATTTGAATGTTTAGCTGATGCATATTTTTCTCGAGGTTCCTACACGTCAGCATTAAAAGCCTATAATAAGGTTATATCACTTAGACCAGAAAGAAGCTCTCATTGTTTAACTCGGATTGGGTATATTTACGCTTTATTAACAGAATATGAGAATGCCATTTCAACATTTGAAGCTGTATTGAAAGTTGATCCATCTTCACTATTGGCTCTAAAAGGAATTTCTGAAACATGGTTGAGGATTGCAAAGAAAAAGTTTAATGCTAAATTATATGGTAGTGCAAGAGACACTGCCCAATTTGCTGTGAATTATTTAACAAAAGCTTTAATGATGGAACAAAAACATTCTTGTTTTTGGAATCTGTTGGCTGAGTCTCTTGTATTCATCACTAAATTACCAAATAAATATTCTTTTGTATATATGACAAATACACAGAGTGATTTTGAGGAAGGAGTGGTTAAAAAAGAAAAAAATTGTATTTTTCCACAAATTCTAGCGTGCTATTCTCGAGTTGCAAAACAGAAACAGAAAATAACATCATACGATTTAGCATCTGCTTATCTCTCTTATTATCATGAAACCAAAAATTTAGTGAATTTACAAATATCTTTTAATTTAGCACTTGCTTGCATAAATATGAAACCCTCTGTATGGAGGAACTGGAATTTATTGGGTAAAATATGCTTATTTTTGAAAAAATATGATATTGCGCAACACTGTTTCATCAAAGCTTTATTATTAACACGTAAATGGTCAATAGCAAAGGTATGGTGCAACTTAGGAACATTATATGTAAAATTGCAACTTTCTAAACTTGCCAATTATTGCTTTTGGAGAGGACAATCTACATTACCATCTTATCCTCAAAGTTGGATTGGACAAGGCCTAATAGCAGAAACAATTAGAGAAGAAGAAGCCATGGATCTCTTCCGGCATGCATCGCGCCTCGGGTATCATCCAGAGAGTGCACTCGGCTATGCTGACTGGGTTTGCCGTACCTTAAAGAATGAAGATTGTCAACGCAATACTGAGCTTAAGTATGTTATAGAAGGTCTTCACGCTGTAACCTATGCTATAGATTTGGTTGAGTGGTTTTCTAGTTTCGAGCCTGATAATGCTTGTGCATGTACCATTCTTGGAATATTACAAGAAAGAAACGGCCTTTTACGAAGTGCATTAAAAAGCTATGAAAAAGGTTTTGATAATGCAGAAGATGACAAAAAAAATATTACTCTTTTGAATATAGGCAGAATTCAAGTTAGAATAGGAAATTATGATGATGCTATAAACAGTTACAAGGCCATTACAGAAGCAAGTTTAGACTCTACATGTGGATTAGCACTTGCACTTTATAAAAAAGGTCTGTATGAGGAAGCCTATTCAGCTTATGATACTGCTCTACATTGGCTAAGCAACAATGACAATGAAAAGGCAGATCTTCTTGTTGCCATGGCTGGTATAGCTTACATGTATAAAGGTGCTGATGATGCAAAAACATTACTATTTCATAGTATTCAAATATCACAGAAAAAGCCCACACCTTACAGTTTATTCGCGATTTGCTCATTAGGCATTGCTCACTCTGATCAAAGCTTATCAAAATTAGCTTTAAGTGAGTTACAAAAATATGAGCATGACCCAGATTTTGGCTATGATATAGGATTTTTAAAATCGTACCTAGTTGGTGATGACAATCTTGAATTAGGTATTAAATTGTTAAGTGATTCCCTTCAAAACCACCCTAGTAATGCCAATCTTTGGTTTTGTCTAGCCCAATATTGCTTAAAAGCTGACAAATCGAAAATCGCTAGTCGTTGTGCCCAGCGAGCAATTGTTTCTGCTCGTTATAGTGAACAGGATTGTAATTCGCCAAAAATGCTTGCAACTGCTAGCATAGCAGAACATGTTGCAGGTGACCATACTAAAGCTATGGTTATTGCCAAAGAAGGTCTCCATATGTATCCGTGTCAATCTGAAGTATGGGCTGCAGTTTTACTATCCATATTGAACAACAAAGTTTGGGTAGAGAAAAAAGACTGGATATTAAGAGCTATTGTAAACATGCGACGAAATTTAGACATTTCGAGACCACTAAGCAGGTGGGTTACTTTAATAGAAAAAAAATTAAGCAAGCTCTTACAGTTATGAGATTTATCCACTAAAAATTATATCCAATGAGTTTGAAAATTTGATTATGCTTCTATAATGCTTCATAGAGCTAAGATGGTATTTAAAGGTTTTGTGAAAAAAATCAGGTGTGAGAGACAAGTAATAAACTATTTTATTGTTTATCTTTAATTAGGGTTGTAACCATCAGGTATTCTCTTAAATACAGCCAGATATTTGTCACCATTATTGCGTGTTACTTTTTGTCCTTCCTCTGTGCTTTCATATAATTTATCAACAATTATGTCGGATTTCTGTAAAAAAAATAAAAAACATATTTTTTAAATTAATATTGCAATATCCAGTGTAATTTGTTAGAGTATAAAATTCTTTAATAATTTTAAAAATAATTTGCTACTTTATTATTCAAAATACTTTTTTAAAACGTTTTTATGGAGATTAAACTTTATTAATTTAATGAAATTCAATGCATGTAACATAATATAATACAAATATGAATCTATTCTTTTGTATACAAGGCTAGATCTGGTTTTGCAACTATGCTGATACGGCAATAATATAAATATCAAGCATGTAATCATTTTTTTATGGATCCAATAAAGATATCAACTGTGAAAGATTTTTTATGCAATTCATCTCACACTGCCCTTCAAAGGTTTCTTTTTTCTACAAGAATATCTTTATATATATAATTCTTCTGTGAGTGTGTATGTCACTGAACTTCTCTCAAACGACTGGACCGATTTTGATGAAATTTTTTGTATGTGTTCAAGGGGATCTGGGAATGGTTTAGATTCACAATTTTGTCCGCTGGACAATGTTTTTTTAATTAATTTTTAATTTATTAGTAGTTGTTGATTTTGGAATGTTTACATTGGATCCTACAGACGGCGCTACCATCGCAGTGTCAAATTTTAAATAATATTCGAATTAAAGATGTGTAGACAGGACAACGCCTGTCGGGTCCGCTAGTGTATTTATAAAACAATTTAATGTAGAATACATATTATGTAGACATAAGAGGTGACACAGAAAACATTCTTTTAATTATGAATAAATTGTATACTTACTAACTCTTCATCTGAAATCCTTTCAAATAAAGGATGTTCTACAAAATGTTCCACCATCCATTCATGAAGGTCTTTTACATCAGTTATTGTATAAATTATTCCCTAAAACAGGCAAAATCGTATAAAATAAAAAATTTATAAGCAATATTTTTTTTGTGCAGTATTTATCATACCTCTTCAGCCAGTACATATGCATACTCTGAAAGCAACCATTTATTTATTATCCTCCACTTATGCTTTGCTTTTTTAAAATGTGGATCAGGATACAGAAAAAACATTTTTTTTAGCTAAAAAAATAAAAAAACAAATATTAGCCACTAATAAGAGAACAAAGTCTTATGTAGAGAGAAATATAGCAAGCATAATTATTACCTGTCCTTTATGAAAAAAATTGGGTAAGTATTTCATAGCATTTGTTCTTAAAACTGCGATGTTTTGAAATTGGTCTGGATGTTGAGATCTCAATGCCTGTATTCTATCATTCACATAGTCTGATACTTTTACCCTTATCTCAAGCCCCAGCATTAAGTTATTGGGGAATAAAGGGGACAATGTCACTGCAATTAAAATATAAATTTAATATTATGTTTAAAGGGTACATACATACTAAATGTGTGCAAAAACACAATCTATTTTCGGCCAGTCAGGCCTATAACCTATTAACTAAATTTGCAAGTGCCCTAGGCACCCCAAGGCCTTTGCCTACTCAACGTCATAAATTTAAATGTTATCATATATGAAGAGGTCGTTGGTCTTTTTTCTAACTTTGACCAATTTGATGTTTCTTATTGATTACGCAGGTTAAAGATGCAGATTAGTATTCAAAGAAACCTAAAAGTCCACCATATCCACACCCAACATCGAGAAATTCGACTTGTTTATTTTTTTGTTCTTGTTCAATGGTTTTTGGAAAGAGTGTAGACCAATTATAATCATCTGGACGCGCTGGGCTGCAACAAAAAATTGATAATATTAAATATAAAAACTTCATGTACAAAATTAAATGTTGTAAAACTTACTATTCAAAACAGTGATCTGCTATAGGGTTAGAATGTGCTCTTTGTCGGTAATACTTTTTCTGCGGTAATGCCATATTTATATTAAATTCATTTGAAGTTATAAAAATTATTTTTGACTCTGATATTAATGCATATGAATTTTAAAAAGGTAATAATTTTAGTAGGTTATCATACACATTGATATGACATAGACACTTGACTTGGGTTCTTGTATCTGTCAACCTGTCATTTTTTTATTGTATTTTCTGACCTGGTAACATAGACCTTTAGGTCATATCTTAATTGGAAAATGTTCATTACTTTCAATTACTTTGATTAACCTGTCAACACAAAGTTGATCAAAAAGCAGACATTTACCTGCTGATTGAATGATTAAAGCCTAACTAACAAAAAAACTCTGTCATGAGTGCACTGGAGTGCACTACGATCTGTTGATATTGCAACACTTTACCATCTTTACTCACTTCACCACCACCATCAGCTTTTATCTGCCCACTGCTGAATATAGGGCGTCCCTAATGCCTTCTAACGTACCATTATTTTCAGGCCTTCGCAAGTATAGTATTTATTCTATGTTAAACCGACCGTGATCAATATGTCAAGTTAACGTCAATTTCTAATTTTCAATGTCAAGCTAAACAATAGCAAAGAAAATACAAAATACCAGTATACCAAAAAAAGTATTTAAATAACATGCAGTATACTATTTTCATTTGAGTTTTAATAGTCAAGTTTTGTATTCATGTTTATAAATTTCTGAAATATTTAATTATGTGGTAATTACTTTGTGGTTATAATATTGTGATAAGTGATGTGATAAGTGTAAGAATTGAAAAACATCGCTTACGGAGACCAGATAACAGTTAATCCTCAGGTATGAATAAGTAATGATTAATTATTATGAGAATATTAAAGTAAACAAAATTTTAACCGTTTAAAATCATTATGACGTTGTCGTTACATTTAGATATTGAACATAAATGATTTTTTTGAGAAATATCGCTACTCACTAAGTGTTTCTTTTATATTAAAACCATTAAAACTTTATGTATGTCAATATGGTGTGAAACTTACAAAGGTCGTAGAAGTCTATGATATATGTTTTCTTATGTTTTACTTAAAATTTAAGCATCATTTGAATCACCTGCTCATTAGAGTAATTCTTTAATTAAAACTGTAAGTGTACATACCAATATTATGTATCATTTAATTCACTAGCTATGAAATTGTGCGGAGACAAGTGCCACATATTTATAACTGATAAAACCTCAAATAAAAATTTGCAAATGTACACATGGCTCTTTTAAGGCTGAGACATTTAACTGATATTTAAACAATTTTTATTATGTTTTAATGACAGTAAAGTTACATAGCACTTATTGTAAAAAAACTTGTATTCTTAGTTAGCTCTAACTCTACTTTTTATTTTTCATTAGTTTGAAACATCAAGTAAAAAGTGTGATTTATTATACAATTTGTGTCAATGTTTTGACAGTGCAAAGTGTACACTGATTGTTATAAAATGTACTAGATATTATTTAAAAAAAATAATGCTATATATCTATTCATTCTGCCACAATTGTTCTGTTCTGATCAAATATCAACAGCCATCCTTTGTGGATAGCAATATTAAGGATCATGTTCATTGTAACAAACATTTGTTTATACTTATGATCTCAAGGATAAGTGTAACTTTTAAAGTCACTTTTGTACTACTATAACTCAACATTTACTTTTATAGTAAATAATAATGATTGAGTTGTTTTGACGCAATGACTGACCCACACGCGCCGGCAGGCAAGACTGCTGGTCGTGTTGACGTCGGCGCCGGCGGCCGGCGGCGCCCACGTGAGGCCGGGTCGCGCCGCAGTCTGTGCGCGGCGGTGCTCGCGACCACGTCACTTTGCGTCGCAGCTCCCAACATATTTATACGTTATGCTTCTCACACTCGCGCCAAACGACAAAGTGTTTAAATTTGCATATCGTTTCTTCGGATCTATAACGTGTCCTCAATAGGTCAAAAATTATGAAGAACGAAGACATCGAGTTTGGAATGGGAAGAAGCGGGTCGAGACCGGGGCGACTTCTGACAGATAGTGTTTCCAGCGATGAACCGGAAACTGAGCGCCTGTTGCACTCGCAGCCGTCTCCATCGATAATGTTGGCCGGCTGCCGGCGGGAGTCTCTGACAGCGCCTCCTTCCCCGACTGACTTCCGCAAGAAACGCGACCACCGACACCATCATTACAAGAATCACTTGCACCATTTGATACACTGGAGAGACCGATGGAGCGGGGAACCCCACAAGGCGCACGAGGTAGTGGTGAAACGTTAATGTGTCAAATGTTCAATGTTCGTTAACAATGTCGATATGTTCTAATTGAGCATGTAACAGGTTCGTTTTTGTCGTGTCCTCTTGTAGCACTATGCCTTTACTTCACCACTTGGTAACCTGCGACTTTCCCTGACTTTCTCTTTCCAGCATCACTCGATGCTCTTTTGTTCGTCAAATAACCTATTAACCCGTCGAAAACATTTACCTAAACCATTGAATCTAATAAGATACAGGTTGTGGATTTTCCTCGATGGAAAAAAAAAAACAATTAGGACAACTGTTTTTTAAATCTTGGCTTTGTTTTGAATAAGATGTAGCGAATATCTTGTTTAAGCTTTTGGTTAAAATTTATTTTACTTGCAAAATTTATTATGTACGAATATATCATATATTTTTGTAAACCACCTTATGAAATTATCCACTATGTCCTTGTTGTAACCTTTATACCTGAGTTCGGCGGCATGGCCCCTAGGGGACTTTACCATTCATAGTATATTAAAGATTTTTATCAAGTAAAGAACGTTAATTAAAACAGTATTTACTTTCGGTAACCTTCCTAAATGAAGGACATTACTCTAGTATGTATATGTAAGAGCGTCAGTGGCTCAGGGGTCAAGCACTTGACTTGCAATCTGCAGGTCCTGGGTTCGAATCCCGCCATGTACCGATACCGATACCGGTATAGTGAGCTCATGATGATGATGACTCTATGTTTTTATCCCCCACTGTACATCGTAGATATATGGAGTAGTTTAAACAATTTAACATCTACGATGATTGGTTAATAATTTTCAATAAGTCGATCGATGGGTAATAAAAGCGCAATTAACGTTCGCGGTCTTTTATGACGCCTTGTATGTCATTATATCGGCAAAAGAGGCAATGAATAGGACTATGAAATATCCTATTTCTATTTATTCTCTACTCCACTAAATATAGGCAACGCATCTATTGTACATCAATGGTTAGCATTCACATCGGATTAATACGGTTAGTCGTTTGCTATCATATTCTGTAAAAATCACGCTTGATATGTCCCTAGCGTTAGTTATTTTTAATTTATTTATCTACATAATATTAATATAATTAAGATATTCACCTTATCATTTATCCAATGATTGATGTCTTTGTTATATTAAATCATGCTCCTGTACGAATTTACAACAACAAATGAGCTGATATAAAGTTAGTTAAAGTAAATTTATATAAATTAAAATCATAAATATGTACAATATATGAATTTCACTTATTCAAAGATTGAGTACAGTTCTACGTAGATTGCAAAGATCACAAAAGGCATTGTAAAGAAAATATAACAGAAGATAATAAAAGCGTTAAAGGAACATTTTGTAACCTTTGCTTCATACGTGAAATGTCAAACGATCGTGGGATTTTGCGCTTGAATATTTCACAAAATGCTATTATTTCCTGTTATATAGTTAGATGTAAACAAATGACGGATGCTTGACACGATCGGGTTTCTATATAGCGCAGAAATCGATATAATAAGTTGACAAAATTGTTATGTCCTTGAAACCAAGTCACTTTTTCAGTAACAACTGAAGTATCACATGACAGACTGTTTATTTAAACATTTTACAATGTTGTCGAACTTCATATGTATGTTAAGTCGTGGTCGATGTTTATCTAAACCAAATCTCTGTTTTTATTTACTTTGTAATCATACAAAGTAATTCTTTTGCCATAAATGTATACATAATTCCAATTGCACGCTTGTATATTGAGATAACATAAATGTACTGTATAGCTTGATACAATATCTAGACATATTTCAAACTTTATCTAAGATCACACTTGAATGTTGAAAGCCAAATAAAATCTCGAACTTTAGTCGTGTTATCGAGAATAGTTTTATTCTTATATGATAAGGCAATATAATACGTGCCCGCTGCTAATTGATCTGTACAATACGATTGTTTCACAAAGTCAATCGCTTCCGCGTGACAATACAGTTTACAGCTGTAGGCATTGTGTACGAACGATAAATTACCAAGAACGAATCGCTTGTATTGAACGCGACGCACTGAACGCATTGCAATCCCCACAATTAAACTCGCTATCAAGGTTTGAGTCACACACTGCCAATGTGTAGTGCAGACAACACTATTGTTTATTGTAATTCTGAATTGCTGGTAAATAATATAAATTATGTAGCTATACAATATTTTCTTATTATTCCGTATACATAAGTAGTTTCAATTACATATTAACTCCTGGCTAATTGTAAAGTTTATAAATAAAAAAGTCCCTGCTATCCTCAATCAAGTTTAACTAATTGATATAAAGTGCTTACTATGTAGTCACAAAATTCTAGAGTATTCGTCGCCCCTACCCATCTGACATCATCGCCTCGCCCAGAGTTTGATATGAAGCTTGAAGTTTATACATTAGATTTTTAAAACTATTTTCGTACATAAAAGACACTTTGATAAAAACGCAACATATTATTTTACAATAGGATTTTCAAACGTACCCATTAGTATAATATAACGAATGTTTCTTGCTGCTGGCATAGAGATCTTATATGACGCCCAATAAGGCTCTATTTTATTTTATTATTTCATACGTTGTTGACACAAATTTTACAATTAGTTCTTACTTTTAAATGATCATGAACATTTCGAATTTTATTAGAAAAACAAGTAACAATGTTAAAACTGTACGTCTTAATTGAAGTTTAAAGCACGTACAGTTTGTAATCAATATTTATTTTTAGACCTACTATAATATTATTCACCATTCATGTTCATTTACATAACAATGACTGTTGTCGTGAACACTAGTTGTATTAACACTTACATATTGTATAGAATTGTTACCAAGGTGAAATATTTAAACACTTTTAAACACTACTTCCGGTGTGCACTAAACTTTACTATCAGATAACTCGACTTTAAAAAACTGTACAATGTCTAAGATATGTTCGGTTCGTAAAATTTCACTTAATTAAAACAAAAAACTTAATTAGCTAGCCTACGTGTTCTTCCAGACTTTGTTCTACATCGATGCCAAATTTCACCGAGATTCATGTAGCCGTTCTGGTTATATTAGTACGAAGTACGATTAAATAAATATTTTTGTACGTCCACGAGTAAGTGCATAAATCTTAATCCTTCACAAAAAAGCAAAAAATTAAGTATCAATTAAGTTAATCCCACGTGGCATTGATATGATGTGCGCTTTAATCATTATTATTGTTGGATTTAACTAGAGCGTATTATCTATAGGATTATTTGTAATTATTGGCTGTAATAATATCTGATATGATCACGTTGGCCTAAAAGACAAATAGTCTTTACATTGCTTTATCTTAAGGTTGTTAGATCGCAATGTTAGCATAAATCATTTTATCTAAAAATTTTATAAGTTAAGAATCAACAAAGAGATGACAGACCTCAAACAACTTTTATCATGTCTCTCTAGACATCAACAAGAGAGATAGAACATGTCACTTTCTGGAGAATACGGTAGAAAGGCTATAAATATATACAAGGTTTAATTTGGACCATCAATTGCAAAGAGATATTGTAACAGTGAATATTCCACATAACAAAATTTTAATTAATATAATTTCATTTAGAATTACATGTTTGTATTTAATTTCGTATAATTATTTACACTAACCAGTTAAGTTAAATTATTTTATGCAAATCAGATGCAACATCATAATAATGTAGTCACGCTGATATAGGTCAAAAAGGCAACTAGCTTCTGATAAACTTTAAAAACTGATGCAACTAATTATTTTGTTACAATCATACAGATGGTTCATTTAAGCATCTCAGTCCTATGTGGATGCTTTGTCTTTTTATTATCAAAAAATGTACCTCGTATCTGTCATTGAAATCTTAGTAATCTTAATCTTCGTGTACCTTTCATGTTGAGAATTACATGATATAAGTAGTTATTACAGACAAGAACTACGTTAAAAACAATAGTAAGATCATACATTTTATTTTACGATTTAAGGTGGGCTATCTGCAATTGCAGATGTCTATGTGCAGCGTCTCTTCTCTGTTTCGTTCAATTCCGACGTATTCAGATGACCGCTTGCTCTTTGCCACCTTATAATACAAAAAAATCTTTAAATATCGAATAATCGTCGTCAGCTGTCCCCAGTAAGGGCTCGGAGGCTACACTATGTTAGAGGTGGCTAAGCCATAGTCAAGTATGGCGGCCAATTGCGGGTTGGATGACTTCACACATATCTTTGTTTCTCCTTAGATATGTGCAGATTGCATTACAATGTTTTTCTTCACCTTAAGAACGTCGGATAAATGTATATATGTAAATAGAAAAACATATTGACACATGGCGGGATTCGAGAAACTGTAGATTACAATTCATATACAATGCCTCAATGTATTTATTGAATATTTTACATCAATTTCTTGGTTTCAAAGCAATGTATATGTTACTTTAGGTTTACATCAGATTAATTTGTTGTTTCGTAATATCGGTTTGTCCTAGTTAATGTTTCTATGATTTCATGCGGCCTCGAAGTCGACGAGTGTGATGAAGTACCTTTTGTTATGTTGCTGTCATTGTATTATACATTGATTGAGAAGTCTTTTGTGCTAAAAATATTATATTACTCCATTGACGTTGCCCTCACATAATAACTTAGATGTCTATCTCTATTGTATTCCGGAGCTTTGCTGTTCTATTAAGAAATTAATAGAAAACTAAATGAAAATAATGTCGATTACTCCTACGTAATATTATTTCAAACTTTTGCCGAACACAATGTAAAATGTTTATTTTAAATTTACTTGATTTTAAGATGCCATAATTTCCAAACAAGATTTCTGTTTATGCCCACAAAATAACCTGTTACAAAGATACGATTATTACTGGAAAAACATCGATTTTATAATCACCATTAAGTTTTCTAATGTTTGTAAAATATTTATTTCTGTTTATCTTCACTTTTTTACAATTTATGACTTAACAAATACTATACTATAGAATTTATACTACATTTTACTAGTAAACATATAAAAACTTTTATTGTAATTAGTGTGAAGTTCAGCTCCATTTTAATTAGGTTAAAGAATTAATGAGGTTACGCGTACAAATGATAACAGCAGTTCATAGAAATGAAATGACTACCGTTGCTGGCGAAACACTTGTTTTTTTTAATAATTTTTCTCTGCATCAGTAAAAAGACTATAAGACAGTGATATTGCTGATGTCCGAAGTGGGCGTCGTTGAACACTTCGGTGTTCCCACTGCTCGTTTGCCCCCTTCTGTTATACAAAAAAGAAAAAAAGACAAGAGTGCAAGTTTTTTTTTATCTTACTAATATTATAAAAGAGAATGTTTAGATGGATGGATGAATGTTTGTTTGTTTGAAAGTATCTCCAAAAAGGTTTAACGGATCTCGATGAAATTTAGCACACATATAGAATATATTCTAGAAGAACACATAGGATACTATTTTTTTTAATTACGTGCGGATGGTGTCGCGGGCGACAGCTAGTAAACTAATACAGCAACAATGCCGAAGCATAAACTTATCATCATAAATGAACCGCGTGCTTTCAATTTAGATCTTGATTATTGAAGAGACAAGCGAGTTAGTTAGCCCGTTTTTAAATAAACATTGATAATTTTGTTCCCCTTTATAAGAGGTACATATTTACTGCTTTCATCCTTGAATAACATAATGGAAATTTAAAGTAGTGGAAAGTAATGAGATTGAATGTAGATGGTGATGAATAATACAAGTTTACTTGGGAAAATATATTTATGAAAGACAATGAAAAATATTTTACGTATGACAGATGTACACCTTTTTTCATAAAACTAAAACCAGACTAAAACCAGCCAGTGCACATGTCAGCAGATTACAAACTCCAACAGATGGCTACAAAGGTAGAGGGAGACCAAAGAAAGTATGGATGAATTGTGTGAATGAAAGCTGATAGAGATGTATAGAGAAGTACTTACTGCGCCGACCTTCCGTAGGGATAAGGGCAGGTTGATGATGATGAAATCATAGTGGAAATTTGTCATTAATAATTGAATTATTTAATATTTATATCCCTATCTATGTAATTGCTATCTGTTATTTGCAATATCCAATAATGTTAATATTGATAATATATGATACAATATTGATTAAATTTGTCATAGTATGTATGTTATTTATTAATTTTAACAGTGGTAGAGCCCGCTTTAACATCTTCGCACGAATTGGCCGGCTCGCCCGGTGAAATACCACGACCACACAGAAGACAGGCATGAAGTGGAAGCAATTCCGCGTTTCGTCTGATGAGTGTGCGTCCCGGAGGCCTAATTTAGTCCTCTTTCCCTTCCCACCCTTTTTCTTATAAGGAAAGGATGGGAAGTGGAAGTGGACTTTCCGAATGAGAGGATGCATGAAAAGGGAAAATATTTTCTTTCTGTGCATCCTCTCCTCCGTCGATTAAAAGTAGGCAACGCATATGCAATTCCGTATGACTATGGGCAACGGTCACTTCGCTATTTCAGCGATTTCAGGTGGCCGCTCGTTCGTTTGCCACCTTATGATATAAAAAAAAAATATGGTTGATTTCTAGGACATTTCAAACTTTTCGTCACGTGATGAGATGTCCCATCTCACGATATAAAGATAATGTGGCATAGCAACGACGTGATAATGCGATTGTAAAGTTTTCACAACCATAGTTGAGTATTAGTTAATCGTAAATACTTTAACTGTCACTTGTTTGTTTGTGCTAATTAAATTGGTAACGTACAAACGTTAAATGTAGGTTAGTTGCAGATATGTTCTGTCTTCTTCTATCACACTAATTCTTTCTAATATTATAAATGTGAATGTTTTGATGGATGGATAGATGCACGTTGAAGGTATCTCCATAAAGGATGCATAGATTTTGTTGTAATTTGAGTTTTGAAAATTCAGTTTGTTTTTAATTTCGCGCAAAATAAGTCGCGGTCGACAGCTAGTCATCTATAAAAATCAAACTCCTAGTTTGTTCTTGTCCAAGATACCTATTTAAATCATTGTTCGACTCATTTTATTTTTTATAAGTGATCTAATGGCGCCAAAAGATTTATAAAATGTTCGTAAACTTTATAATGTTTTTCTTTCATTGCATTTTAAGAGTAAACCATTTTCAATAATACTTGCTTCTTTCTTCATTGATATTTAAAATTAATGCATTATCAATTACTATTCAATATAGCATAGATATTCGACCTCTGCAGCTGTGGTCGGCATCCATTAGACAGTAGTAATGACGCATTACGATCCTACTTACAATGCAATGCTACAATAGGTTGTGTCCACGTTTAACTTTAAAAGGCTTACATATTAATGCGGTATTTTTTTAAGTTTTTTTTTTGTGAAGGCGCATACCAAACGTCATAATCAATTATTAACTTTGCTTTATTGATATATTCATACAATCTTATCTAATCTAGAACATCAAGTCGTAGTATGCTGATAAATAATTTCATTAGCAATACTAATTATGCTTATTAAAATATAATATTAAAGTATTTTAAAGAAATTGCGGTTGGAATTATAACTTGCCGAATAAGTATCCGTGATCTCAGCTCGGCAACTAGGTCATGACTGTTTTATTGTCCTTATTTAGTTTTTTTTTGTATATTGCAATCTAAGTTGTATATAATGCGGTCAGGATAATCAAGATTTAATACACCTCACATTATAAGCAAGTATTTATTTTGCCTTTTTATATTACTCAATATGTGTTTTGTAATATTTGGTACAATTTCTTTTTATATTATTACTATAGATGTGAGATAGTCCCAATTCGTTACGATGAGGTTACATCTGGTGTTGATTAGTTTCTTTTATTGTATAGGTAGGTATTTTATATTGCATTCACAATCGATTAAAAAATAGAATGGGTGAAAGGGAGCAAAATTAAATTCGTCACGTTCCGATTTAAGCAACAAGGTTTTATTAAGAAAAAACCTTCATCTTAAAGATTTGTTATAGTGTGTTTTGCTTGGATATTTTATTTAAATTCCTTTTTATTAAAATTTCATCGACCTACATCCTTGATCACGTGTCATGAATACGTAGTAAGTGAGTCATGAAAGTTATTTTTATAAAAATCGATATTACGAAATTAAGTATTTTGCGTTCTCACAATTGTCGATAACTATAAACGTAGTTGATTAACTTTGGCATTGTGCAATTCAATGCCTTTGAAAGGTTAAAGAAACAAAGTTTACGTAGAAAAAAAGTAATTTCTTCGTCTCTCGGCTTGTCGTGGTCTTTAGACTGTATAGGCATTTGGATGAAAATAACGTTAATCTGAATTGAAGATCTTTGTATTAGCTTGGCATAGTGGACTGGCCGTGTGTTTCTGAGACCAAAATCTCTGTATAAAACATATCGTCATCCCTGTCAGTATCTTTGACGAAAGAGATAACAACATGTATTATACGGAATTTCGGTCTCAGAAACCCACGGTTAATGTTTGCAATTAATACAATGTGTGCACTATTGTAAAGCGATAGGAATTTCCATAGTATCAAATTAAATTTATTACTAATTTATTGTGAGTATTAAGTAGCGTTCAATGTCTCGGCAGAGCACCACGAGCTTCTTTATCGATCTCACTTCGTCCTTGAAACTAAAGATGTTGCAGTGTGAAAATATCTGCATTGCTTTAGACTTTAAGAGTTGCCATTATTATATTCGAACCAGATTAATTCCCAACTGTTTAGAAGTTATTAAGATACACTATTCTCTATATTTGGATAGATCGTTGCTTAAAAGTTACAGCTTATACTTTCTAACTTAAACTTGTCTGTTAATGTTACTGACAGTGTATTGAATCTCTATTATTAGTTCGAATCCTCGCCACCACTACCAAACGACCAGCGTCAAAATGGCGACAATCGAATATGCACAAAATGTTACGTCTTATAACCTGTGAATGGTTGTTTATTCTGCAACCATATGTTAAGGTATTTCCATCTACTATCTTGATACTACTTGCCAATTAATACAAATAATAGCGCCTGAACTCTTCGACCTTCATATCGCTTTGTTATATTCTTGACAAAGTTTATATAGTTCGGTACCATATAAATGTTTGATACTATATAAGTATAATGTATGTATACTTAAGACAAATTTCCTAGTTAACTTTAATCTTTAGCCCCAAAGTTTGGAGTACGGAAAGAAAGTTACCCTTCTCAAAATATGATAGTTTATGATTTTATAATCAAATTAATAACGTCATTTTTAACCATTCTATTAGTACAATGGCAACACAATTGAAGATGAAGATAAGATGGCGATTGTCACAAATATTCGTGCTAGGCCCACAGACTAAATAATAAGCTGACGGTTACATGACTTCGCATATATGTTAGAATCTCACAGTTAGACGTATGGAAATGTGCGAAATGGAATTCGTCGGAAGATTATTCTTAGGTCACTGAATACATCACAGAGTCTTTCGGATTAAAAAAATGCAGTTGTTTTTAAAGCACTAAATATTAGGTTCCTCTGGGAGCTATACAAAAGTAAGGAACACTCAAAACACTACATATTTTAATAAGTTTAATTTGTTTGCTTTTCTTAAAATATATATTTTTATTTTATCATCACATATAGTTAACATAAACAAACATAGTATCATTGTAAATGAATTTAAGATGAGTCATACAAACATCCGCATAAATCTTACGTAACAAGGTGACAAAACAAGAGAAAAGACGAGGTCTTTAGCACTTGTGTAATCAAGACTGCTTTTTATACAGAACAAAACTTACGATGGGTTTCCATTCATATTTGGTTTAACATGAATTTATTTTCGATATTAATAAAAAAAAATTGTCTGTCATGTCTGACGACATGGGCAAACTTTGCATTGCGATATGTGGCATAAAATGATTTAACAATGTCAGTCATGTCCATTTCACGTGTGACCAAGCAGAAAGCCGACATTAGCTGGATGATCACAGGCGCGATAAGTGACAGGCACCGCTAGTATTTGTTTATCGCATTCATCTTTACAACAAAGATATGCAGGCACGTTGGAAATGTGATAGTGACTTGCCTCAGACTATCACTGCAAATGACCCATTACAATAGTTATTGTGCAATATAGTTTCTTTTATCCTAGCTTTTACAATCGCAACGCAGTAATAATACTTAAGTTTATCATTTTCCTGTAGTCCTTTATAATTTATTTACCTCCGATAGCTATTACCTCCGACTACGTCCTCGCGGAATTAAAAAGTATACTGAATTAGTCTATATTTTCTACAGATATGCAACATTTCATCATAGAGTATTCCAAATTTCAAGAAAAATCCATCCATCCATACATCCAAACATTCGCATTTATAATATTACTAAGATCTCTCATTCCACTAAGTCACATTAGCATTTCAATACACCTTTATAATGAAATTACCTTTCATGCAAATAATAAGATATTGTGTTTTAATTGTGCTATAGAGAGTAAGAGTTATATGCAAGCAATATCTTAGTTTTATACCTAACCTTACACTTAGATTTAATAATGTGTTTTGCCGTTTAGCTGTAAAATGGAAACACGTAGGTTGTGAAGTCAAGCACTATGACTGTGTAACAAATATCAACGCCAATAGCAAATGACACCAGCCATTAGCTAGGATAATATTTGCTATATTTTTCCGACACGTGTTTGAAACTAGCTAATACCAACACTCCGTTTAAATATAGTTTTATAATTTCGTTTAAACATTAGTTCATTATTCCGAATATTTTAATTCATTGATAAATTAAACAAAAAAGCTTTGCGATCATTGGTGGTTTAAAAAATTCCACACCTTGAATTTTTTTTCCGTTTTTGTTTGTCTCTCGGTCGAGGTCATTTAAGCGATTTTATAGTTTTTTTCACTTGACATTCAATTGACGAAATTGAACCGTGATAAAGTCATTAGCGGTGGTTGCCAACATCACGCATTACACAGTAGCATGCTGGCAATAAACCTATACCTATGCCAAAAACCTTTAATTACAATGCGGATTGAATTATCGCAATATATAAAAAAATCTCATAATACACTATGTTTCATAAACTTTGTTATAATTCCGACTTGGAAAATATTAAAGAAAATGAAACATAAATGTTATCTTGAAATCTGTCAATTTATGAAACTATATGTTTACAGCGCCATCTTTGATAACACTTGGTAAAACTACCTAAAATGTCTAAACGCTACTTGGACACTTGTTCTTACGTTAATATCTAAGCTTACCACAAGATGGCGCTTTAAATGATATTAGTTGTCTTCTAATTTCACTGTAATAAAACCTTATTGTAACTGTTTATTATGAATTAATAAATATAAAAACATATTTTTAATAAATTTCATAAAAAAACGGAAATTACAAAACTGTTTATTTTATTTTTTTAAATAATTTCATTTTTACAGACTTTTTTAAACTAGTCTACTGTAAATAACTTTTTGACTAGTAATTGAGTCAATTTTTACCCATATTATTCTTAAATAATATGAATGTTTTTGTTGGCTACATGTTAGCAATAATGTCCTACGAAACAAGATAACTACAATTTCTCTCCGATTATTTTATAAACTTATACTATCGCAAATGTTTATTTTTATACTTGCATGTATGTCATGTGCGAACACAATCAAATAATGCAGTCTCAATAACTTCCTTCGCCAGCTTTATCTATTGAAAAGTAAATATACGAACGTAAATAAGCAAGTCCTGAACATTGTACAAACAAACCGATAAGTCAGATAAATACTTCTATATATTTCAACAATGTTTATTTCTCCTATCAATCCTTATCAATACCACGAGGCTCAGTCTGCCGCGTGTTACTTGTCAGGACCCACCTCCTGAGTCCACTGCCCCGCGATGTCAATTCAATTTAATTTATAAATCTACCCTCGTAACAAATTATGGAAGATAATAAAGTGAATGTGTTATTAGTTTGGATGTGTGTTGTAAATGTTTTTGTTAGAAGTGTATTGTGATGTGGTCCGAGGAGGCAGGTCCCTCCCGGTCGTCAGCCGAGCGCCGACCCTTAGTGCTAGGTCTCCGTGTACCGAGAAGCTATGGAAGCGTCTTCCCATATTACAAATTCGTCAAGGATACGTTTAGAGAACCAGCTTTGTGTGAGGTATCTTGTTTATCTTATCTTCAAAATGTCAAGGTCATTATTTGAACAGTTTATTTTGGACACATTTTTCATTATGCTATGTACATTTATTGCTAAATGTCACATTAATTATAAATAAAAAAATGTTAATTATGTTAATTAAATTGGATTATAATTAAAAATATATGAAAAATATGTCTACGTACGGTTTTTATTCTAACGACTACATGTATCTTATATTTTCCAGTTGACGTAGCAAAAACGGATGGTGCGTTCGTAGAAACTTTGATGATAGGTGAAATTGTAGAACAACTTATTCCGTTGGCCGGTTTCCATTTATAGCTGGCGCCAGCACAGCTTGTTAACTTAACATGCTTATATCATACTTACGTATGGAGAATTCAATTGCGAGATATTTTTAAATATATTTATTATATTAACAGTTTATATTCACAACGTAATTTTAATGACGATGTTATTATTTATAGATACTAAAGTTTAAAGCTATTAATAATGTATATTTTCTTATACTGACAAAATAAATTACGATCTACCATGCATTTAGGATGTAATGCTAAATGAAACTAACCACACTCAAGACTTTACAGCATTTATTAAATTCATAATTGTAACTTGTCTTCACACAAAGTTTTACGTTTACTAAATGATAACAGGGACAATTATTAGTAGACGATTATAGATATGAAATATTATCAAACAAAATATACTCGATAACATATCGATACCGTATCAATTTGAGTATCGAATCAGTCACTAACTCGATACTCATTCATTGTGTTATCGTGATTTGTTTATTGACGTTCCGTTGGCAGAGTTACCGTCCCCTGCTAGCATAGAAAAGATTGGCCGATTGGCCGCTGAATGCTGCTCTAAATACCAATGCATCTAATTCAAATTAGTTTATAAATGTTCACCCATTCATTGATATCATCTAAGAATTAACGTAAATATATGAAGTAAATTATTTACCAAACAAAGAATTTAATAACTTATGTGTTCTTCTATGTTATGTTTCTACATATAACCCAAATTTCAGCGTGATCCCTGCAGCCGTTCTTAAGATACCTTCTAATAAACACCCACTAATCCATCCATACGTCCAATCATTCGCATTTATAATATTAGTATTTTGTTTAATTTAGGAAAATTGTTACTTTTAATTCTGCCAAAATGACACTGCCTTTTAAATTTTGCTTGTTTAATTTATTTGGGAATTTTCTAGTTATTTATAGGACCTTGCTATGAAATTATTGTATCAACATTAACCATTGTAAACTACTGCTTAATACCTCATATATTATAGAGCATGTGTAAATTAAGATGCAATAAAGGTAACGTTATCAGTTTTGTTTAAACTTTGACTATACTGCATAAATCCAGAAGTTAATCCTTTACATAACATAATCGCCTATAAGTACGCTCATATGGCCGTTGAATCGCCAATAGACATCGAGTGTAACACGTGTAATGTGATATTTAGTTCTAGTTTTTATTACATAAATGTTTTTATGTTTGAATTAGCATTATTTGAGTTGAGGTATTGAAATGCTTCGGGCGGCGTCTTTCATTAGGACTTATGGTCAGGTAATTCAATTTCAAATATTAATATCAAATATTCATATTATTGCAATAGGTATTTTTTATTACTGAAATTTTTGCGGTTATGTCTCTTTCTCTTTCAAGGTGCCTCTCCATTTAATGGAGGTTGGCCGTCAGCCGCGGTAATGTGGTGATTAAAAATGATCTTTTTGCACTTTTCTATGGTATTATCTGCAAGCTACAAAAATATTTTTACAAAGTAAATTACCAAATTTAAATTCACACTAGCTCAACGCCGGACGCAACAAAATGTTCAAGTTTAAATGCGGTTATCAATTTCTTGTTTCAAAAATTTCTCAGCGGTAATAAAAATGTTGTCATTTAATTAATATATATTACTAAATGATTTAATTATTTGTATTGTTAAATATATAGTATAGTCTTTCCAAATTAGTTAAAGATCGAATTTATTAGTTTAAGTAAAGGCTGAGATATGAATTTAGCAGTTGTAACTTAACAGAAATATGCAAAAATGATTTAAAAAAACTTAAAGATACGCGTTCCAAGAAGACATGCAACAGGCGAAGTGGTTGCGCGGCTGGTCGCAAGGAATCCTGTAACCCGTTATTTCTTTTTATATCTCGCACTCCGTGGATCTTAACCTCTAATCGTTTTTGTTATTTTCATTATAAATAGACGGATCCGGTCGCTTACGTATTGTGGGCAAATCAACAGGCGCCTTATAAACAGCACGTTGCTAGACTAGATTATTTAAAATGTAGTCATTACTTCACTTATGCGTACGCACTTGTATTAGAATGAATTCATCGTTTATTAAGACTTAAAGTTCTAGGCATGCATCATCTGACCTTTATTTTTTTTTAATAAAAAATTGTCTTTTAATAATTATTTTATGTATATTTATGAAAACAATGAAATTTTGTGCGTCAAGTTCATCGTATCAAGGTTAATAGAAAAACATATTTAATTGTTCGTTTTCTTTGTTACTTGCAATTCTTTGATTTTTTGGAACCAAAGGAGGCTCATCTCAAAAGAAATTGAACATGTCGTTAATAGTCCTAGTAGAGATGAACATCATTGATTACAAATTATCCGCTGCGAACATATAAAAAATAGTTAATGAGTGGGCGGCGGGGCGCAGAGTGACCGCTCTGGCGGCTGGCGGCCGTCCGCGGCGTCACACCGAGCGTGGCCGCCGCGCAACATGCTGCCCCCCGAACGCGCCGCGTTGCGCTCCGCCTCCACTGTGCTCAAGCGCTTGTCTCTGCGTACCTACAGCACCTATTCGCTCGTACGTATGCGTCGACTTCATTCATCGCGCCCGCCCGCGCCGCCCGCCCTGCCGCCCGCCCACTAGACGCGCCGTGCTTCCCGTCGCGCGCTTACTCACCTAGCATCACGCTCACAAATCTGTCACGGGACGCCTTACGGAGCGCTCGCGCCGTTTAGCATGCGGGGATCGCGGACGCTATGTCTTTCCCGCCGAATCTACCCAAGCCGTCCGGTAGCGAAAACGAGTACGTGCACATTAGGTGCCTCATAGCGAACATTCATAGGCCTAAGAATGTGTCGAGGCCACCCTTCGCGCAGGTGGATGTACCGCTCGAGGCTGTCGAGGAGTCGCCGGGGTCTTCGGACACGGAGCGCAGCGGCTCGGTGTCCGAGAGGTCGGAAGTATCTGAGGTGTCCGAGATGAACGCAGCGGAAGAAGAGCCGCCGCAACGGCGCACGAAGAGCAACAGCTTCGCGGGGCCGATGTTGGCGCCGCCGGCGCTGCAGCACCATAAGAAGCGGCGGCCGTCCTTTCTGCATCTTCCGGGACCGGGCTGGGGCGGGCCGTCTGGCGCGCAGACTGCGGGGCCGCACTTCAGCGTGCCGCGCTTCACGGTGACCGCGCCGCCGGGCGAGGGCCGCCGTTTCAGCCACGGCTTCGCCTTCCATGGCTTCGCTCTCCGTCGACACTCCAATACGGTCTGCGATGATATAGTTCGAGTGTGAAACGGCTTTTAAAATAACCTATTTTGTGATTTTCATATATCTGCATTGTTTGTTATTTGTTACTAACATTAAGGATGTTGTATGAAAATAACACAACTGCATGTCGACCAATTACTCTAGGTGCACATTTGCACGGATAAAAAGACCAGAACACGTGTTTCTACGAGGACAAATCTGCACAGAAAAACATATTTAAACTAGATTACGTTTGCAATTAAAATAATACTTTCAGGATTAAAGTAATAAACGTGTTTTATGAACCTGTTTGATATAATTTTACTATACAATAAAAATTTTCATTTGGATTTCTTTTTTCGCCCGCTGAGACAATTTTCGCGTAACGAATTTGGCTACCTTGTGATACCGTTATCATTATATCTACAAAATAATTCTCATTATGATCGCTGTTGTGCGTGCGACCAAACGTTTGCGTGTGTTAATTAAGCTATCCATTTCCTTCTTATCGATAATTCTTTTATCAAAATATTAATAACAAAAACAATGAAGCGCTGGACGCTGCATTCGATCGAGGTGTATAGTAAACATATAATATTATATTCTTTTCCTGCATCTTAGTGACGCTTAACGCATTTAAATGTGCATGAAGTGTGTTATATTTTATTAAAATATGTATTGCGTGAATTATTGGATATTAAAAGACTATTATAATTTAAAGTGTAGTTATATTTTGTGTCTTGAAAACATTGAATAAAAATCGTTGATTTTCCTGCTTTACAAATTCATGTCTAACATACAAGTGTATTGGTGACAGAGCCTTCATCGCAGCGAGTCGATGGTCTCGCTGGCGTGCTTCAAGACGCTCTCGCAACTCGTCAACAACGATGACGTCACAGAGCTGCAGCAGTACCTCGCCAACAACAAGAACATCAATATCGACGATAAAGACGAGGTATGTCATTAAGCATCATTTA
Organism: Papilio xuthus; assembly: GCF_000836235.2. Lineage (NCBI taxonomy): Eukaryota > Metazoa > Arthropoda > Insecta > Lepidoptera > Papilionidae > Papilio > Papilio xuthus. The sequence continues at coordinate 945,970 of NW_013533761.1, forward strand.
GTCGATATAATTATGGTTGGTTACACTATCATACGTTTATTTTACAGCTAGTTTTGTTTTAATTTTTGCGTTATCCTTTATACACTAGCATAAGTGATTTTGATATATAAAAACTAGCTGTCTAACGCGGTACTAAAAAACTTAATTATTAACCTATGTGTTCTTCCAGACTATATTCTACATCTATACGAAATTTTAAAAACTTCAAACAAACATCCATCCATCCAGCTATCTATCCTTCCATCCATCTAAACATTCTCATTTATAATATTAGGGAGATAGTAAGATTAGTAAGATATTATAATTAGATTAGTAACTGACACACAAAATACAAACACAATAATTATTGCTGTTATTAATGGGCCAATATTCTTTTGAGCGTCCCTGCGATAATTTTACGACTCAAATATCATAGACAAAAATATAACAAAACTTGGTGGTAGGCATATTTAAAACAATAAAGTTAAAAAAAAAAATAACTAGATTACAAGATAAAGTATATAAACATAATGTGAATTAATTATACGTAATTCCCGTAATTTAATTATCACACGATACATAAATAAATACCTTAAAACAAGAGAAAATTACGTCATAGGAATAATATAAAATGTTTGGTAGACGGTTAATAATCATAAACTCTTATCTATAGCAAGTAAACAAATCTCGGCATTCATTATTCACGGGTAAAGTTAATTGGCTAAGTTAAATTGACACAAAAGATAAATATTTTCTTACTTTTTAATTGGTCTTGAAATAAAATTATCAATATCTTAAAGAAAAAAAATAATCGCGATAATGTTGGAAAAAATCATGATAGTTAAATTTTTCAGGAACATTAAAATAACAATGTTTTCGATATTTATGGAACTAAAGTTATTATTATACATTCCTTAAAAAAATCAGGAAACATGACAAAAATATATTTTAGCCTTCTTAAAAATTTAAATTGACAATCATTAAAGAAATTTAGTTTGAATTTCAAATGTTCGCGTTTTACCTATATAAATAAGTATCAATAAAAATGCCAAATGGCGTCGTATAATATTGTTTATCTAATCTAAGGCTTATGCGAATTAATGTAGGAAAAATTTTGACCTTATTCTTTGTAATAGATGACTAATTGATTTTAATAACATCTACGCACATGTTTAGCTTTTAACATAAACACGTAAACATCTGGTAAGAGGAAAACATTATATGTTTACACATCGTTATTATATTTTTCCTTTTAAAATGTCATTTATTAGCAATTTTAATTTAATATCTAAAGATAAAAGTATTATAAGAACTAATTTTAATGCGAAAAGATGCAGGATATGTTGAAAGAAGCGTTTTGTTCTTGTCCGCGGCAATAAAGTTTTTATTACTGTGACTAACAACTTTTACGTTCATAACGTATCATAATTTTAGTCTATTTACTAATAATAATAAATGGTTTTAAATAACGGTTAAAGAAGTTAATATTACAGAAAATATAATATCTATCAACTTATAAAGTTCTGAAAGATGAATATAAGAAATGTGCTATTATAAGGTAAACTTAAATATAAATATGCGACATTTAAAACAAACCTATTAAATTGATATACCGTTTTAATAGTAAAGACGGATCTTATTTTGGCATTCGTATCAATATATTAATATTAATTATTATCTAATAATATACAGACGAGCTATTTAATTAATGAACTGGACGCCGCAGCGTAGAATATGTTTTTGGTACAGAATCAGATGTCACTGCGTCATTTTATTCAATAGTCATTTCCGCATAGCCATTTCTTCAAACATTACATATGTATGATTACCATATTATTCATAGTTCAATATGCTGAGATTCGATCTTTTAAATGTTTGATATTACTCATCTGTGAAGTCGTTTTGTTAAATAAAAATGGCAATTCTGTCTCTTCTTACTTATAACTCGCAAGCTAATGCAATGCACTGATTATGACTTTTTGTATAAAGTAATTATTCTTTTTTTAGTGACTTAATCAGTGTATATATGTATGTTAGAATGGCACGACGGCGCTCATGTGCGCGGCGGAGCAGGGCCGCGTGGGTGCGGTGCGAGTGCTGGTCGCTGCTGGCGCAGACGTGTGCGCAGCCGATGCGGACGGCTGGACGTCGCTCGCGTTCGCCGCGCGCGGCGGTCATCTACTCGTCATGAGGGAGCTTCTCGATGCAGGCGCACATGTCGACTCTAGGGACTGCGTAAGTATTACTAAATTTGTCCATATGCCAGAAGGATTGAAGATGTATCGTTTAAGTCAGCAAATTAGTATAGACCAAGAGTTAGACTTTGAAAAGAGGCATCTAGTTTAATTTCTAAAGCTTTCATATCCTATCACGTTACAATATTGAAACTGACACTGTGATGCGTACAAACAACGTGACCCAAATTTAATAGAGCAATGACCAAAATGTATTCACGAATGTGCACCCAAAATATGTATATTTATACTTCACGCGGTGGCTTGCCAAGATGTCAGTGACATCCACGCATACTTAAATCTGGTTAAAATACACATCGGCACTGTCGCATAGAGAGCTCCTGTCATAAACAATGTATTTATAGCAGAGTTCCTTTTATTGGCGCTTCTCGTAGTCGCCGCTTAGGTTAGGGCGGCTTTCATCTGCAGCGGCGCTGACAGACGCTCGCAAGCTGATACATTGACTGACGATCCACTTTTGCACTTCTAATGAGCGTACAAAACATCTTTCTAGACATTGTAAACACGTTATTTTTATGACAGACTTCTGCAATCGTCAGTAGGATCCTATAAGATCCCAAAAGATTATAGATGAGAAGAATTAATCCACATGATCGAAAAATATTATGCATTTTATTAATTTAGTCTACTATGTAAAATTTTAAATCATTACGCCTCAATTTCTTTTCAATGAAGTAAATGAATTTAAGTGTCTTATTTATCAGTTAATATCGTGCAACAATGTAAATTAAAGCTGTTGTTATCAATCTATTATTTATGTTGTTTATTATCCACACATTTTTTTAGCGTCAAATAAAAGTGTAACGGATTATGATTGATCGTAAATACGTCACCAAAGTAACTACCGGGATGCTCTACTTCAGTGTAACAGCGACTCACACCTAAATCTTTATAAAGTCTTATGAACTTCTTCTACTTCTTTTAAAGTTCATTTTGTATCACTGCATTAAAAAGTACCTAATAGACAGAATTAAGGGTCTTTTTTATCAATAGGATTTTTTCTTTATTTTTTTATAGTTTAATTATCTGTTTAAGTATTAGGTTATACAACAGAGATGGTAAATATTTACGTATATAATCGCAAGCTTTGCCAGAAACATTTAGTCACACCTACGAGACATCCATGACCTAACCCTAATAATTTCTAGAATATTTAGTTACCGCCTTGTTAATCAATCAGTTTATAAATGTCGTGCAATATTTAGAAAATCATTTTGGCAGCTGAACTTTTATTGATAAGGGGTTACAAATTCAAGGTCATGAAACGACCGAGAATTGAAATAATGTTTGAAAGAATGAAAAAACGCGAAAAGTCCGCATTTTTATACTTTTTAAGTCCAGCTAAAAAAGTTAATCACACGATGATAATATTTTGTATATATCAACAACATTTAACTTGTATATATTTGCTTATATCCATTGTCAGGGAGGATGGACACCTTTGATGTGGGCTTCGTACAAGGGACACGATGAAGAAGTGGGACTGTTATTGGAGAAAGGAGCAGACGTACATGCCCATGGAAATTATAACATCAAGTAAGTTTTTACTCACATTTGGTATGACAACAAAGGAATATGAGATGCAACTGAAAATATTACGACGAAGGCTTGCAGAATTCGCCAACTAATTTGTTTATTATCAAATGTCACATGATTGCGGAGTTGAGTCGTTTTAGAGCCAAATCTGCCAATTCTAATAAAATATCTATAATAGATAGGTAAACTACTATAAATTATTCTATTAATATTATGAAATATAGCAGTAAAACTGTGGCAAAATGTTCAGCACGATGTTTGGATATCGCTTAAGTCGAGTATTGTCGTACTAGGATTACGCATTGCAAACCTTCATGCTTTTAACTACAAAGCAATTAGGATATGATAAAAATGAATTAACTAATGAGGGTCATTACAAGCCCACTTGGCACGCGACTCGTTGACAGAGTATGATGCATATAGATATGCATCATGCACAATCTATTCCTGTTATTCCGACACCTACTAAACATTTTTTCCCGTGCCCATATTAATTAGTGTCAGAAAGTAATATTATACATGAATATAAATAAAACAATATAGTTAAAAAATATTATATAATTTTGTTCAACACAAATGTCCTCTCGATCATTTTTAATCATAAAGTTTTGTTCGATAAAAGGTTAATGTAGAAATATTTTTTTTTCTGATATATACAATATTTTCTGTGTAAAGCTAAAACATTCGTACATTTACTTTGACCGACAAAAAAGTTCACCTTGAAGATATTTAGAGTTTACTGATTTACTAATGTAATTAGATTTCTGTAAAAACTAAAAATACACGTTATGTACAACTGAGTATTAATTACCTTGGTATTTAAATATCTGAGTTTAATTCTGACTGTCTACGACCAGTACAAAATATGTGGGGGACTTTCAATAACAAATGAACATCTCGAATGAATGTCTGATCCTACTGTGCATGTTTTATGCATCGCGAGATTACAATTTTCTCCTCATCAAACGGTGCGCTCTTCCTAAATCAAATGACATACAACAAACTCAAATGAATAACACATTTGTACCTACCAATTCAACGTGCTTGTCTGGCCTTTTAACTCAGCCGCAGTGGCACTAAATTAGTAATAGAAGTAATAAGAATTCTTACAATCGCAATCTATTTGCCGCTTTTGGTTTTAAAAAGTGAAATATATTTCAGTATTCTTGTTTAACTTTTTACGGTTAGTTCGTTAGTATGGGCGGCTGGTCGTCGCCACAGCAGCGTGGTGCAGCGGCTGCTGAGTGCGGGCGCGCGCGCCAACTCTTGCGACAAGTACGCGACGTCCGCCCTCACGTGGGCGGCGCGTGCCGGCGACGCAGCCTCCTCCGCCGCCTTGCTGCGAGCCGGCGCTGATGCCAACACCGCCGGCATGTACTGCTGGACACCGCTACTGCAGGCCACGCAAGGTAACCGCGCTCCACACATGTGCACAGTTTCTGGTCCTTTCATGAATATTTTTAACCATTTGAAATACCACTTTACCTCTTGTCATATCAAACGAACAACAATAATTTATGTATTTATACTACAAGTCCACTTCAAAGACCTTAAAAGATTTTCACGTTACGTCGTTATTATTTTCGGAAAATGTAATCTTTATTTATGTTATTTATATACATTGCAGGCAACCATTTTGAAATCGTACAAATGCTTTTGGAACATAAGCCGAACGTAAACGCGTTAGACAAAGACGGCTACACCGCTCTGGCGATAGCCTGCAAAGAGGGATACTACGACATCGCATTGGCGCTCATTAATTCTGGGGCCTACATCAATGTTCAGGTAAAGTAGAATCAGAACTTTCCAAAAACAATTAAAATATTGAAATAGAAATGTTTATTTTTTATTCTCTTTACAGGACCATTCGAAAGACACTCCGTTGATCCACGCGGTGAAGGGAGGTCACAGGAACATTGTGGAAGCGTTGCTAAAGAAACACGTCGATGTAGATTTGCCGGGCAAGGACAAGAAGACGCCTGTATACACTGCGGTGGAGAAAGGTCACGTCGCCATACTGAAGCTGCTGCTGGCCTCCAACCCGGACCTCGAGCACTGCACCAGTGTAAGTATACTGCTACACAAACTTTATCACGGCTCTGAATATTGAACGAGAACACAGAACACAATTTTACCTATTTAATTCGCTCTCGGCTAACCGCGAGCTGATATTAAGTTTGAATCATATAATACCTACATATAACAAAAGAATAATGTGTGTATGTATTGTGGGCAAACACTGAGCGTGCCAAAAGCCGGCAGCCGAGGAAACTGAAAGCTGACACGAGTGACAGAGCACATGTCACGTGTCCGAATGTTTTGTCGCGCGTTGTGCATTAAGATAATTATTTTTGTTCGCCTTCGCTCGAATTAATTCTGTTGTTTTTATAGTAACGTATTATTAGATGGGTTATAATTGGTTTTCTTACGTAAATTCAAGATCTTTGTCGCACAACAGTTGGAGATTTTATTTAATTATAAAATTATATCTATATGAGATAATGTTAATGGATTCTTAATAGTGTTCTTTATAAAGGGCATATTTATTTATAGGTAGCACAAATAGTACTATTAGCTCGTAAGCAAACTTTGTCGTTTACCTAAGAGCTGGTTTAGATAACCTAGTGAAATCATTTGCATACATATTGCAACAGATTGTATGAAGGTGGTAATGGTAAATGTATGTTCATAATTATTATCTAAAGCTAGCTTTTATCTAGATAAAATGTTGCAGAACTTGCTATATTTGTAACTTAAAGTACATGGATAAATTTAAATTGTAGTAAAATTAGATAAAGTTAATTAGAAATATAAGAAGTTAGCTTAGGAATTACAGTTTGTTTATTTCTTGCATTTTAATATAAATTATTTGGTTTGAATGTTTCGAAATTATGATCTTAGTCAGTTTTTCTTCTTTGTTATTATTAAATATATAACACTAGCTGTCACACGCGACTTCGTCTGCGTGATGTATGAAGAAACTTAATTAGTATAGCATATAAGTTCTTTCAGACTATGTTCTATACATATGCCAAATTTAATCGAGATCCGTTCAGACGTTCTAGAGATATCTTCAAATACCCATCCATCCATCAACATCACATCCATCTAAACAATAATGTAAGTTAAATAAAAAGCAGCTGTTCATGGCATAAATTCGAAAAAAAAAACATTAAAAAAATTTATTTATTTATTTATTTAAAAACTGCATAGCATCATTACAGTATACTGAATATATAAAATGAATAAATAGTATCCTATGTCCGTCTCCTGGCTCTAAGCTACCTCCTCACCATTTTTCAATTATATCGGTAAAGCCATTCTTGAGTTATAAATAGTGTAACTAACACGACTTTCTTTTATATATATATAAGATTTGTAATATGTTGAATGTTTTGTTGTGTGTGTAGAGCGGAGACACAGCGCTGCTGCGTGCGGTGCGGTCGCGTCACGCAGAGATGGTGCAGCTGCTGCTGGAGCGCAAGGCGCGTGTTGGTGCTGCCGACAACCGCGGCGACACCGCGCTGCACATCGCCATGCGCGCACGCTCAAAGGTACACCAACCCACATCACTCATTTACAATCTATCATAATCTTACTGCACTTGAAGGATTCAATAACATCTGTTGAATTAATGGCCCGGTTCAACCGGTTTAATGAGTGTCCGTGCCGTAGGCCTAATTGTGGTTCTTTTCCCTTCACTTCTTCAAACCCTTTTCTAAAACGAAGGGGAAGTAGATTTAACGTAAGGGAGGACGCATACTAAAGGGAAATCACAATTTCAATGAACGCTTGCTCGTTTTCCACCTCGCCTTGTAATATAAAATATGTCTATATTCTAGAAATTAATTTAATTTAATTCTGATTTAATTTCCCAGCAAATAGTTGAAATCCTCCTGAGAAACCCCAAGAACAGTCAGCTGCTGTACAAGCCGAACAAGATGAAGGAGACGCCGTACAACATCGACATGAGCTACAACAAGACCATCCTCGGCCAGATGTTCGGCGCGCGTCGCCTCAACACCAGCGAGGACAACGAGAACATGCTCGGCTACGAGCTGTACAGCGCCGCGCTCGCGGACATGCTCGCCGAGCCCAGCCTCGCCGTGCCCATCACCGTCGGCCTCTACGCGCGCTGGGGATCCGGCAAATCTTTCCTGCTCAGCAAACTGAAAGGTCGATATTCGTACAAATGTTGAATAATCTTTCTGTACAATCATAAACCACTTATTTCGTACAAAACAAATGTTATCATTGTAAGTATTACTTTCAGAGGAGATGAAAAACTTTGCGCGGCAGTGGAGTGAGACAGGGTGGGCGTGGTCGTGGGCGGTGGCGTGGGGGGCGTGGCACGGCGCGCTGCCGCTGGCCGCCGCTGCCGCGCTCGCCGGAGCCCCGCCATACATCGCCGTCGGACTCGCGTTCGCGCTCTTCGCCGCCGCATACCTCATATTCTATTTACTATGGAACCTAGGAACCAGGTTTGTTAAGAAACCATAACACAAATTTCCAACGTAATATGTTAAGGAGAATACTTTTGAACTACCCTTCTCGTTGTTCTACGATGTATTGTTTATGTTGTATTAAATATTTAGATATGAGTGGTGGTGGGCGGGGGGCATGATGTCGACCCTGGGCCGGCGATTCAACTCGCTGCTACTGGTGCTACAAGTCGTGTTCTGTCATCCGCCCGGCCCCAACGACCCGCGTGCGCTTCCGGCCACGCCTATACGGTTAGAATACTTTATGAAACATTTTTTAATAGACAAAAATTCTTCACTGAAAATCTTATTTAACTATTTACGTAAACGTTGTTGTGTCGCGCAGGTTTCACTTCACGGAGGGCATGCGTAGCGGCGCGGGTCAGGAGGGCTCGGCACTGGTCGTGCAGATGATCGGCAGCCTGGCGGAAGCGCTCGAGAGCCAGTACGGTCGCGTCTGCACCCGCCTCGCGCGCGCCTTCCGCCCGAGACCTGTCTCCTCTACATCCGGATGGAAGTAAGTACACGTCTAATACATTGACGCAGCAATTTATTACAAAAACTTGTAAATACCGTTAGAAAGATTATACCTATCGTTTAGTTTATAATATCATTTGTAACGTGTAGTAGAGACATCCACTGATTCTGAGGTATTTGCAGATGGCGTCGCGCGTGCTGCATCCCGCACATCGTGATGTTCGAGGTGATCTTCACGTGCCTGCTGGTGGGCCTGTGCGTGCTCGTCATGTTCCTCACCGAGACCGATGCGGACAAGCAGTAAGCTATAGTGTAACACTAGGGATAATTAGCATTCAGTAACGATAGACTGTAGGTAAAAAAAAACACTAAAAATGAACCAACACTAGGGATCGGAAATAAAAACATCGGTTGACCCGATATTGTAAAGTATCCAGTATGTCTCCAATGGTGTTTTATATGCAACGTATACGTGTGAGATACACTGCGCGAGTACGTGTGGCGTGCGATCAACGGCGGCTCAGTGAGAGTGGGCCGTCGTCGATGAGGCGGCGTGACATCCAGCAGGGCGTGGTGGTGGGGGCGTGCGCGCTGGCCGGCGCCGCGCTGCTCGCCAACCTGTACACGGCGGGGCGCGCGCTCGCCGCCCTCGTGCTGCCGCCGCGCGCCCGTCTGCTGCGCGCGCTGCGTCGCGACTCGCACGCGCTCTCCCTCCGCCCGGAGGTGCAGGCCCTCACTGACATGGTGCGTACTGTACTCACACCAATCTTACATTCATTTTGAGGGAAATTGCACACAGAAGACAGGCGTGAAGTGGGAGCGATTCCACGTTTAATCTGATAAGGCCTGTCAGAGGCCTCATTTTGCTCCTATATCTTTCACCCTTTTTGGCACTGGAAGGAGAGCTTAGAAAAAGAAAATATCATTTTCCTGTGTGTTCCCTCCCCTGTCTCCGAATTTGTCTGCTTTATACTTAAAAATTATAATTATAAAGTTATAAAGTAATCCACAAGTCATCTAGTACTTTAGAAAGTTAGAATTCGACTAAAAAATAAAGATCTTGTTTACAATACTTATGCGTTGTGTGCAGGTGTCGTGCCTGGACGCGTTTACAGGTCAGCAGACGCGGCTGGTGGTGGTGGTGGACGCGCTGGACAGCTGCGAGCAGGAGAAAGTGCTGGCGCTGCTCAACTCCGTGCACGCGCTCTGCTCCGACCCCAAGAGCCCCTTCATACTGCTGCTCGCCATCGACCCTCACATCATCAGCAAGGTATGCTACCACGCTAGTATAATATAGGCAGGAGTTATTGACTTTGAGATAACATTTTTTTTCTTTTGCGTGTCAAACGCCTTGTATTATGAAACTTATTCTTTTATTAATGAAAATAAATTCGTTTGCATCAGAAAATGATATTAAGACGAAATTTAAGTTAACCCTTACTGTCATTAAAGTAAATATAAGGAGATATTTCAAGTAGTATAAGGTGAAAGATTGCTTTGTAGATCCATACATATATATTATTTTTGAGTGACAATTAGCAAAATTAAGGTCAGTTGTGTGTGCAGTTTGCTTGGACTGAGGTTAGTTGTGCGTTCGTAGTATTTGTGTACATTTGAATGTTGTATATTATCGGTGTTGTGTTGTATTGTTCACTTATTTAATCTATGTTTAAAAAGTGTTTTGTTAATAAATTTTACTTTTAACTTCTTGATGTTTAATGTCGTATTTTATTTAAGAATTTTGAATTGGGATGAGTATTTATTGAATATATTTGTACGTGTGAATCGACCAGGCGGTAGAAATAAACAGCCGGCGTGCGTTTTCTGAGAGCAACATCGGCGGGTGGGACTACCTGCGCAACATGGTGCAGCTGCCCTTCTACCTGCAGAACTCTGCGCTGCGCCGCGTCAAGGCTGCCCAGCAGACCGCCGCCAAGCGCATGCAGGCCATCGCCGCTGAGGACTTCTCCACATCTCTACAGAGATCTGTTAGTCTTACTCATACTTAGAAAGAGATAATAATTGATTGTGTGTTTGTATTAAATAAGCTCCAAAACCATTGAATCGAATTGTAAACTTCTTTCACTGTTGGGAAGCTACACTAACCCCAGGTGACATAGGCCGTATATATTATTAATTTTTATAACTTTGCGTGGAGAAAATTGCGGGCAACTGCTAGTATAAGCCATATGCCTACTAGGCTCCATCAACTATAGCTTACTGGATTCAATTTAAATAAATATAAGCTATGAATCTTGTATTTCATTAGAAATTTAAAAAAAAAATTAAAAAAAGTTTCCTAGTAATGTACGAAAATAGTTCATGTTTCTTTAAGTGAATTTATGTACATTAGGTGTCTGCTCGTCGTCTATCATCGACGTCCGAGCTGATGTCGAGTCAGGAGCGCATCAAGGGCCAGGCGGGGCAGGCGGGGCAGGTGGGGCAGGCGGGTCAGCTGGGCAAGGAGAGCGCGGCGCGTGCGCGGCGACTGCGCCCCTCGGAGTCGCTGGCCTCCTCCGTGGCGTCCGGGCTGCACCGCGCGCCCGCCGCAGACCTCGGCCGCGTGTTGCTCACTGACGACTACTTCAGCGACGTCAACCCGCGCAGCATGCGTCGACTGCAGAACGTCCTCTACATCACTGGTGCGTAACAGCGGAACCGCGCTCATTTTCCTGTTCTGTGTCAAAATCTTATATTATAATTCTATCTCTTTCCCCGCGCTGTACAGATGATTTGCTCTGATGCCATCCATTCCTCGGCGTGCCCACCGCCATTTTTTTGCAGCACCATTATTTCCGAGCGTATTTGTGGCAGACGACAAAAATAAAAGCGAAACTACATTTTTTCATACATTGGATATCAATTTCTTCCGATATTCAATACCGCTACTCAAATTCCGTAAACCTATTCTTGATCGGAATACACCAGCGATAACGTTACTTTTATTTTGCAACAAAGGTGTGCTAAGGACGTGAATTTATCAACATATATTTTATATGTATAACAGGGCGATTGCTGAAAGCTTTTCAAATCGAGTTCACATGGAGCCAGCTTGCATCGTGGGTGAACCTGACGGAGCAGTGGCCGTACCGCACCTCCTGGATCATATATCACCACGAAACCTTCGAGGAGCACATTGACGATGCCACTCCACTCAAGCACATATTTGAAAAGTAAATCTTACAGTATTTTTTTTATTATAAATAAAAATTTGACATTTAACTTTGGTAAGCATATCAACTTTATTTACTTCTTTTTTGTTTGTAATTTTCATACAATTTGCCAAAATTACACACTGAAAAAATATTTGAATAATTGTATGTGTAGGGTGAAGCCGTCGCTCAGTAACGCGCACGAGGCGGGCACGCTGACGGAGTTGGACCGGGATGAGCGAAAGTTGGAGGTGTTCCTGGGCTTCCACCGCAGCACCCTCACCGCCGCAGACCTCAAAATCTTCCTGCCCTTCACCATCAACCTCGACCCTTACATCAAGAAGGTCATCAAAGGTCAAATACATTTTACTATTACAATCTGTACATTGATTATTTTGTTTCATCTCAAATTGATTCATCAAAATTAATCATTGGAAATGAGAATCATTCATTCATCGTCTAATTACTCGGGAACATTTTAGTGCTTAAATTGATAATATAAACATTTCTTTTTTTAATAAGTCTGTGGTTACAGCCTTCTACATGAAAAATTGTTTATGATAGTTTTGTAATGATTTCTTATTTCTATTAAATTCGATTACAAATTAAGATACTAGAGATACAATACTAAATAGGAGTATATAATAATAATGTTTGCTGTATGTTTGCAGAGGAACAGCTACAGATGGGCGCGGAGGACGAGGTGATGCCTACAGCGCCGTGGGTACAGCAGAACCTACGACAACCACATTCCAAATTACTGCCCGGCAAGAAGGTAATATTTACTAACATTAAAATTTAAGTTTCTATCATTTTAAGACTTCATATATCAGAGAGTTACATTGTTTTAATTTGTACAGAAAATTTCACCTGTGAGCGGTGTGGGCGCGGGCTCTATGGCACCGCCTGTGTGGGTGGGGTGGGCCAGCACGCAGTACTCGCAGCTGCCACACGGGTCACAAGTACCGCAAGTGCCCCAAATGCCACACATGCCGCAAATACCTCAAATGACAAACATGCAGCATTTTATGCCGCAGTTGGCACCAAACCCGATTGCTTTGCTCAAGACTGCATTTCCCAATTTGGTTTGTAATATTTTTAGTTACGTGATGTTTTAAACTTTATCATTTATTTAGAATTAGATTTTTTAGATTTTAGATTGACATAAAATGTAGGAATGTTGCAAATAATTGATAAGTCCATACATTCTGTTACTTAAATGTCACTAAGCCTAAGTAGCCTAGTAAGGCTAAGATATAAAGTACGTCTTACTAATATTATAAATGGGAATGATTGGATGGATGGATGTTTGTTTGAAGGTATTTCCAGAATGGCTGTATAAATCGCGCCGTATTTCTGAATAGATGTAAAACGTAGTGTGTAAGTACACATAGGCTACTTATTAAGTGTCGGGAGGTACAGGTAGTTGTGTATATGAGTGAGATGTAAGAAGCACGGTGTTGCGGTACACAGGGCGATGTGACGTCGGTGCGGCTGTCGTCGCTGAGTGTGGAGCGGGCGTGCGGCGTGGTGCGCGCGGCGCTGGGCGGGGCGGGCGCGCCGGCCGCAGCCGCGCTGCAGCGACACCACGTCTGCGGACTCGTGCTCGCCGCCTGCCGTCTAGATGAACTCAAACCGGTACGATAAACATAACAAACGTAATAAATACACACACAAATAAAATAAATTAACACATGTTCGATTCCTTGACTTGATTTTGAACTATCTTAAATCACAAAAATACCCTTATTCTTTTATCTGTTTCTTCTGCACTAATTTTAATAGAGAACTATTTTAAAGAAATATGTTTTTGTTGTATTTCTCAGTTGTTAGATTTACCGTTCGGCGACTGGGAGTTGTTCAAAATGCTTATCCTAAATCTGCGCGAGCTGGAGGCCGGCATGCCGCTCAACGCGCCCTCAGTTGCTGGTAAGTATACTTACATACAATTTTTTTGCCGTTTCAAACAGCACAAAAGGCTACACAGAACACTAAAAAATCTGTGGGGCGTAAAAAGAAATTGGGGCGGGTGAAAAGGTTATGGGGGCGTGGCCACGCGCTCGTAGTTAAGCAGTCTCCATAAAGTTTAAATCTTTATTGTATTAGTCCACTTATTTTACACTTAAATTGGATGTTAAATGCAATATTGTTGATATTCAGTGATTCCCGAAAAGTCTGCGGAAACAGAAACAGATTCAGTGAAGCCTCGTCTAGAACATCAACGCAGTCGACCTACTAATGTTGAGAAACAGGTAATACATAGTTTTATGTATTTATAACGTAAATAATAAATAAAAATTAGCTTTGTCTTATAAATATATGTGATAAAATTGATTACTAGTTCTTTTCTGATATTTATTCCGTTTTGCAGCTTTATACGGAATATCAGGTGATTATAAAATAGTTTTGTTTCTGTTCATATACAGCATAGTTCACTCGCACGTAGCACTAGAGTTCACTGCACTGATACTACACGGTACTATCATTGGAAATAAATTCTATTATTAAAAAAAAATCGATTTAGTAGCCATGACGTCACATCGTGTAAGCGAGAAGTGCCACGTGAAGTGTTCGTGTACATTCTTATTTAATAAGCATTGTAATATATCTCCCACACACAGATACAAAAAATCAACATTTGTTGGAACATGTTTTTTGTCATATCATTCAATCAAAAGTTGTGATGGAATTAAATACCGTGACTATTAAATAGATTTTCTAATCACTTTATTATACCTTACTTTAGATTCTACGACCCGTTTTCTGTCATCTCATTTTGTTCTGTTCATGAGTGCATAGCTTTAGATACAATGAGTTTGCACTGTTGAAACACCTGTATGCAAACATGTTCTTACATTTTTTACAACTTTTAGCGATGTAAATCAACGTGCGACTTGTGTGGTGTGTTTACATTGTGTGTGGGTGATGCAGGTGACGCTGGAGGAGCAGATGATCTGCGGTGCGCTGCAAACACTGGACGAGGAGGCTCCGGAGGAGGCGCCGCCGCCCGCGCCAGGTGAGCCCCCCCTCCGCACAGCCCGCGCCACGCCCCCGCACTCGCCCGCGCCCCGCCCCGCGCACTCCGCGCCCCGCCCCGCGCACGCCGCAGACGACGAACACGTCGTCATCAACGTCGCCGACGATGTATTTCTGTGAACTGGGATATGTAGCCATTACTTGCCCCATTAGGGATGCACGATTTCTATTGAACATAAATTTGTCCGGGCGTACATGTCCTAAAGCGAATCCGAGTTGGCTTATTTTTCGGATTGTTATATTTAATCACATTTCTTAATGCAATTTTGCTAATAAAAGTCACAGTGCATTTGCATAGGTGACACGATGAAGTGAAGCAAAATAAGAAGAAGCTTAGCTGTACCTATCTTAGCTACTGGTTAGTAGCTATTCGATTTATTAAAAAATCACATTACTTTTAAATTCTATTTGTTCTTGCTATATGGTAGAAATTTGGATCTTTGAATGGTGAAGAAATTAATATTCTTCCTAATGTGGAAGCAGATTATAAAACCACAAGTAAAAAAAATGTTTTTCAAAACTAAAATAATAAAGTGCATCCCTAATATAGGCTAAATTAACTCACAATTTAAAACTGCCGTAAAGATAAATTATTACTTTCGTGAAAATTATTTATTATATTAGAGTAATTCGAATGAAAGACGAAGTTTTTGGAGCCTTTACGATCTTCTCGTCTTTTTGACATTTAATTATTAATAATAATTGCCATTATCAATTTTATATATTTTTTTTAATTGAAGCATGTTTTATTGCTTTTTAGTTTTTAATTTCTTAGTTTGCTCTTTGATTATGTGATTAAATTTAATTATGCACAAATATAATTTTGTGATTTGTAATAATGAAAGGTACTTATGACTTAAATTAATTAAATATGTGATATTTGTGACATTATATACAATTATGGGCATCAATCAAATCGTATGTAACAAATTTAGATAATATTTGAATTTATTGTGTCGAGGACGAGTCACGACTTGAAGATTTTTTTGCTTTTAAATAACAGCACATTACGCATTTTGTCTGCAGTGGCCTTTGCCTTCGCACGCAATAATTTGCTTTATTTCATACATTAGTTATTTAACAGTGTAGTTTTAATTTAAAGTTTTTATATTTACAGTAGTTGAATATTAATGTTGATTGTAGTTTGCTAATGATGTGCTAATCTCGAGTGTTGTGACTCGGCCCTGTCAAACTGTTGCTTTGTAATTTTCTCACCTTTTTTTTTAAGCAGAATAGTTTGATTATTAATGTCATATTTATGACTACATTTTTTATTGTGATATATCGAGAAAAACAGCAAAATAAAGCAAGTAATAAGGTATATTAAACTCATATTCATTAAAATGCTAAGTATTTGTTATGTGTTGTGCCATATTGATGGAAAAAATGTATCGCTATAGATTAGATTGATTTAGATTATTGTAGCGAAATTGTGATTTACATCTTGTAGCATTCCTAACCATGTTTAGATAACTATCTAATGTGGCCATTTTATTTTGGCTGTGCCTCTTCATACGGTTGTGAGAAACGCACACAACCTCCAAACCACAAATAGAATCCTCGTGCCAATACTAATTTATTTGAAAATTTTGTAGCTAGAATATTTTCGATTTAAACGAAATAAAGGAGTAAAGATTATCCTGATTCAACGTAAGTACTTAAAAGTCCTCGAAAGCCTGAAAATAAATGTAAAAGACATTACTAGAGTATAAGCATATCATGCCTTAGATAAAAATAGATATTTTACAAAAGTATTTAATGTTAATTGTTACGTGTGTTGTGGTTTAGCGCAAATGTATTACGTAGGTATATAGATGTTAAGTTCCAATCTAGAATTTTTAAATGTAAACGTTTACATATCATACCTACACGTTCCCTTAGCCGTAGATAACATTAAAAGTCGATATCATTCCAAATATATTGGTCAGTGGTGCCGAATAAAATTATACAATCGACAGCTTGAAGTTTTATTTTAGTTCCACTTATTGTAGCAAAATACCGCCTCCTCGCAGCCCGAAGTGTTCACCCGAGACGCGAGTCCAGCGACTCGAGTTACACGACACCTTCTCTGAGCTTATTCAGAAGCTTGTTTCTTGCAGAGGGGGGCAGCGAGATGCAGGTGCGACTGGCGCGCAGCGGCGCATCGTGGGCGGGCGGGCTCAGCGCCGGCGGCTCCCCGCGTGCCACCCGCCGCGACCCCTCCATCCTGAAGGGCGGCAGCTTCCGCACGCGCCGTCACGCCGACCCGCCCGCGGTCACCTTCAACGTCGAGAACGAGGAGGACTCCGACGACGGCCAGATCACGTTCAGCGCGCGCCCCCGACCCGCCGTGCATTACCGCGCTTCGCCCGCCCCACCGCCCGCCGCCACACGCTCCCGCCCCTCCTCGTTGCTCGTGTCGGGCGAGGACGTGCGCGAACTCGACGACCGTCTCGCCGCGCGCTCTCGCTCCGTCGAGGACTCCACCAACACCGGCTCCCCGATTGTCGACCTCAAGCTCAGGAGCCTGAAGAGGACGGCGGAAATATTGAAGAAGGTCGGATCCGCCGAGCGACTGACCCGCTTCAAGGACAAAATTATGTCGCGCGGCAACGGGTCGCGAGAGCGTAGTCCGCCACGCGAGGAGACCGCTAGCGACGACGAGTCTGCGCCGCTGGTGAGCTCCCCGGCCGCGCCCCCGCCCCCGCCCCGCGACATCTCCGCCTCCTCCACCTCCAACTCGTCGCCGCTCGCCTCCTCCTCGCAGTCGCGCGCCTGCCCCACCTCGCCCAACAAGAAGCTTATAGGCGTCGACTGCGGAGACCGCAGCCTGCAGGACATTACGGCCAGCACGGACTTCTCTCCTCGATCGGACCTCACCGACTTGGAGTCGCCTCGGGAATGTACGGTCCAGTTTGACCATCTCCCCGAATGTAAATCTGGCGATGGGAAGAATACAAAACTCCATGTTGCGCGCGAGGACAGTAGCTCGTCTCTGTCCAATATGGTGGAGCCGTACAATATGTACCTGCTGGCGCACGGCACGTCGGAAAATTGTCGGGGCCTGTGGCGGCAGAACGCACTCGACTCCGGACCGCCGTGGCCCTGGGACGACGAGCCGGATTCTGCGGTGTGAACCCAGAGCATCGACAATCGCCTTCTTGGCCAATTACTTTGCATTTAGCTATGTGAAAGCCGAGTACTTATTTTGCAGCTACGGTGAATAGTTACATTGTCCAAACTATGAAATACGTTGATCTAAAAGTTGAATATCACACAAATGATTACTACAACTACTAATTGATAATTGACTTGCAATCAATGGCTCATTGTAATAGGTATAGTACATTTTTGACAATGAGAATACTTGATTTAAAGCTATACGATACTTTAGATATAAAAAAATGAAACGACATTTCTTTTTAATAGTTTATTCTACTTTCAACACTCGATAAAATAAACTGCGACGGCAGAACAAGAACGTCAGTCGACTGGCAGCTGGCAAGTGCACTTTCATCTTGTAACAAGGAATGGAGAAGTGACATCTCATTCGCAATTGCTCACGTGTACTTAAGTACATAGTTTTATAATTAGATAGGGTATTATTGTTTCCAGTGTAACTAATACATTTGTATTAGTTTAAAATTAATTGATTATTTAGCTAATTAATTTCATTAATAAAGAAAATGATAAATATTGTATTTTTATTCTGAGTTTTATCAGCTGAAAGTCTGAAACAAATTTAAGCACAGTTTTCAATAGAATACCTAAGTTATATGTTACCTAAGGTTGACTACTTTGACTCATTGCATATACATTAACAATTTCATAATTCTACATAAATTAACTAATCGCTACGAATTTGTAAAAATATAGTTACTCCTCCATTCATATACAAACAAAATGTAGTTTTTGTTCATAGCCGTTGCTCATATATTTACAGATCGGCTCAAAAGAACAAGTTATATAATTTTACACAGTATAAAACATAAGATTAACAAACTAATAAGTATTATCAGAGATCACAAATCCTATAATAAATATTATTACATTTTCTACTTAAAATAATAATCACATAACTCAACGGGGAAGCACATCACAAAATTTTATTAAAACCAAAAAAATATTGTTCCATATTAATACTACTAATATTGGAAAGTTACAATATCAGATTCTTCATTTATCACGATTGGAAATATCACTTTTAGTGGAATGATTTTTTTATTATTCAAAAACCAATGAAATTTTACCATAGCCTCAAACCCGGTGATTAGCTACCTTGTTTATGTTTTGAACTAGTTCAGATCTCTGATACTCGAATGGTTCCCTATTTATTCATCATTTATATTTCTTTATAACATGCAGTTCATATACATAAATGTAAGTGTAAAACATATTGATGGATACTATTCAAATTAATATTCTCTTAATTAACAACACAATAAATAATTCCAATACAAAACACTTAAAACAAATCATATTAAAGAATACGTAATAACTAAACAATAAAAGGAACATGAATATAAATAAAAACATGTTAAATAGGAGGTTGTGATTTTAAAAAAAATGTCATTATTTTGTAAAAAATAATATTTGACAGTCAATGAAATTACAAAAGAACAATAAAATAAAATAAAAATGGATGAAAGACTGCTCCAACATTTCAACAATATGGTACATTAAATTCGTATCTAGATTCAAACAACACGTATCTTAGCAATGGTATTAGTACTTTCCTCGATCAGTTTGTCTGGGGGGTCGGAGTTGTCGGTGAGGGGTTCCTTCCTGTTGTCATCTTCTATCTGTTCGACGACGTCCTCCGCGTCGGAGGCGGGCAGCTTGTCATCAACTTGTAGTGCGGCGGGCTCGGGAGGTGCCGCGATGTCAGCATGAGGTGCAGGCGGTGCAGTTGTGGTGAGCGCAGACCACCAGCCGGAGAGCGCACCGCGCGCTTGCGATAGTGCACCGCCTACCGCCCGCGACGTGGTGGCCACCGCGCGGCCCGTCGTCGCCACCGCCGCCGTCACCTTACGACCCCCCTCCGTTGTTGACATGGTGCTGAAATTATTATACAAATATATTCAATTATTTGTAATACAGAATGTAATTTGGGTGAATGGATCAAACATATGCGAGGGTGAGAGCGCCAACGGAAGTTAAACATAAATTGTTCTTGTCAAAATTACAACGTGATATATTAATAATATTAACTTACTGTGCAAACTTTAATTTCATATCCGCAACAGACAACTGGCCCGAAAATGGATGCATGGGCATAAGGTTTATAAAGTTATGGATGTCCCCTTCATTGGTTGTCTTCAGCCACTTTTGGTAAGCCGGCGTACATTTTAAAGCATTCATAAATTGAGCGTTGTACGAGTCGAATTCCCTGCTACCCTCTGCAATGAGAAATATACAGAACATGAAGCAATATTTTATGAACACTTTTTATTAGTAAGCACATGGTTATTACATTACCTGGTAACAAGGAAGTCCTTAGAAGATAAATTAAGTAACTAGCAAATTGATCTCGTATCCAGGCGTCGCCCTGTGCGGCGGCGTGACGCACCACGTGGTCCGCGAAGCGCAGGTCCTCGGTGCCGAGCGTCAGCTGCCGGCGTAGCGCCAGGTCTGCCGTCTCTATACGCATCTCGTTCACCTCAACCAGAACGTCAAACAGCTGCCTCTTCTGTTTAAACAACACGTTGGAAGCTCCCACCACGAATCCCTCTACAGCACTGTCTGATAACAAATCTAAATATTGTAATGATAAATATGGCAAACATAGGTATCCATCCTCGAATAAAGGTAACGGAAGACCGCACTCTGCGTGATCTATTTGTCCCGTCAGATTGTACAGGCCGTCCACGCTCATGTCCCGAGCCATCGTAGGACTCTGTTGGGCTTCCGTGACCGACTTCGGCTTGTATTTCTCTCCAATGCTGTGACACTTCTCCCTGCCCGCTGACAAATCTTGCCTATCCACGACATCGGTGAGTATTGTTTCATCAAAACTTTGTCGACTTATTCTGTCCTTCTCTTCCAACATATTACCCGTTTCTTTGGGTGACAACTCTTCATCTAGTTGCGTGATTCCATTTAAATAAGGTTCATTATGAGCTACTACAGCAGAGTCAATTTCTTCTATTTTACACTCTATTTCTGCTGGTATTGGAGATAAAGGCCTGGAAAGCCTGAAACACATAAATCTCTTATATTACATTGTTTTCACTATTAAAAAATAATACTGTCGAATCTCACTGGGTAACATTTAGGATCTAAAAAGCTTATACATATGATTTATTTTGAATAACTTACGTAACATTAGCAGCAAGGGATAGTCCACTTTCTAAACAATGTGGCAACAATGACACCAGGGTCAAGAGCGCAGCAGACAGTGTACCAGCTGGCGAGCCATAAATTAGTACTTTACGTCTCAACAATAACAATTTGAACAATAATAACGCTTTATGCTTCCAACTTTCTACCAATTTCTGAACTGATAAACCTGAAAGTATACAGATTTGTTAAAAAGAGTAGAAATTTGAAAAAAGAAAAAAGTTTCATAATTGATAATTTACAATATGATTTTTTCATTTTCCACACATAAAATATACAGAATAATACTTTTAAATCAAGGGTAGGGAAACATGTTTGATAGTAGTGTGCCAGTGATAAACTCTAAAACAGATACTATTATCTGCTTTTTACGTACTACCAGTCACAATTGGATTAAATGACATGAAACCTTATTTGTAAAGATATAGATCAGATATTTATAAAGCACTAACAACCTACCTTATATTTAAATATTTATTGAACATGTTTTCACAATTAATCAGATAGAGATTACAGTAATCATTACATTTTTTAAGTGTTTATGACATCATCTATTGTTTAGTAAAGCTTCTATACAATAAAAAAATCAATGTTTGTGCATTATTAAATCATGGGACAGATTGAAATGAAATTTTACAAGGGAATTCTTTATTATAAAACCTGAAGCTACTTGGAAAATAAAAAAAAAACATGGATTTGACATAGCAATGAAGAGTTACATCGGTCTGTCTCTTACAAGATTTAATTTCTGTAATATCGAAATTGATATATGACATTATTATTGGGGTTATATGACATTCATCATCTCTCTGGGCTTATACCACTCAGTTTTATGACATAAAAGATTAATTTAGCATATGTTGAAAATAAATTGTAAAAATCATACCTTCTAGTGTTTGATCAATCTGCACTGGGCAACTATTTAAATGATTGTATGCATCTTCAAGAAGTTTTGTTTGAGAAAAGTCACCCTGGAGGAACCAAGCTCGCACAACAAGCTCCATTTTCACAGCAAGCCGACCAAAGAGAGGTGCACGGCAGACTACACATACACTCTTTTGAACTGAACTCCGGGTCATGTCTTCTGTTTTCTGGACAACTTCCTGTTTTTAATGTTAAAAGTTATATTTTGTAAAACTCAATTCTTAGGTTACTATTAGCTAACTTAGCTAACAGCATTTCCAATAGGTGTTCACATAAAGTTTACAAATCAAGTAGCAAAGAACTCTAGAATCTTAAATAGTTTATTTATGTTTTTAAAAAAATAGTGTCCACCAAAGCTATATCAGAAAAAAATTATGTGAATAGCCAACCTCTACTGGAATTTGTCGAAAACATGATATGCCATAAACTGTATGGGCAGGTTCCGACAGGCCGGGTAAATTGAAGAATATTGTGTCAGATAGGTAGTTGTGAGATCCATCTGGCAAAGCTAGAGCGGGCAGATGACGCCATGGTACAGGCAGTTCGCATGGTTTACCAGGTATCAACTCGGGATAACAATGCTCTACCTAAAACACAAGGTAAGCCAAAATATCGTAATATTCAGGAGCAAGGCCTGTTACCAAAAACATGGTGCAAATGTTATCATATAAGTACATAATTTTTCTTATAAATTTTACACAACCAATACAATGGTATTCAAATAAAAACCAGGATTTGAAATAAAAATAATCAGTTCTGTAATTGTAATACGTAGTTAAATATTAAAACATGCATGGCATAAAGTATTCTACAGATGTAATATGCAAAAAACTTTTGTTTCAGTATATATTAAGAGTATTATTAAGTTTTATATTTAGATATTGAAAAAATATAATCGATTAAAGTTATGAAGCCCACACACGTACCTGACAGCCCCTTTTGTGGTGAAAACCTACTACTATAATATTTAAAACAGGATCATTAATAAAAGACATTTTACTTTATTATCTTGATAATTTGAAAAACTATACCAAACATTGTATAATGATTTTGATACTGAAAAATAATAAAATATTAACGAAAAGCGTTCATAACACAGCAATTGATAGCCATAGTAATTACCAAAGAGTAGCGTACTCAGAGGAGTTATAAGTCAGCAATCACTAAACAAAGATTAAAAAATTCTTGGAATCAACAAAGAGTAAAAACTAAAGGTAATTAAGATAAAAAGTTTCCGTTTACTTTCCGCTAATAGACATTCATTCACATTTTTTTATTTCAATAAATCTCATTAAATGAAACTGTCACATTACTTAAACGTAAGCACTGGTATAGCCTTACCAGAAAAATAGAAATTGTCGCCATAGCAACAGCAATTTAATTACTATTGTAAATATTGCCATGGTATTGGCATTATTGAATATAATTTTCGTAGACTTGTGAAAATTTTTGGAAGCAAAAATATAACCCTGTCATGAGGACGCCACAACCTTTAATGAATCATTTTAGGATTAATCGCTGGTTTCTGAGACCAACTGTATAAAACATATTTTTATCTCTATTTTGTTAAAGATAACGAGAGGGATAACGACATATGTTTTAATACAAGGTTTTTCTTCTCAGAAACAAACGCTACAAGTATAGTATAGAAATAGAATATAGTATCAAAAATTTGCAGTATTACTATAAATTTTCTATAAATTTGACACCTCGATGACAATCAACAAATCAACAATGTCAATGCCATGGCAACGAATTTGTATTTTTTATCAAAATGTCAAAGTGTTGTTGCCATTATAAGAAATTAGTTACATTGGTTTTCCATTTTTCTGGTAAAACTATATTTGCTTTGTAATTTTTGTGTTCAAAATAATTTGATGTCTTGATATGCTAAAAATAATAATCGCTGCATAGAAAAAAAAATTAGGCAGGATAGTTATAATGTCGGCCAGGATTTACTTCACTTTACTCCCCAATAAGTGGTATTAGCGCTATACTGGTTTAATATTGCTGGAACGGGACTTTTTCAAAGAAATACAGAATAAATAGGTACTTTGAGTACCGTTTAGGTTTGAAATAACAAAATGCCTACGGTTTTTTAAAGCGCCTTCATTTAATTTTACTTCATTATCACAGAATCGATAAGCTGTGTGCGTTGCTTTTTATTATTACGTCATTCATTAATTTTGAACGTGTCATATCTCATCTGTGGTTGTGCTTGCAAATATCATGAATCGCGATCGCGAACGATTAAAAAAATTGTGTTGTTGTTGTTGTGTTTGGAATGAGTTGATATGTTTTTTTACAAAAATATATCAAAAATAGGATACAGTGTTCGATTCAGTTTAGAAGTTTAGTTCTTCTTTTATTTATTTTAAAATTCTAGATGACTTTAATATTCATTAACTAAAGCTACTTGTGTACTTTTAATGCTTAAATATTTCGTCGCCATTTTCGCACCTATTGTCGGAAAACTTTTAGTTTTTGCGTATTGTATTTTAAGTAAAATTACGTAATTGATGTCATCGTGTTCAATGTGATTAAATTAAAGTGTAAAAAACTTACTTCGGCTAGTGTTTATCGCTCGTTTCGTTGGACAGTGCCTCCTATTAAAGGTTAGATTTTTTTCTACTAAAAGCTACTAAATACTAAAAATTAAGCTTTTTCCTGAATAGCTCATTAAAACACATTTTACTTGGTTATCGTGTATAAAATAAGTTGCAAGTGCAACTATGTATAAAACAATTTGGAATTATATTTGATAGATCAAAAGTCTATGTATTTGATATTGGCTGTCATTTTTGGTACCATTTTAAAGTTTAAAATTGATTATTTGTTAAATATGCCTTCCTTGATTTTCTAATATATTTCTATTGGATACTTTTCTTTTATTGAAAAGAATAGCAGAAAAGTTTTCAATCTATATTTATAAAGTCTTCATATAGATTCTTACAGAATTACCAGTTCATCAGTAAGACATCTTAAATTATCTTTAATTGTAACATGTACCTATACTGAATGTGGAAGAATTAAGGAATATCCTTACTTCTGATGTCACATATGTTTATTAACAAATATGTCTCAGATCTTATTATTGTCTTCTATCGTAATATTGACATGATCAAAACAACCCTTTGACATACAACTTCAAATTTGGTGTGACTAGAGTGAACTGGAAGCAACTCCATGTTTCTTCTGATAAGTCTTTGTGCCAGAGGCTTTATTCCCTTCCCTTCCTTTGTTTGTAAGGAAATATATAGGAAAGTGAGGTAGATTTCATAGCGAAGGGGCAGCACTAAAAGATGATATATTACCTTCCTCTGTGTCCCATCTTTTCAATTAAAAGTAGGCAATGCATCTGCAAATACATATCGGTGAATTCAGGTGGGCACTTGCTATATGTCACCTTAAATTATAAAAAAAATGTGCAAAGTTATTTCTTTGTACCCTACTGACACAGAAGGTACATTTGTAAATGTGTATTGCATTGTGACCTAATGCCTAAACAGCTGATCCAATTTTACAGAGAAATGTTATTTAATTCATATTATTTCTTAGTGTATAATTGTCAATATTAATCTACCAGATTTATTTAAATTACCTCATACATGACTAAGGCAGGTGTTGCTTAATTGTTGTTTTGTTTATTTATTAAATGGTGTATTTTGTATTTTTTGTGTTATGTATGGCTGACATTAAACCTGAACTTGTTTGTACTAAAAGCTGTAAAGGTGTTATTTGCTTTATTCACATCTGTTTACATTCAAGGACAGCGACTTGGCCCTTTATAATATAAAAGACACATCTTTTTTTGCTTTCAGGATTCAATGGGGATCAATTTAGACCCATAGGCATGACTGAGAAGGTTTTATACCCAGGTAAGTAGGTAGTTAGAACAAATATTTGTCAATATTAATGCCTGAATTACCTTATGTCAGTCCAGTAGAACAGTTGCTCTCAAATTCAGCGCTGACAAACAACTAACATAATGTAAACACTAACTGGTGCCAGTGATACCAAACAGTTCATGCCAGGTCAGTGCTGACTGTCCTACTGTACAGGCATAATGTACATAAATTCAAAATCAACAAAGTGATCTCACTATTCCTTATACATAATAAAAAAAATGTATATTGCTCTTTATTATAAGAATAACGATGGACATAAAAACATACTACCACACGTTTTACGACGTATTTTTTGTTTAGTGTTGATTTGTTAAAAACTATTCATAAAATCTTCTCTAGATAAATGATGTAAAGAATTAAATTGCCTAATATTACTATTATATAAATATCTTAATATGTCTCGTTCGTAAGAATATTATGAGAAAAATGGGGAAAAAGGATAGAATATACCCGACCCCAAAAGACTTCCGGTAACGTAACACGTGTACGAAATTCTTGTCAGATGAAAATAACACGAATGACGTACTTAAATATGAACTTCAAAGTTAATTAACTTATTATTAACTGCATAAACTCAAGATTTGTGACCAGTGGTTAAAAGAATGAATAGAAATAGACAGGTTTTTGAATCTCCACGAAATAAGGTTTAAACTCTTTCTGTTGTCTTATTATGCAGAGAGATTTAATTATACTATTAGGTTTTCATCAATCCTTTTTAAAATTAAATGTTTCGCAAATAAATAGGCAAAATGTTTTTATTTCGTGTAATATAAACTTATAATTAATCATATTTTTTTACGATACTTGAGATACGCATATTTCACACAAAGGAAAATTTATAAATACAAGATACTTTTCAATGCTGTTGTAGCAATAAATTTTGTTATTATTTATTTTTAATTATATATGGGTTAGGTCTGATTGCGATATGAACTTATGTGTCTATCCAATTTATAATACTATTACAATTATCACAATCCTATTTGCAAAATACTTCTAAATACAAATAACAACAACGATTCATAGAATTCCAGATTAGTAGTTAATTTAAAAAATCAATAAGTCTGACTGAGTTTACGTCTAAGATACTGCAGAAAAATACGATTCGAATTACTTGTCAAAGTCTGTTTTGCCGTTTAGGAGAGGTCAGACAAATATTCGTACGAAAAACATATGAATATAGCCAGCAAACATTTCTCTCCTATCACTAATAAAAAAATGATAAAAAATGAAAATTCCTCGAATTTTAGTGCATATAATAAAACATAGATGTTGTCTCTTTCTTATGTTCTTGTTATAAGAATATTGAATGAAGTAGACATAATTTTATACGTCCTAAAGAAAATGTCGGTATAAATATCAAGGTTAAAGTTGTAAATCGTTCGATTCAATGCATCGATGTCTGGATTAAACGCATAAACGGACTCATTGCATACTAAAAGCTAGACAAGATGTCGGCTAGTTCTCGCGCCCACAGCTCGCACTACTCAAAATGCACGAAATGCTCTGGAACTTTCCAAAATGATATTCGTATTTATTTAAATGTATGTCTTTGGTTTTTTTAGTTTTATTGGCTGCTAGTACATACTAACATATGTGATTATAAGGCAAAAGTTTAATATTCGCATGTATGTGATGTTTCTGAAAGGCGTACTTTGTTCACACGGGTTTAGTTTGCATTGCCGCGTTGTGCATGTGCATGGGTTGACGCATCGCGCTCGGATCTTTACATAAGGTGTGCGGGGTGTGGGGGAGGGGGCAGAGGGCGAGGAAGTATGTAAAGCGGGTACATAAGACGCGGATCGATGTCGGGACCGCCGACCGCACCTCACTATGTACACTTATTTTTATCGGACTCGAAAATGTTGAGTTGAATCGGAAACTATACTAAACATAAAACGAAAGCGTGTTAAAGCTAAAGTGAAAGTTTTTTTTTTGTCGTGGTTATACAATAAAATGTTCAACTAATCAAACATTATTGTACAATAGAAGTTGTCAACTCGTACAGCAATTAAAATACATTCCTGATAAAATAAAATAATACTTTCTGCGGGCAATTTTAATAAAGTAACCGATAAACAAACAAAACCCCTCATTCGAAAACATATCATCTATGTAAGGGCATATGCGCTCACCCCTGTGTCCTTGACGCATCACGGCTGTCCATATCTTCCCCATGTTTTTACTATACACTATATATCGGTGTTTTACGAACACTTTCCGAACTCTCGAACCGAGTTGCCTTTATATTTGTTACGAAGACTGGGGTGTAATAAAGGATGTTATCGAAAGTTTATACAAAGCAGCAAAGGTGACCTTTAAATAAAAGAGAAATTATTCAAAAACACAAATACGTTACATACTTCGATTACAGCTGCTAACCGCTTACACGTATTTTCGATTATATTGTACTGTTATAAACCTAATTTTAACCTTACCAAATTCAATTTAATATTTACAATTTCCTATAAATATAATTATTTTATAAACCTATCAAAACCTGTTCCCACAACAATAAAGGCAAGTTGACCTTGACTGTTGTGAGGTTTTGGAAACACAATTAGGTTAAATGGAACATATTGAGTCAAGAGGATATAACGAATAACAAAATAAATAGTTAATACTAGCAAAGCATAGTATGTCGGTAGCAATAGGGCCAGTGAACTGGGCTGGGCGGCATCGGCAGTGCGCGAGTGAAACCCGGCCCGCTCGAGGTCAACGTACTGTTCATTTCGCTGCATCCGTTGCAAATATTCCGACGAGCATTGAGCATCGCGCATCGTTGTTGCCCGCTGCCAGTTGCCTATTGCCACCGACTCGCTGTGAATACGCCACTTTTCATTGCTTGGTCGACTGTTGAAACTAGCCGCTGAGAAATAATGATAGACAACGTCACCATAACCAACTACAACCACTCTACATATAACCTTTTGTACTGAGTCAATTAGATACTTTAATAGTTAATTTTAATTTTATGTATTTCTACGACAATCGAATATTTTGACATATGTGAGAAGTACCATGTATCTGGATATTACTTATTTGCTTAGATATGTAGATGTGTTTTTCAAATGTTTCCATTGTTGTTTTCCTTTGCAATATTTCCATTACAAAAGAACAACAATGACGTCAGCCTTCTAGAATTTAAAAATCATCCTTATTGTTTTATAACTTAGGGGAAATGTCTATTCAAAGGATAACTTGTCAGAATCATCGAGACGTATAAAAACTGTTTATATTTCTTCCTTGCAAATTGACCAAAAACTTTGTAATTTTGAATTTGTTCTTTCTTTTTCGAATGTCATTTCACAATTCTGTAATCTTACTTTAGTGCAATGATCCTAAAGTTATTAAAAACATATAACAATAGCTAATTTATAAATTTTGCGTTAATAGAAATATACTTTTTTCTGCTCACCAAAAATGTAGACGTATCGCGAGGTTTTTGTATTTTTTGCGTGTTCGCTTTCGCCGGCTCTTCATGGCCTTGCTTAACGAAAATCTGTCGAATCGTTTTCGAAACAAGGTGTCATTGCCTTCTAATGTTGCTAAATACGACAATGGTACTTGTAGATAGCCAAATAGAATTGTTATTAAGTGTTTTGAAATGATAAGTTGCTAAGGGAATTAATCCGATTTTAAATAATATCTGTATGTATAATAGTTTATTTATTACAATCTTATTGTATCGTAGTTACATTAACTTTTTTAACTTGGCTTAAATTAATTAATATAATTAATTGCTCATGATCCATGTCTGAAATTGATTGATATTTGAAAATTTACATTAATTTAAATAAAAACGAAACAAATAATTTTAACGTAATCAGTTACTGAATATTTTTTCTTCCTTGTTTAAGATTTTCCTGAGGAAAAAAAACCTTATCTATAGGTTACAATGTCATCTTTTATCTTCCGCATATGGGTACAAAGTAATTAAAAGAAAATATTATAAACGAGGTTCTTATTAGACTTAAATCTTATAAATTAAAAAAAACATCTAGTCTTATAAAATTAGTTCTAACTATAACCATCTAATCTGTAGCTGCAGTTGTACTCATTAGTAGCCACTGTACCTAAGGTAAGGTTTAAATTTCTCAAATGTATGTTGCAATTGTTCGACTACTACTAATTACTGGACATTTAGTTTAGTTTGATTCCTCAAATATTATTCACTTGACGTAGTCCTGATTAAGTGGAGGAAAAGGTCATGATAGCGCCACGGGATTCCGTATTCGTAAGCGGGTAACTGTGGGCGCTTATCGACCGCCGGAATCACCGAATCGCACTTCGCCACTCAACCCTTTCCCGCGCGGCCTTCCACCCTCGCCTCACTTATTCACGACCCACGCTAATGACGCCGCCGCGACGGCCGGCCCGCGCCCAACTGCGTCAACCCGAACAACTTGTCTCACACACTACATATTTTATAATGTACCCTTGTTTATTGCCTTATGAAATGTAAACATGTCTGAAAAAACTCATAAAAACATTGGAAATTTTCATACTTAGTCAGCATTGATGACATCAGATGCGTTCTTCGATCCTGATGACGAAGTTCTTTGGAAGGAGTATGATGAATGCTAATAATAAGTTTACAAGCAACATGTTACTTATGCTGTGTAGAGGTCCATTGTCATTAGATTACCTGTTTGTTTGTAGTCACAAATCTATTTTTATTTCAAAGTGTTTATATGTAAAGTCGTAATTAATTCAAGTGATTGGCATAATTATGGGACATATGTATGTAAAAGCTTTTGGAGAAAATAAATTTAAAGTTTTGTTTAAACGTTGTAATAAAAGTCTGTCGTCGGCTGTGCGATGGTTCACCGCTTTTCGCCCGCGGGAACAGGTTTCGCGACGCGTTCCTGAGCCCGCGGCAGGCAGCTTCACCGAGACTGCGTCTTGTATAGCGAGCATACCTACTTACATAACCGCATCTTATTTTTTATTGACATATTATTTGAGTGATAGCGTCAGTAGTGAACGCGATTTGACGCTTTAAATGTGAAGGAGGAAAAGAAGTGTTTTAGTGTCGACAATCGACATAGGGGGCAGGGGTAAGTCGGGTGTTTAGGGGTGCGGTCGGCGTGGGAGGGGGTTATGTAGTGACGCGATCACGTGTACATTTTGCAGCCCGTATTGATCCCGTCGTCTTTTTCTTGTTGAATTCTACAGCCCTTCGTGATTTCCGCCAATTTGTGTCCCTTGTGAAACTAAGGCACGCTTGAATTTATCCAACAAACATTATCGATCGCAATGACCTTTACACTGGTAATATATCATTAAAATTTAATGGTTATATAGGTGGGACGTATTAAAAAGTGAATCAGCAACAATAGGATTGGGTTCTTTAAACAACCGAATAATTTAGCTCATAATGTGGGACGAAAATAAAACCGCCAGACTTCTTCTGGTCCATTAAAATACCCAGTGTTGGTCGATTACAGCTTGTTAGCTGTTAGGCGTTGTTACACCTAATTACTTATTAACTGAGCAACATAATATAAAGAAGCGCGGTGATATATTAAATTCGTAAAACAAAGTCCTATTGGGGTCGACAGAAGCACCAGCTACTGCTATCCGGTATTTCGTGATAACTTACTAACTCACAAATATGGCGTGGGTGACTTGTGCACCGGATGCAATTTATGATGTATTTTTTGTTTGTGTGCATTATGAACATTTAAACACTTATTGATAGATGATATACAACGTTCCGTAATTCAATCGGAATTCATGCTAAACGAACAATATTGGTTTGCATTTTAACACGTATTAATATTATATTTTGAACTCAAATAAGCTGCGGTGTGGTACTTAACAGATTGCAGCTACTGCCTCCTATGTTTTTATTTTTACCTGCTCATTGATGCTACGTTTTCCCTTTAGTTCGCTCCGGTGCAATAGAAAAGCACGTGGCACTGTATTCGGCAGGTTCATAATAGAAAGATTAAAAATAGCAACTGGAGAGTTTCTAATTTGTGCGTTGCGTTACGAACGCGAGGGAAGATGGATACTGGTGCGCGCTGAATAATGTTATCCGCAGTGTTGTATAATGCAAGCTGGTTCAACTGTGCACCCCCGACAGGCATCAACTGCGCTGCCGCTTTGGGTGCGTGCCATGAACATTATTTTTTCCATTAACTTTATTTGTCTAACAAAATCTGCCGACGTTGTCACGATGTTCTTAGTATATCTTTGTCCACCCAAAACCAGTTTTACCAATATCGTATCTCTTGATAGAAATTGTAAATATTACAGCAGCATATATTTTGAGCGCAAAACGGGAGATATTATATTTTTGAAAGCGGAATGTAAATACATATTTTTTGTGTCATCTGGCCAGTAGCACTTCACGGAAATTGAAACTCGATCATACAAGGTCGAGAGATGAATCGGTATAACCGGTGGATGAAATAGCGACGGACAAATAACATTTTAGTATAACTTTTTCTTAATTCTCACACGTGCATATTTTAATAATATTTTGCCTGATTGATTATTATTGTTAGTTTCATAAACGAACAATTCAGAGACTGACTATTGTTTTCGTACTCTGCGATCATATTAACAGCATCGCTATCCACTGGATGTGCTGTCCTTAATATTGAAATATATAGGTAGGCATGTTCGAAGTGACGTCGATGAGACAAGCACCCTTTCTTTGTTAATTTAATTTATTTGAAGTAGAATTGTAATACTTTTTAAATGTTGTGCTATAGAGTTACGAGGTTAACGTTTTATAATTCGCAAATACTGAAAGGCGATCGGCTTCGACGATTAGTAGAGCGCGCGGCTCACCACAACCTGTGGACGGGCCCGGGGCATGCGGCGCGTGTGCGGCGGGGTGCGGCGACGTCACACAACAGAGGAAAGGAGGCGTGAGAGCGAGCAGAGCCGCGCGCTACGAGATTGTGTTGTGTGCGCGGTGTGCGCGCTCTATTTTGGTCGCGGTGGCACACTCGCTGGTCGCCGGCTAATCGGCACGTCACGTGACGCGCGCCGGAAGGACGCGGGCGGGGGTGAGGACACGCGGGAGACGAGGGGCGGGGGAGGGCGCGGCGGCCCGTCGGAATGCAGTCACCACCGCTCGATGCACGGCTCGGCGATTGATCGTCGAGTTGCTTCGCTACTTAAAATTCTATTATTCTATATTCGAATCCGATCTTCGGTCACTATTGGATCTAGCTAATATCTTTTTCATCTTTTCATCCGTATCTTTGCTACAAATCCAAATTCATTGGGAAATATTTTAAATTAAATATGTAATGTAAACAAATCAGTTTTTTCTATATTTTTATAAGTTGTCTCTAACATCACATGTCCACTACCCAAAATATATATTTACTTCCCTACATAGTCTAATGGAACAGGTGTTATTATAGTAGTTATCTCAGGAGGGATGTTTCTATAGTTACATTACATTTTATTTAAATGTCAGCCGTGTTAGGATGAAATTGTATAGTAGAGGCAGTAATTGCAGCGCGCGGATTGCAGGCGAACGCTCCCCGCGCCGCCACCCCTGCCCCGCTCTCGAACACCGTAAGTAAACAGTCTGGTGTTTATCCGCGTCTCGCTCGCACCGACCGCGTCGCGTCGCGCCTCCGAGGTGCACTCGCCGCTCCTATTATTTTCGTGACGGGTATTGCGCCGAAGCCGATTCCCGCATCCTCGGGTTCGGGCCGAGACGCGAGGTCCGGTCTCGCGGCGGAGGCGGCGGCGGCGGCCGCTCGCATCGCGCGCCACTCTACGCCCGCGCCTCACTGTCGCATCGGTTCGCGCCTAATGAAACGCTCCTCGTCCCGTCAGCGTGCCGCGCCGGTACTGTCGCCTCCGACATTCGGTCGAAATCGAAAATGCGTCAAGTAGTAGCGGCGGCGAGGGGCGCGCGCCGTGGCTGACGATCCCGCGCGGCCCGCTGCTGCTGCACCGCGCGCGCCCGCAGTGCTCGGCTCGGTGGATAGTGCGCGTTGTGTACCGGTGTGCCGATGAGACTCGTGCATGTGGATGGGGTGCGGAGCGGAGTTGGAAGATGCATTTCAAGGAGTCGTTCGCGATGAGCGATCGTCCGAACGAGCGCGGCCGCCGCAACTCCCGCTGCAAGGGTGGGTGTCGCCCGCTGTGCGCTCGCTTATAATGTATCAGCTGTTTCGTCGTTAGGGAAAACATTGCGCGCGCTGTCTTTATGACTACGGTTACGGCCATATGAATACTGTTAACTCGATCTTATGGTGCTTATAAGTGTTGTGTTTATGACATGCAAACCACTTGTTGTTTTTATTCACATGTCTGCTCCTCGCCATGCCATGTTAAAAATTGCGACTAAATTTGTAAATAACTCGGAGTGACATTTTGACTTCATACGTGTTTGTTAAAGTTTCAAGGTCATTTGGCAACTTATACTTTTTATCTTGACGATAATATTAAACAGGATTTTCATTCTCTGTTTTATTGGAGTGTAGTTTACAAGTCAAATGGTATGTGTGCGAATTACCGATCTCAGTTCAACCTAACTCCAATAAGTACAACTGCGGCATGGATAGACATGAAAGTGGCACAACGATAGCGTGCGCGAATAACTTCACACACATACGCACTTATATAGTTTGCTATGTAAATATCCAATTCTTACACACATACTCGTGAGACGTTCGTGTGTGCGTCGTAGGTTCCAACGTAGCTCTGAGTTCCGACGACCAACCGCTGGTAACAATGCGTGAAACTACGCATTTGTCAATATTTTTCTTCAAAGTTTACATTAGCTCGTAATTCGTACTCAGACTGTTCAACTCAGCCGTATTATCTAAACGTTACTTACGTTCCAAATGCTCGAAAGATCATAGACTCTACTTTACAACTTCAAGTTGTAACGCTTTATATAAAGATATCCATACATAAACCCGCATTACATGTACATTGTTACCTGTAACGAAAACATTAACATTAGTCGTTTTAACAAATATATATTTTGATTACCTTAAATCATAGCGTTGTAATCGGGGCTAACGGTTGTCGGGCCTTCGTTTTAAATTTAAAACGATAATGACCAAACCAGTCTAACTGGACTTCATGCATCCATTTAAAGATAATAAAGTTATTACGATTGAATTTTTATTTATCAGTGCAATACCTGAATTTTTATCATATTTACGTAAGTTGCAACGGACAGATGCTGTCTTTGTGACCTGTTATTTAATCACCTATTGATATTACCTAGACCTAGCTAAGTGATCCAGTGTCAAGTTATAAAGTTAGGAATCAAGACTTATACGTAGTACATATGTAAAATGACACTATTGTGACGTTAGGATGTCATTTTTTTTTACCATAAAAGGGGACAAACAATTGTACAATATCTAACTTTTCAAATAAGTTATTTTAGTTGGTTGTAATCCAAATATATAATGGGTAATGTGTTTATATTATTAGAAGTATTAGGTTGCGATACCGGATGGGTTCATGGACACTCTGTAAACAGGTTTACTACTAATCAAGTTATCGATTAACTGCTTCCCCGTCCATTTGTATAAGAGACGCTATAAATAGATATGAAAAAATATGTCACTATGTAAATTTTAGTATCCACGAATCGAAAGTTGCTTAAAATGTTGAGTACATTATATTATTATTTTATAATTTTACTAACTACGTCACACTTATAATAACTAGTATAGTATTACATCGGTCAGTTTGGATAATGTAATAAGTAAATAATATTGAAGAAATATATATCTTTGTGCTATCTCTGCCTGTGATGTATGTGTACACACGAGGAAGGGAAATTTTGCACAATAAAATCTTCATACAGTTTTCTCTGCGTGGTGATTTTTAGATCGCAATACTATTTATGTTATAATAAAAGTCAAGAAATGTGGCCTATTATTTCTTTTGACATATCGTAATGTGGTCATCGATCTTAAAATCTATTATATCTTTACGTGTAACTTAGGCAATTGGCTCCCAAATAAGATTCGATTCGTCTAATTTTGGATTTGATTTGGAAGATCGTAATAGAATCATTAACACTTTCTTATATGTTTTTTAATTATGCTAGCTGTCGCCCGCGACTCCGTCCGCGTGGATATATAAGAAAACTTAATTAGTGTAGCCTATGTGTTCTTTCAGACTATACGTATGCCAAATTTAATCGAGATCCGTTCAGCCGTTCTAGAGATATCTTCAAACACCCATCCATCCACCTACATCACATCCATCTAAACATTTGCATTTATAATATTAGTAAGTTAAATAAAAAGCAGCTCTTTAAGGCATAAATTCGAAAAAAATGAATAAATTGTATCCTATGTCCGTCTCCTGGCTCTAAACTACCTCTTCGCCAATTTTCAGCCATATCGGTATAGCCGTTCTTGTTTTATAAATAGTGTAACTAACACTACTTTCTTTTAATGTATAAGATTTATTCCATAAATATTTCACGTAAACATTAAATATACACTATTTATAGTGTAATAAATTAAAGGATAATGCAAAAATGTTTACAGAATTATTCTTCTTCTTCTTCTTCTAGTGCCTCTTCAGTCTTGAAGGTTGGCCGCTAACTTCGAATATTTGGTTACAGAATTATTAAGATCTATTATCTGTACTAC
Organism: Papilio xuthus; assembly: GCF_000836235.2. NCBI lineage: Eukaryota > Metazoa > Arthropoda > Insecta > Lepidoptera > Papilionidae > Papilio > Papilio xuthus. The sequence goes on from NW_013533761.1 coordinate 982,646, forward strand.
CTTAACGTCAATTGACAAGGTTCTGTTTGTAATTTTTTGTGTTGACCTGTTTTGGGCACGATCCGTTGATGATACAAAGTTTTGACTACCTGAATTTATACAAATGGTACTGTTGAGTACGTATTATTATTATCGATTATAATGTAGACATTGGTTGTAATGATGGGACAACATGAAAGAAAGAGAACAACGGTGTGTCAAGATTTCCTTTCTCATGGATTATTGTCGTGTATTGTGCCCCCAAATTTTTATAAATAAATAAATAAAAAGTTAAATCTAGAATACGTTCTACCGTTGACAACGTGACCCCTCTTCATGTATCAAGTTGCAATAGTCGTAATAATTTCACCAAAGTTGGGATATAAAATACGAGGTTTTCGCACAGTCGTCAATGTGATTCAGGCACAAGTTCAAGCGGTCCGTATCGATCCATTGGCTTGTTGTCGGTCTTAAAACGGTCACGGCTCTTATATTACTGATTACTTTGCAGCACAATGAACAAAATATATTGTCTCCTTTTTGGAAAAATTATTATAATATAAAATAAACTGATTAATATTTTTAAAATGCCTCTATTCTAAATTAATCTGATTAGGTTTTGTAACATGTAGAGGAAATAGTATTTCGTGAAATGTGAGGTGAAGAGTTAAGATTGAAATACTCATAATCGTTTTTATGAAATAAATTTTAGAAACGTTCAATAGGAAGATTAAAAATGATCTATTTGGTCGTGACCTTGACGTAATGTTTTGACCGACACGTTATTAATTTAAATATTTCTGACTCATAATGGCAATATCGCTGAATTGATACAAATAATTAACTGAGACATAAAATATATGATAAATATGGTGTAAATATAAAAGCCGTCTTGTAAACGCCATGACAGGCAAGAGACGTCCAAGTAGTTTTAGATACAATCAGAAAACCTTTGTTTATGCGCATGAAAATGAAAATATGATAATGCGG
>NW_013533761.1:983870-1004060 GCF_000836235.2 Papilio xuthus
CCCCGCCCCTCCCCCCACCCGCCATCTAGTCCCCAGCGTTGCTCATTCTTTTGTTGAAAAAAATCATCGCCGTCGAACTATAATTATTCTGTTGTACATTGGTTGGTATTTATACCACATTCGCAATATAACTTTAATATATTTCTATTCAAACAAAATTATTTTTTTTAACTAATAACTAAATAAATCAATTTGATCACGAAGTATTAATACTATTTGAAAAGACCAATTTTTTCTTCGACTCTGACACAAAACGATACCCGACTGTCCTTTGTTATATACAGGATGTTTCTAATTTTGCTAATATTTCTAACATCCTTATTTAGTCATGCTTCTAGATAATATATGATTGTGATCTATGGAAAATAATTTAAACTCGTCTCACGGGATGCTTTACTCGATTCTTTTTTTTGTATAATTGAACTAAAACGAATGTGGCGGACATAATCATTGTAGCAATGAGAACACTAATTGTTGAATCTACAAAATGTTCTGATAAAACGAGCTAGTAGTGGAATATTTGAAGAAACTATTGACGCATGTGACTCATAATCGCCTATGGTCATAGTATTATTAAACAATGGATGAATTCGCTTGTCGTCATTATATATCTAACATTGACACAACAATTTCTTTAAGAAAGATGTTCCTATTCTTTTTTTCGTTCGTATTCTTGATCTGCCTAATCTAATAAATGTCTACTTTAAATGTCTTAATAAAAGTAATAATAAGTATAATATAACTGCAAATTTTAATGTGAATAGATGTATTTTACTTGTACTTACTATGAGTTATGAAAAAACCGAGGCGTTTCTTTTTCATATTTATACTAGTTCTATGCGAGCAAAGAACGTAATGTAAAAATGCAGACGGTTAAAAAACGTTTATATCAATAGTAACATGTAATTAACTAACATTAATGTCAAATACGCAGGTTGGTTGGATGTATTATATCTTAAAAGGCAATTAATAGACTATTAAAAAGTACTAAATCTAAAGTGTACATGGCAATTGAAACCGTTATTAGACGTATCGCAATATGTTACATTTTGAATGTTATTATGCTATTGAGGATCGTATGTTTAAACAGTCTTTGTTTTGCAGGCGCTGGCGTCAAGATGGAGCAGTTCCAGGCGGCGCTGGATCCTCGCAAGCAGGAGTTACTGGAGGCTCGCTTCTTAGGCGCCAAGGTAACATAACTTACCAACACAAAACACAAATATTTACATCGTATTTCTATCCATTTATGATTATAATATTAGCCGAAGACTCAGCGCACAAATCGGTAAAAGAATTCTATCTGCTTTCTGAATAATTGACGCGACGATTTGGCGCCCTTTGCTTGACTGCACTGGATCGAACACGACAGACGAACTTTAGGGGTGACCTTCACAAGGCGTAGTCATACAGACTTATTTTTTTGTTACAAATATGTAACTTTGAAAACATTTTAAAGTTGGATTACAATAAATTCTAACTATAGGAAATGTCTATGTCATCTAGACAGCTAGAATTGTCTTGAAAGCCGCTGACTCGGAGAATTATTACACATGTCTCGACATTATATTACTATTGAACAGTACTTTTAGTTCAGCATGTGTTCAAACACAGCTTTGAGAAAATAAAAAAAAATGTGTATATGTTTGTAGCCGAGCGGTAACATATAGTAACAGTGGTAGAGACCGTAACTACGGAAAGGGAAAAGGGATCGGTTATGAATAGGGAAGGAAAATAAAATAACTCAGGTAGGCAATGCAATTGCAACATTATATGTTGTTGCAGTTGTCTATCGTCACTTAACATCAGATGACCTGTCTTATTTGCCATTTTAGTGATATAAATATAACTATTTATATTTTTATTAGTATGTAACAAACATGTGTGTTACATTCACGCTTAGAGAAGTATTAGTTTTAGACGAATCAGTACTTTGTTATGATCTTATCGTTATGTAACACATCTATTTAGGTGTGTTGTTGATGTTAATAATTATCACAAACGTGTTTGTGATAATTGCTATAACAGTTTAGATATAAACATACAAAGCGGATGACATTTTACAACGAATAAATAATACCAGCTATTAACTATGTTATAGTGGGGAGGAATTGAACATTCCAGTTTTAATTCAGATCACAGATTACTTTTCTTTTCATATTTTACCTTATTGTCTTCTTTCTATATATGTGGCCAGTAAGTGGGCTCTCTATAGCTACATTAAATCCCAAAGGTTTTTTTTTTAAATTACAAGTAGTTAGGAATTACTAGCAGAACTCGGGTGATGAGTTGCAAATCAATTAGAGTTGCAACTTGGACGACTATCGGAAGAAATTTTTGTTTACTGTTACCCTTAAAACTTGTAGGCGCCCCTCTTTCAATATCAAAGAACCTTTTGGGATTATACAGATGCGTTCACAGCTTTTGTGTTACAAAAAGGACTACGGTATTTTATCGGTTATATAAAGTTTTATTGTCATCTTAATAATAGCATTATTGTTAGTGGAATTGCTTATTATGTGTAGAAATACTAATGTGGGACACAAGCCTGTTGTAAACAAAAAGGACGTGACATGTTGACGTGAAATTAATGTGGTTTCAGGCCAGACCCAGTAATTGAAATGATTTGGAAATATTTGCGTTTATAAATGGATTCAACGGCGAGGGAAAAATTCTTAAGCTTTGTTATTATCGATTGGATGAATTCTTTTGTTCTCCGTGCCACGTTTAGTGCGGCAGGTTGGCTCGTTAGCTAAGTCTGTCTGTACCGCGGAGACGTAGCTGTGTATCATTGGCCTACGTCACTGCACAACAGTCTCACCGGTTCTCGCTTACGTGTACAAAAGAAAATGGCGGCGCATTCGAGTCGCGCGATCCGAACTAAAATCTACAGAGCGACTGTCGCTTAAAAAATATTACAAAGGAACTCCACACCGAGACTTTGTTTTCTTGCGTAATATCATTGTTCTCGTTTAATGTTATTTCATGCTGTAATTACCTCGTTTTACATTACATGTAATGTGTTTACATAGTGATTAGTATTGTAGTTTTCAGCGGATCTGAATATAATAATGCTGCAGGTATGATAAATTGATTGACAGGTATGATATATACCACGTATGTTTTGGTTAGTGATTTAAATGATATATTTTTAATTATCAAATGATAAATAGATAGCAAGATTGCAGTGGCGAGTTGGTCACGTGAGCGGGGTGATAACGCGGCGGTTTACCTGCCTGGGCCGCTTTGCGCTCGATGGCGCTCGTATATTATTAGTTATGCGTTCGTGTGTTAGTGCTCTCGACCGAGTAAGTGATGTGGTAGATATGTAATTCCATTATGTGTCTCGCCTCCGTCCGTTCTCCCCCCCTCCCTCGCCGCCCCTCCGCAGCCCCCAGCTGCCCTCCTTCGTCCTATTGACGCGTCACTTTACTTTGCCGGGCCATTGCTTTTGTACGTTGTTTTGTTTTATTGATTATATTCAAATGATCCATTTTATCGATCACGTTGTACATATACTTTTCTCACCGGAACGATATTGAATAGAGTGAGTAAATCAATGTTTTAAATAATTATTCGTTGTCCTGTTTTTTGGCCGTTCTAACTTGTAAAAGTCTTTTTCATTCCATATTAGAGATTAAATGCATAATTAAGATATATACCACAAAGAATGGATTATGACACATACTTGTAGGTGTATATGTGAGTCTAAACAGTTTCGTCATTCAACAAGATGGCGGCCGAACGTAAATAGTTCACCGGCAAATGTACATATGTATAATGCGACTCGACTTATCAATCTCGGAATAGGATTCAGATTTAGAAAACCAACCCAAAGAAACGTAGGTTCAAATTGATGAAAATTAAATATAAATTCAAAAACTTTATTTTATTTTATTGAAATCTTTACGTAGAAAGTTACCGATCTCCAGCGAGCAGTTAATAAATGTATTGAAGCCGGGTACCCTGTAATATGGTTAACATTGAGCGCATTGATCGCGTGCTTGCAGGTGAGCGCGGGGGAGATACTAATAGAAACTCAACGGGCGCACCAATTCAAAACGGTGAGTTCTTATCTTTTGTACGACTTGCAAAAGGCAATTATTTTGCTTTGCCCTTTTACTTTGTTTGCGCTCAATTACCAGTATCGCGTCGTATGTATCAAATTGGCGCAATGATCGTGTCGCGACACAATCCGTTGCATGATGGCGTACACTAATAATAGATTATTGGTCGAGTAGGTACGTGTCAAACCACGCTGTGCCGCCACTCACCTTCACACAGCACATAGCTTTCATCTACGGTACATTTAATATTAGATTGATTAAGATTTTTTTTTGCATATTTATGAGAGAATACAATTCACCGACTGACTGTCTATCCTCGCAGGACCGTGCTTTGATTCCAAATGCCTTTAGCCTCTGAAATGAGTTTCGGTGCGTCCTTGAAAGTCCGAAACTTTCTCCGGTGTTATGCGCATGTGTTACATCGCATTAAATAAGACGTTAACCGGTGAGTCCCGCAGCTTTTTAAACGTCTGCAAATTTGCTATCGCTCAATTATAAAAGTGTTTACTGCGCACGAAAACTTGAAGGACATTATTATTATTATTACGCATTAACTACCACTCGATTTACTAGCGGCCGACGAATTCCGGTCTTTTGCGCAGACTTGTTTTCGAGTGTTGCGAGGCGAAACGTTTACATTAAATAGTGTAAACATGCACTATTAATAGCTCCCGTAACGAATACATTGGGATTTGTTTCGCAGTGCGCACTCCGAAGTGAATGTTTACAACGCGTAATTATTTTCATCTACTGGTGTTTATATTTAAAGTCTTCGTCATCAAATCGATAGTTTTAAATCGATTTTCACACAAATATGAAATGGATAAGTTTAATAACAAGAGGAGCAACATTTTAGTTTGTGATTATTGTTTATGATTTTTTTTGTGTTTGACTTACAATTCTCGAATTGCAAACCAATAGTGCAAATGTGTATGTCTATGATAAAAATTGTTAAAGCGGGCAGAAAAGTGTGTCGGTGCGATCGGCCTCGGTGAGCGTAGGCGAGCCTCGGGGCCGCGGGGTCAGCGACACCGCGATACTAGCGCCCCGCTGCGTCGCGCCGCGCTATCTCATTCGAAACACACCGAATTGAAGCAATGCGCCCGATTACTGCATAATAATGCTTATCGACACTAGTGAAACTATACCCTACCCCCACTCATACCTAGTGTACTTTACGAAATACATATATTTTTTTATAATTTTTATCACTTGTCTTTAAAAAACCCAAAAAAGGTTATAATATTATGTGTTATATCAATTGTAAGATTGTGTATTATTTAATAATATTTTGTCGAAGCTCATAATATGATCAACATCTCTTTTGAATAAATTATTCAGCAAGTTGTCGAGACGTGTCTCGCACAATCGGTAGCGGCACGGTAATCTGCACTGAGAGAAAGAGAAGTAGACACGGCGCAACGTTCAGTCAGTCGGTTTGCACATTCAACTCGAAGGGAAATTATAACATGGCGCACACGGCCTCGCCCCGCCTCGGCTACATTGTGCCGTCAAACCTCATTCCACCGCTTAGCCGCCCGGTTCCGCAGTTATTTTTACACGATCCGACCTTTCGCACCGTTCGTCACCGCACTCCTAAATAAATATTATTATCTCCGCAACTCGCACTCACATTTTAACAATTTTCATCGTCGTACAATCACTGAACACATACGTTTTTCTGTCGTATTATTGTGGAACGTTGTCGACATTTGTAAAGTCGATCGAAAACAATTTAAAGTATTATGTTGGTGCGTGCAGACAGCATCGATACGTGTTCTCACGCCGGCTGCCGCAAAGGCAATGAATGCGGGGCCGGGGCGGCGGCGGCGGCGGGCGGCTGTCATGCGTCAGCTGAGCGTCACGCCGCGACATTGCAAGGTCCGCCCGCACTGCCCCGCGCCGCCCGTGCCGCCTCGCCTGACCCACTCCGCCACGCCGGCCGGCTTCCTCTTTTATCGCATAAAACTGCAATTTCGATACTATCTTCGTGTTTTCATTTAAAACATAAAATTAAATTAAATATAAAACAGTTATTTGGATTTATTTATGAAGAAACTTGAATAGATAAAGTGGAATAGACGATAGGAGAGCAGGTCGGCGGCTACGTAACGTGCTACACGGCGACACGTCATTTGTTGTTGTGAATGGAGCGGCGCGCATGCCCGCTACGCTCGCTTGGGTACACCGTAGAGCCAGCCGTTTAACTTTAGCGCTCTTTGATTTTTTGTTCGGTATAACTTATTTTATGAAACTTTTTCATTAGTATAATCCCGTTACCGTTACTACGGAGCAATTATTGACTGTCGGTTTCTGAGATTAAAATTTAAAATATGTGTATAAACCATATCTTCATCCCTGTCATTATCTTTGACAAAACAGAGATAACAAAATGTTCTAAACGAGGATAACGGAGTCTGAAACCCACGGTGACACGAACGTTTTTGAACAAAACCTATACTTGTTTAACTACTTTATTTATTTTTTTATATTTTAATAACACATATGCCTATGATAAATCAATATTTACATTTTTTATGATCTAAGAATCAGTGTTAGTTACTTATCTCACTAATATATATTATGAATGCGAACATTTGGATGGATTAATGTTTTTTAGAAGGTTTCTATAGAACCGCTGCATGGATCTCGCTGTTGCAAAAATTTGGCGTAGTTATAGGCTACTCATTAAGTTTTAGGACGAAGTCTCGGGAGACAGTTGTATATACATCTTTCTGTAACGCAAGTTTTTAATGTGTCTATACGAAAAAAGATTGGTCCCTGGTAAATTAGTTTTTAATATTATGCCGTCATTTGTGCAACACACTAACCTAACTGGTTAATTGAAAGAAGTTTGTCTCGTTGCAAGGAACAAGCCAATTTTTCTGTAAGTAGAATAATACAAACGGCCCTGACTGTACAATCTTACGCTTGCTTGTTGAGTACATGCTTCGATGTAATGATTGAATTAGTGAAGTTAATACGATTATCGGTGGACACATATTGTATGGCTTTATATACTTAGAAAAGACAAGCTGAACTGAAATTACGTTTTTGAAAATTGCCGCAAGTATTGATCAGGTAGGAAAGGGTGTAAAAGGCAACATGACGGATTAGCCGTGAAAGTTAGTCATCGAAATATTATTAGTAATACAAAGCTAAATTAAAAAGATAATCGTAAATAATAATAAGTACAATAAATAAATCAGATCAATTATAAAGTGGTCGAATGATACAACAGTTATTTTGTAATGAGTGAGGGCAAATGGTTTACGTTGATGTATTTTTTCTCAGACCATCAACTATTACCGCATATTGCAAATAACAAGAATATAAATGTGAAATGAACATTTCCGTGTGATATAGGAAACAGTTGATTGCAATGAACAACGCAATAGCGGGCATCAAGGCAACCAGAGACGAGTCGGAACTAGAAATAATCAATATTGCAAGCTCGGGTTCGAATCTCGTGACGCTTCGTTGGTGCTGCACACTTGCGGCTGGAGTTGTCGGCCCCGCCTACTTCACCCTGCACACCCCTGCCCCTGCCCCTAGCCCCCGCACTAGAAAATTGGGTTAAACAGCACGCGGCTGTACGTCGCACCGGAAGAGGGGATTTTGGGGTCCGCGGAACTGCGCTTTCACAATGAGCGCGGCAGAGATGTGACCGAGTATTGATTGTCTTCCATTCCACCTAGAGACGCAGTTTCCTGCGGCGCAGCAATGCACACGCCCACACCGCACCGCACCGCGCCGCGACTCACTATATTATGTTACCTTTCGTGTTGACCTTGGCCACAAGTTTGTATTCTCACTAACATTTTAATAATAAAATATTGTAAGTAAATGTGCTTACCCGCCTGTAAATCTCTATAATTCTCAGATATGTAATTACATAATTTTTTGTATTTTCATTGGAGACCTTCTACGTCGTTATTCCTATCATTTCGTAATATTACTTTTTATTTGACAGTTTATGTACAAATAAATGGGATACGCGGAGTGTACACTTGGGGCAATTTAATAGGTCACATTTAAAGTCTGTCTAAATTAAAAGAAATCGTTAAAAAAAAACGAAATTTCGTTTAGTGTGGTAAATTACGGATGTGGTAAATTTGCGGCTCAATTGCTTATCAATGACATGCGTTACTAACACAAAAGTACACTTGACGCAAACCGGAAACTTTGTAAGAAACGCCCAAAAATGGAACTAAAAATACTGTCTCAAAATAAACTAGCATTTTCCATATTATTTTCCACATACGTACGTGTGTGTATGTAATTGTCCGAAAGCCAGAAATGTATTTGTGAACCATGCAAAAGCTGTGGTATTATTGCAATACCAAAGATAAATACTAATAAATCAATCAAATTCTAATGTAAAACATTTAAAGCAATAAGTATTAGGCAGAATAACTTGCGTTGAATATATTTCTGTAAGAAAAATAAAAGCTTCTTGCTACAAAAGCAGGAGACGGTCGGATTTTGCGGAGGTGGAGACGCGTCGGGCGGCTATTTAATCAATACAAACACGAGAATAGCACCACTCTAGATTTCGTCTCTATTCCCACCTAACTAGATGTCATCACTTAGACTAAGATATAGTTTTTTTTTATCATACTGTAAGATTTTTCAAATGTGTCTTAACTGGTTCTAATTCAGTCCTACTTAATACAAATTAACCATAGTAATAACTGATTAGTTCACTTGTGTTCACGCATATTGTATGTGGCAACGTAAATATTATGTTGCCAGCTCGCTAACTTTCCATTCGTCTGATGCGAGGTGCGCTAAAAATAGACATAACAATCAGCACAGCGCAGGCAAATCATTGGCCAATTTACATGTTCGCATATCACCAATAAACCTTTTTCATAGCTTTATATTAACGAATATTCGCAGATTGAAGACATGTTTCGCAAATAGAAATAGTTTTTTTTTTGTAATAAAACTGTAGGTGTCTTATCGCAAAGTTACGTCAGTTAGCCTTGTCGAAAATATTTCAGTGTTGAATATAAATTTTAACTTGTGCAGTCGTCACGTGGCTCTGTTTTCCTTATCATTCAATTGATTCAAACGTATTTGTATGGCTCTTTTGTGGCCTAAGTAGGCATTGGTTCTGTGAAGCGGTGGTCGCATTGCACGGGAGCGGAGGGGGCAAGAGGCTCCGAAGGGAGCACGGAGCGACAACGCCACGACGATAATGCTAATATGCCCGATTGATACGTGTCTCACAATTTTTTACTTTATACCTCGTCGTATCGTCGGCTAATAATAACAAAAAAAATGATATTATGCATACGTACCTACAAAGATTTGCTTTGCATTGCTTCACAGGAGTTTCATGCTATACCGTCAGTATAAAAGCATCAAATCTTTGTATTGACAAATTACCTATGTAGTAAAATATAATTTCAGTATAAATAATACTTCATTTATAAATGCATCCAAAATAGTTGTACAATTGTATAGGTACAAGTTATTCATATAAGTCAAAAATAAAGGATGTTTTTGACATGTTTTTTTGGATCCTTTCGTAACCATAAGATGTATACACTCATATATCTCCATAATGTATTTGATAATATCGCATAATTTTTCCAATTAATACAAAATTAATTATTACGATGCTGTAAAAGCTGTGCTTTGCATATTCTACGGTAGGATATTGTTTAATTAGCATTATCGTGGTATGTCCGAGATCAAACATCAACATACATAAATACCTGCCTACTTTATGTAAAATGTACACCATTGCCTGTTTACACAAGTTTATCGCTCAGTACTTGGCGCATACCTAATATAGGTACCTACGTTTAGGTGGATACTTGCGTACCTACATAAATACATCTATCTGTGTTTATGTTGTATACATCGCAGGCACAAACGCCTACGTAACACGTCCAGTAAGCAGTTTGTTGTGGGGCACGAGCGCCGATATCACGTACTCGTTCGCCGCAGGTCGGTGCTCGGTGGCACTCCGCCCGCCGCCCGCCGCCACCCGCCGACACCCGCCCCGCCGCCGTTGCCACCGCACCTCGTTGCGGGAATAATCGGTCAACTCGATTTCGTACATACGTAAAACTTGCGGCTTAGCTACAGATAAATTCCAGTAAATCTAAATGTCTAATAAAAATGGTTACATACTATTTACGTTGACCAGCAGCTCTTATTTATTACAGTTATTAATTGTATTATCATATTCACGGGCTGTTGACCTACAGATTTGTTCAAAATAGGTACGTTTGTGAAAAAAATCTGTGTTACGTTTTACGTGAGTTTTGAAATAAAACGAAAAATAAATATGATGTAAATATTAATTTCTCTGGATTAACAATACTCTCGGCCTTGTATCCTTGTAAAATGGCGCCTCGCCTGACGGTATTATTATTACATTCGGAGCAAACTTCGTGACGATCTCCATTCTCCACACCCCCCGCTACTTCGCCCCGCGGATGCGTATCCGATTGTTGCGAGTCGCGGCTGGCGTTTACAACTTGTCAAACTAGTTAGGTTATTTCAACGGTTGGAGTGAAAATTCAATAATTATGTTTAAAATTGATATAAAGTTTAATAAATAATTTGTTAGTATAGACAGTGATTGGTTTAGTGTGATAATAAATGTGTGGTAAACGAGTTTAACTGGGCGAGTCATATGTAAAGACGCCATCTTTCTTTACAGATGTCAGCTGGGTCACAAATTCAGATGGCACCACAAACTACTGTCAACACGGGGCAGCCACTACATAACCAGGACTCCAATATGAGCACAGGTAATTGTGGATCGGTGATCAAAGTGGCGTAAAATAAATGTGATGTGTTCAGTGAATTTGTGTTTACAACACTCGACCGCTCATTGAGAATAACCTCAATTCAATCTGGAAGATCGAACTTTAGTGGAATTTGTAATTTAGAGAAGGATTGTGACGTTGTCATAAAGTATATAATGCCGTTTAGCAACTGTGGTTGTGCCATTTTTACTTCTGTCGCATGGGATTATCGCTTGCCACAATGCAAGACTATGAAAATGGACTTAACGTAAACATCGTCGGACTACATCACAACTATTTAACAAAAAGTGAGTTTTACAATAACGATGCTTAGTTAGTCTATCCTAACTAAAATATAATTGGTGACTTCGAGTGTAATTGTCACTAAATTTCTGTTTTATCAGTAATTGAAAACAGTAAAACATTATCTATCAAACACAAGTATATATCAGCTATTAATTGTTACATGTTAACATAAACTAAGTAAAATATGTACATTGTTACTTGAATTTAAAGCAAATACAATGAGACATGCACACATATTACAGGGTCTTCACATAGTGACAAAGAAATTGATGCTTTAACCCCTGAGAAGTCTGCCGCTATGCGAGGCTCTACTGTAGGTCCTGGCAATGCCCTTGTACCACCCAGTGGTGCTACTCCCACCATTGCTGTGCCTGAAAGGAAAAGGAAAAGAAAAGGTAAGATCAATTGTTTTCCTCATACATTTTTGTAAGTCTTTTGAGTTATGTAGAGTAAAGGATGCCTAAAGTCGAGGAACTCCTATTTGAGGTACACATTCTTTGTGATGATTTTAAACAATGATTTTATACCTTAACCACGGAAAATTATGTGTATTTAAACTTACTGTTTTGATTATATGGTGTGGATTTTGCCAAGATTTTTTTGTAAATTTTTCAGTCTAAATCTCTATTTTTGTCTATCTATCTTTATTTCTGTATGCAACTAATTCTTTTTCATTAATATTTTAGGTGAAGAAGGAGTGGGTGGTGGTGGAGGAGGTGGAGGAAAGCAGAGACATAATACAGCTGATAAAAACATTCGGGAATACTTTTCCAAGCATCCTTCGTCAAGCCCTGTTAGGCATACAGGAGCTAAATCTCCATCACCTCAAGGAGCTAATTATCCTATGGTAATTTTAATAATTGTGTCATTAAAACTTAAATTAATTTTAATTTAATCTTACATTTGTGTAATGTAGTTGGAAAAAAAATTGGAATTATATACCCACCAATTTGAGAATACTGATTTGTCTCAAATACAACTATGTTCTATTGGTGTTCTACTTTATAATAGGTTCAGTAGTTTTAGAAATTACTTGTAAATATAAAAAATCTTTTCTTTTTAATGTAATTCATATTAATTGTGTTTATTTTCTAAAAATAAAAATTATATTTTAATTGTACCATTTGTTTAGTTTGATTATTTTATTGTATGGCAGTACCCACCGTCACCGTCGCAAATACTGTCTTCGGGAGAATTCTTTCGGCAACGCCCACACACTTCTGTTAGACAGGTAACATTCTATTTAGAATTATATTTTACATAAATTATCTGCAAATTTAAATATAATAATTGTTTATGAAAATACAAATGGAAAATTAAAATGTATTAGGCTTTAGTTGTTGAAGATGCATACAAAGATTATTGTCATTTTATATTAATACTATCTCTCGCTCGCAACTCCGTCCGTGCGGAATTAAAAAAAAAATTATTACCCTATGTGTTCTTCCAGACTATGGTCTATATGCTAAATTTCATCTTGTTCCGATCAGCTATTCTGGAGATACCTTCAAACATACATCCATCCATTCAACATTCACATTTATAATATTAAGATTTGATTTCCTTTTTAATGTATAGGAATAAATTATTATATATGTATATAGATATAGTATCTATGTAATAAAGGTCAATATAGTAACAAACAATAAGTATGTATGATCAAAATGGTATTAATCCATTATGGGGCTATAACTACAAATACAGTTCTCTTATGACCATAACTGGTTAAGTTCTAAGAAACAAAACATTTATCTATAAAACTACTACAAACGTTATATCTATAAAATAAAATATTATCATTAACAGATGCAAACAGAACTGACATGCCAGAGGATACAGGAGTTAGAAACTCAGGCGTCTTCTGACTTAGAGCTAAGAAATAATAGAATAGAAGAATTAACAAGGAGTAATGAAGAGTTGAAACATCAGGTTCAAGCTCAGAGCAAGGTAAGTGAACATGCACTTTGTAAAAAGATATGTAATCAATTTGAAAAGCAATAAGCCTTACTGCATCTAGCCTAATTCAAATGACATCTCAATTTTTACAAGGTTTTTACTTTTACAAATGGAATGAATATATCCATTTCATACAGACATATCATGTTTAAATACTTCCTGATCTTTGTTATTTATCTATGTTATTTTTTATGTTATATAGGTAATAGATCAACACAAATCACACATTAATAAATGTATAGAAGTGGTAAAGAAATTATTAAATGAGAAGAGTACTATTGAAAAGAAGGAGGCTCGGCAGAGATGTATGCAGAACAGATTAAGGCTCGGTCAATTTGTTACTCAGCGTGTTGGGGCTACCTTCCAAGAGAATTGGACTGATGGATATGCATTTCAAGAACTAACAAGGTAATTCAAATGAGTTAAAATGAAAAACTTATGCTGGTTTATGGATTGTGAGCTTTTCTATTTAATGATATCTTAAGTTGCTTTATTGTTCAGTTCTCCGAAGTTAAATGATCATTTAAGAATAAATAGAGGACTTAATTTTCATTGAAATTCATTGAGAAAATATGAAGTTTGTTATATTTTGTAACTCTGCTTAAGTGGGGCCCAGCCCTTTTTGGAATTATATTCTTTAATTGATCAACACAATTAGATTTTAAATGATATTTTACTTAGCACTTAATAAATCTTCAAGGTTTGATCTCAACATTCTTGGAAATAGGCTTCAGCCTATTTATATACAGTGAGAAAACAATTATTAAAATTTTCAACTGACATGTTGCCTCAATAGCAAAACCTAGAGAGTGAACATTTAGAACATAATTTAAATTAAATTGTTAATGTTTTACAATTACCATATTGTGCTTTGCTTTGGATCTTTGCGATTACATCAACTTTCTGTTAAAACTATATTTACAGTGGTTTTATGCCCAGTTTACATTATTCCTTGCATCTAGGGATCACATAGAGTGCTGAATTGTAACTGAAAAATTATAAACAAGCAATGGAACCCAAACATTTCATTCTAGTGTGGTTTTAAATTTTTTAGTTATAATTCACCGCTTGATTTGGTCTTTGGAAAATTTTAACTTGGCATTATTTCTGTATATTACCATGACGTATTAGTTATTTCTGTTTATTTCTTTATTATTATTTTCTTATAAATTTTCTCAATTTATATCAGGCGGCAAGAGGAGATAACAGCAGAAAAGGAGGAAATAGATCGTCAGAAGAAACTGCTGCTGAAGAAGCGCCGGAGCGAGCCGTCCAACAGCGAGGGTGGGGGCCGCGGCAAGCGCACTTCCAGCGTGTCTGCGCCCAGCACGCCACAGCCGCAGCCGCTGCACAATGGCACTGATCCGCCCACCTTCCTCAAGCCCGACCCCTTGCCCAGCATGACGTGGCAGGAGTATTACGAGGCTGATGAGATTCTTAAAGTAAGTTTATCCATGTGTTGATGTGAACATGAAGCAGCATTAATCATGTTGATATTTCAAAATCTCATTAAACTTAAGAATCTAACTTAACTTTTGGGTCATAAAATTGTATTTAATTACCTACTATGGCTAAACTTGGCCATATGTACTTTATTTATAAATGTGGATGGCAGGTTGCTTAAGTTTTTATCTTTTACAATGAATAGTATGCAAAATAATGAATTAGCATAAGTAATTTAATGAAATTGTTATTTTCCAGTTAAGACAGAGTGCGCTTAAAAAGGAAGATGCAGACTTGCAGCTTGAGATGGAGAAATTGGAACGGGAAAGGAATCTTCACATTAGAGAGCTAAAGCGAATACACAATGAGGATCAGAGCAGATTCTCACAGCATCCTGTCTTGTCTGAGAGGTATGTGTTACTTAACTTTTAATATTCTTCTAGTAACTAGTATACACCTTTATATCAAAACAATTATTTATTTTGTTAATCTTTGTTATTGTTATTGCATTCTGAATATGACTTATAACATGTGTCTGTTCATTGTCTTTTCTGTAGTCTAAATGAAAAAGTTAATATGAAAGAATGAGCTATAATTTCTATGCTTTCTAGAAGTTGCTTAAGTATAATGATGATGCTATTTATAAAAATATTCGGATTAGTCGGATTTTTTATTTTCTATTTAAATTTAACTGTTGTAATCCAGTTTTTTATGTTTACGTAGATATCTGCTGTTGATGCTGCTGGGCAAGGGTGGGTTCAGCGAGGTGCACAAGGCGTTTGACCTGCGCGAGCAGCGCTACACCGCCTGCAAGGTGCACCAGCTCAACAAGGACTGGAAGGAGGACAAGAAGGCCAACTATATCAAGTGAGTCCGTATATGACGCCCAATCAACATCAACTATTTTTATTATGTACCTTTTTCTGTTATATAGTATACCAGATGCGTTTTTAAAATTGAAAATGCATTTAAAAATGTCTCCATCTCAAGGCAATAACAAATGTATTACTGTTTAATATATTTAACGTTTTTTGTGTAAAAAATAATTTTATTTTTGTTACAGACATGCACTACGGGAATACAACATACATAAAGCATTAGATCATCCGCGGATTGTTAAATTATATGATGTGTTTGAAATAGATGGAAATTCATTTTGTACAGTTCTTGAGTATTGCAATGGTCATGATCTCGATTTCTATCTCAAACAGGTAAGACTTCACTCCTACTAAGTATTACCTACATTCATTTCCATATTAGCTGTCGTACGCTACTCCGTCCGCGCTGGATTAAAAACAAAAAAAATTAATGAGTAGCGCCTATGTGTGCCAAATTTTATCGAAATCCGTTCAGCCGTTTGGTAGATACCTTCAAACAAACATTCATCCATCAATCCATGTAAACATTCGCATTTATAGTATTAATATGATGATTAAAGATTGGTATAATTTTTATTGTGCAAGTATTAATTTTTTTTTTTATAATTCCAGCATAAAACAATTCCTGAGCGGGAAGCGCGCTCTATTGTGATGCAAGTGGTGTCTGCGTTGAAGTATTTGAATGAAATCAAACCCCCTGTGATCCACTACGACCTGAAGCCGGGCAACATTCTGCTGACTGAGGGCAACGTCTGCGGTGAAATTAAGATCACAGACTTTGGCCTCTCCAAGGTCATGGACGAGGAGAACTACAACCCAGACCACGGCATGGATCTCACAAGTCAGGGCGCCGGCACTTATTGGTAAATTTCATTCATTCATTATTCTTCATTATTGTTACTGCGATTTGTTGAAATATTGTGATTTATTAAATCAATTTTTGTTATTTGTTGTGTAGGTACTTGCCGCCAGAGTGCTTTGTAGTAGGCAAGAACCCGCCAAAGATCAGTAGTAAGGTGGATGTGTGGAGCGTCGGTGTTATCTTCTACCAGTGCCTGTACGGCAAGAAGCCTTTCGGACACAACCAAAGTCAAGCGACTATTCTAGAAGAAAACACTATTTTAAAGGCAACTGAGGTTCAGTTTGCTAACAAACCCACAGTCAGTAATGAGGCTAAGGTAAATATATACTACCACTGAAATATTCTTTTAAAAATAAAATAATTATTAAATGCATGTAAGTGTACAGTCTCAAATAAAAAAAAAGTATCGGAGAAATAAAGTAAGCTAATTGGTGTTTTACTCAATAATGTGTATTAAGTTACTTCATCACCACATCACTCAATATCTATCATTGAAAAATTACGATTAAATAGCTCTTTGTTTTCATGTTGGCTATTGGTAAAGCGGAAACCCCATTGCACATTTTCAGAATGGCGAATCAAACAAATGTATTGTACTTATGTTGAAGTTTGCATTGATTGATATGTGGTTTATTGTATTTCAGAGTTTTATCCGGGCATGCCTTGCGTACCGCAAAGAGGAGCGCATCGACGTGTTCGGTCTGGCGCGGCACGAGTACCTGCAGCCGCCGATGCCGAAGCCGCGCGGCGCCGGCGCCCCCGCGGCGGCGGCGGCCGCGGCGCCCGCCTTCAACGCCGCCCTCTTCGGCGCCGGCTCCTCGTCCTAGCCGCGCCGCCGCCGCCCCCGCCACCCGGCGGCGCAGTGAACGTGCCCCACCCGCCCGCTCGCCCGCGCCGCGAGTGACCCCGGCGGCGCCCGCCCCAGTGCGGCCCTACTGTACATAGTGAACTCCGCAAACTGCCCGTACACGTATTGATTCGCCGGCGAATTGCATGCGCGCTCGCATTGTATAGTGACAGTGGTACGAGGGCCTTGTTGATAGTGACGGTGCTCGCTGCGCCACCTGGTGCCCGCCTATGACAGCGCCGCAGCGAACTGACTGTAAATAGAAACGCATGGCCGCGCGGACTCGGTGAAGTGCTCGGGGACGGTGTCTAGTGTCCTATAGGATTGTGGTGTCGCATGAGCGGGGACCGGCACGTGCCGGTGCGCTCGGCCGCCCGCAGCTCGGAGACCCGGAACTTGGGCATTTGAGCCTTATCAACATACTTTTTAGTTTTGAAACTTTGTCAGTTATTATCGAGAGTTGTAAAATGACTAAATATCATTTACAGATTAAATTGTTTAAGAATTATGCTTACTGTTGACTGTATTTATTGAGCAGGTGATAAAATGTGATTGTCCATTTGTGAATGGTTTTGTCCTTTTATCACTAGAGACCTTGGGATTATCCCTTGCATATTATATAAGTTATCCCTATTAAAAAAGTTAAAAGTATTACAGTTTTTTTTATTTACATAAATATCAGCGTCAGGCGGGTGTGGCATATAGAGAGATATGCTATAGTAGTAGGTTAAGATTATGGAATAATCAAAATGATAAATACATCCCAAATAAGAGACAATTTCAGAGTTTAGAGAAATGACAATAGTCTGTTTATTAAATAATAAACTAAAGTTAGTTTGTAATGCGGTGGCAAACAAGAGGTCAGCTGAAATGGCGAAGCGACCGCTGCCCATAGTTATTCGCAATTTCATATGCATCGCCTACCTTTAATCGACAGGGGATGGAGAGTATTTTCCCTTCCTATGCGTCCCCTCCACCATCATATCTACTTCCACATCCCATCCTTTGCAAGAAAAGGGTGAGACGAGAAAGCGGACTAAAGTTAGGCCTCTGGAACGCACACTCATCAGAAAAGCGCTATTCTTTCTACTTCATCTTACGTGGTAAAGTTAAATAATACTAAATTGCACGTAATTCGGTAACAAATCATATGCTTATAATAACGCTGCTTTAGCTAACTCAAACTTAAATTAAAAAAGTAACTCTCACTTCAAGATTCAAGTTTAAGTATGAAGTTTACAAGTTTTCTCACTAATTAATGTTTTTGTCCGATCCGTCGGCCGTCGAGTAGCAAGGGCTCACGCTGAATGCTTCCAGTCTCTATAAAATACTTTCAGCCAGCCATGAAATCAAAAAGTATACTCCAAGTCAGACGACACTGCAATTATTCTACTTCTGTTTATAAATACCCGATATTTTAAAGCTATTTCTAAAACTTTTGATGTTAACATTTTCTGGAACTTCTCCATTTTTTTCTTAAACTTCAGTTAGACCAATAAAATTTATTTTTGCAGTCGTTAATCCTCTTTCAATGAGGACATTACATTTCAACATTCTATTTAGCAGGTGTTAAATGTAAAATAGACTTTACGGTAACTTTTAATCTCTGGCTAGTGTTTATAAGAACTACTAACTAACGAAAACGTATTGAATTACAAGATATACTGTTATGTTCTACGCCAGAAAGCATCTCAAGCGAAATGTCAGGTGCTACTGCTAACAAGCACATTTTTGTAATCAATTGGCTGTTAATAGACACGCGGTACTATCTTGGTTTAATTCACGTTACAAACAAGAGTTTTATCTCAAAATATCACTGCACTTCAGCATGCTATGGAATATAATAAATTGATGGAGCAATTGACCCTCACAACATTTCGTTTTATACAACAATAAATTAAGACGCTACATTTTTGGAAAGAAAATTGAGGATTTTTTTTAATTTAGGCCTAATTTAGTCCTCTTTCCCTTCCCATCCTTTTCTTTATAAGGAAAGGATGGGAAGTGGAAGTGGACTTTCCGGATGAGAGGATGCATGGAAAGGAAAGATATTTTTTTTCTGTGCATCCTCTCCTCCGTCGATTAAAGGAAGGCAACGCATATGCAATTGCGTATGTCTATGGGCAACGGTCACTTCGCTATTTCAGCGATTTCAGGTGGCCGCTCGCTCGTTTGCCACCTTTTGATATAAAAAAATAAATAATCCCTACCATAGATTTGAATAATGAATGAAACGGAATGTGTGTTCTTCCTTACTAGGTTATTGCTCTCCAGGACCGGCATAGAGGGGAGGAAAATAAAAGAGCCGCCAGCTGCATCCGTATGTCCGAGGTAAAGTCTCCGCTCCTGGCGAATACTATGACGAAACTCATTAACCTACTGCCTTTAACGTGTACCTATTTCTTTATTTAAGTATGTTTTGTTCATACGAAATCAGTTTTTAAAAGAATAAATACATGTTTTGTTTTTTATAGGAAGAAATGCACTGTAAGCCACTTTACTATAAATACATTCTACGTCATTGAATGGTAGGATGCGACTGATTCTGGTATTTATCTACTCAACACGTTTAAATAGAAATTACTGTAACCTGTTCAACGTTATTCCCACGCGAACACATTTTACTATCTACCATTCTATATGTTAACAATACTAGATTGTGTATAAATTAAATGCAGACAACATTAACAAGATATAGAAATGGCCTTTACTGCAATGGATGTAACATTATTGATAAACAAACCAGAGTGGATCTACAAATGTATGATGACTAGCGTAAACAAACAGCATTAAAAATAATTATTGATTCATTGTGTAAGTGTACGTATATGTTATTATTATTTGCTGTATTTAAACCAACGTATCCGTTATGACGAGATAGATGAATGATTAAATAATAATTTACCTTACTATATTAATTATGTTGTTCATCACGAAACCTGGCTGAATGTTTGGGACTATTTTTTGACCTTAATTGATTGTTTATTGAAGAGAAAATATCAAATTAATAAGCTTAATCATACATAATGGTTACATTATACAGCTGAGAAGGGCGTATTTCTGT
>NW_013533761.1:1004128-1010817 GCF_000836235.2 Papilio xuthus
TAATATTTCTTTAACCATTCCAACTAAGCTCTAGGCTTGTGCTAGGATATGGTTTACGACAATAGTCGAATGGCGGGATTCGAACCCCTGACCTCGTGGTCGGAAATCCGTAACCTTAACCATAAGGCTATTGACGCTTTTATTTAATTGATTGTTTATTGAAGAGAAAATATCAAATTAATAAGCTTAATCATACATAATGGTTACATTATACAGCTGAGAAGGGCGTATTTCTGTTCGCTGGAACGAATAACGAGGTGAGGTTGGATTACTTTGATGTGCAGCAACCTCGCAGATCGCAGCGTCCCCGCTCAAGCTTCGCCTGCACCTGTACGATATTTTATTTTATAGAGATATTCTCGATTTATAATATTCTAAGATAATCATAAATAGGCGTTTAGAAATTATAAAAAGATTAGCTATCGCCCGCGACTCTGTTCGCGCGGGATTAAAAATAGATGATGGTCGATTCTCAGACCTACTCAATCTGCTCACAAAATTTGATGACAATCGGTCAAGCCGTTTCGGAGGAGTATGGGAACGAAAATTGTGACACGAGAATTTTATATATAAGATAATCGGAAGTTGAACATACTCATCATTCTTTCGTTAAGAACACGACAAAAAAATGTATTCTTTCGTATAAATGTGTACGTGATATCGAATATTTCTACTATTTTTATTAATATCTTTTAGAATTCTTAACTCAAACTCAACACTAGAAAAAACATAGCACATTTTTCTATGCATGCTGGTTCACTTCGTAGTTTCATAGAGAGTTGAATAGCGAACAACATTTAAGCATTTCACATGGCGCGGTGCGGAAAGCGAGCTTTTGTCTAGCTCGGTGGCTGAATGGTCCTCCCGCAGGATCTGGGAGTTGCGGGGAGGACGTCTCCTGCAGGATACACCGCCGCGAGCCTCTCGTGTGCCTATTGCGCCATTGCACCGCAAGCTGTAGTTTAGAGAGGTTTTATTGTTACAAATGCACGTATTTCGACATATTTTATAACAGAAATAATCATGGTATTTACAATAATTATCAGGTACTTTTAACTCATTATAAAGAAACTTATAAAAACTAAACATTAAGCTTACCTGTACAGAATAAAGACGAAAGTAAAAATGTTATTCCTTCGAGCCGGATTTGAACCAGCGACCTATGGATGACAGCATCAACTCCTCTACAGTCCACCGCTCTACCAACTGAGCTATCGAAGGTGCATTCAAATGCATGAATTCGATTATTTAAAGAGAAATCTTTAACAATTCGTAAAAATTTCAATTGAGAAAATTGGTTATTGACAATTTCGGAATGAAATATGTACACTGGCTGAATGAAATAGGTACAGGAATTTTCAGAATAAACACGTTTGCGAAATTCTATCCACGTTCACAACGCAGTTCGCTTTGTTAGTCTGTTCATAGTGTAAGACAATAGGATGTGCTGTTTATCGTCTGAGTCCTTTCACTGTGCGCATTGTTACAACTTACAGCGCACACCAATAAGAAAGAAATTGTCTTATTCGTGTGGATGAATTGCACAAATAGAGATGATGATTCATGCGAAATATGCGTATTCTAATAGCTAGTCTTAACAGATCTAATTGTTGTCAATATACAATTGAGATATCTGATATTTTTTCATATTTAATTTAATAATATAACAAAAATAATAACAATATGAAATCTAGGTGGTTTAAAATATCCTGCGATTTTATGAAAGTATTGAAAATGGTATAGACATTCAGTATAGTCTAGAAAAAAAAATTAGAGAGAAAAAAATAAAAAGATTAACCGCATAAGAAATTTTACTTAGTACTTAATTTCTCAGCTTCCTTGTTGTAAACTTTTCGAAAGCCACTATAAGAATATCCGTATGTGTACAATCTGTTAAACATTGCAGACGAAGGTGACTAGAAAACTTTATAATTCTACATCTATCAACTATCAAACTTCCTTTATACAATTGTATATAACATTTCGTTATCTTGCCTTGCAAATTGCTATCTATGAAAATGTTAAATCTGACCTTGTTTGGATTCCGTCATCTACAGCCTTGGGGGTAAATTCGAAATAACATGCAAACTTTGTTTCTTACCATATTTTGAGGTCAACACTTTAACTTGCTTATTTATATTTTGTCTAAATCTCCTTTAAACATTAAACTATTTACAATAATATTCAGATTTATCACCAATTCTATATATTTTGTTATTTTAGTAATTTAAAGAGGTTAAATTAAATGTTCATAACCGTCTTTAATTTTATATATGGCAATTAGAAGTAAAGTTATTTTTTTATATAAATTTATTGAAATGAAATGATTTCATTTATTTTCCAATGACATGCTAATATAAGTAACAAAGTGGTAAAGGATAATCGAAGCAAGGCCGGAGCTTTGATGTGCAGCGGCCTTGCGGAGGCGCGCACTGAGCCGTTCCAAGCTGTGCGAGGCTGCCGCACCACCCCTCATACACATTTCATTTTTAATTTTCTGCTATTGCTTTTCATTTATTATACTGTTCGATATTTGATCTTAAAGTTTTTTTTTAAACAACAGCGAAATAACGAACTTTACAATACTTCTAAATATTTTTGACAAAAATCCAAATTCAAACAGAATGTTAGTAAACAAATATGATACACGTTCTGCAATGACGATTCGAAAGAGACTGCTCAAGCATCAGCTTATGAAACTACCCTCAACAGTCCTTCCGTTCCAAATAATACTGTCAATATTCAATTGACCATGATAACTTTTATAATACTAGGCTTTACGTATTCCTCCATCTTCCGTAATATTTCGTATTACGTATTCCGTTTTCGAAAGCAAACGGGGATCGTGTAGTTTCGTATCGACAAAATTTCACATTACCTATTCCTTTGTTTTTTTTTCCAGTATCCATACTTACTATAAGATTTATAGCTCGTTCTTTTCTGACCTTAACCTTGGAATGTCGAGTTTTAGTTATTAGAGAAGGCGAGGTTCATCGATTACTCCGGCGAGCCTTCGCAACGGCTCGTGGCTTAGTCTTGTCTTCCCTCGACCTCACGCTGATTGATTTATGGACGTCGCACCGCTAGCTATATAGCCCTAGCTCAATATTCAGTCAGACGTCCATAGGGATTGGTCCTAAGTAGTTGATTGGATAAGTTAAACGTTATACCATTCATATTGTATAATGTTCTGAAAGCTAAATTATATAAATTTTACTTCTAATATATTTGTGTTTCCTTCATTTATTATTTTTAGCTGACTTATAAATTAAGATAGCGTACTTGTCGTTGTCTTTGGGCATTTTTACATGTTATAAAATTAATTGGTAAGACAATGTTATTACTAATAAAAAATCATTTCCTTCGAGCCGGATTTGAACCAGCGACCTATGGATGACAGTGTTTGCTCCTCTACAGTCCACCGCTCTACCAACTGAGCTATCGAAGGTGTGATACTTCATACAAAACATCGCAGCGCAGTATTCGTTAAATTTTAATACGTTCACTTTTTATTTAATAAAAGGTAAATTTACATGTCGATGTTCGTGAGTATGATAAAGCACGTTCGCGACAAAATGTAATACAGCCACCAAATTGCCTCCGATAGTGTTGACTGGCGCCGTGACGAGACTCAACGACCTCCCTTACCTTTATCTCATATCTTCAACAAATTGTACTCCTTTAGTAAATCGGATATTCTGTAACTGAAGAATATGATGTATTTTTCTTTTGAAATATGTTAGAAAAGAGAATAGAAAAGGGAATGAAAAACAAAACTAACCAACGTTACGTGCATTATTTATGTATGGCCGGTAGACGCTACTAACAATATCAGTTGCACGAATGGGTTTGATGCAATACCACGACGACATAAAGGACAAGCGTGAAGTGAAAGAAATTTGGCATTGGGTATGTGTGTTAAACCTGATTTTAGTGCTTTCCTACCCTTTTCGTATAGAAAAGAGTAAGTAGATTTGACGGAGGGGGAACATATAAAATGGGGAAATATATTCTCTTCCTGTGATTGTATGATTTAAGATAGGCCACACATGTGCAATTGAGGATGTCTATGGACAGCGGCCTCTTCGCTACTTCGCCGAATTCAGGTGGCCGTTGGCTTGTTTGGCTTCTTACAATAGAAATATAAAAAAAATAAACTAACCAAAAATTGTCGGCGCCTGAAAAAATCAAAGAGACGTTTTTTAAACTACGAACAGTGCATTATTTTAGAGTAATGTAAAAGGCATTACATACGATATTTAAAATAAATTTGATGCTTTTTATTATCCATTCCAAAAATCTGAACATGTTCATGTATTTTGTTTTCGGACATAATTTAAAACCTAGAACATTATACAAGTAATGATATAATTTATATGCACAGACATGCAGCATATCATTCTATTCTTATGTAAATAACTAGATAAATGTTGTTAGATTAGTTATTTTTTCACAAATTATAAACATATAATGTGCTTAGTTAAAAGTTTCGCTAAAGTGCTTTCATGTTTTCAAACCTGCAAGGTAAACGTAATGAGGAACATCCTGTACTTCGTACGGATATTCTAAAAGATTTCTATTTATATAAAGAATTCTAAAGGTAATTCTGTTTAATTTTAAAATATAAAATTTTTAATAAAGTTAGGTATTATATTGCTGTGTACACAGATGGAACTAAGGGTTCCCACTGCCCCATTATCATCCTTATTTCAATTTAAAAAGACGAAGATTTTTATTTTAGCCCAGGTTATGGATTGTTCAATTTATAACACCGTAGTCATGAGCGTTTACTAGTGAAGTGTTTCAGAGACTTGCTCCTGAGATATATTTTTTATTATTAGCTTCAAGTGGGAGCTTTAACGCGGCCTTGGTGAGGCGCGGCCAGCCCTGAGCTCGGCTATCGGTATACACCTGTCGTCAATTTGACCTTTATAATAATAGTCCCTTTTTCGTTCCGTAAATTAAACTCCTGTCTCTAATCGTGAGTTTCTGAAACCAAATCTCCGTTTAAAATATATTGTTATCTCTGTTTTGTCAAAGATAATGACAGGGATGACGATGTTTTATACAGAGCTTATGGTCTCAGAAACCCATTATAAATAATGTTAAGCATAGCCTAGGACAACTCTATTTGCTTTGTGGTTTAAGGAGGCGATTTTATTGAAATTATTGATTTTAATACCTTTAATTAATAAGAGTAGTGGAAGATGTTTTGTTAATGTTAAAAGTTTTTCTTTTCCTTTTTTAACCCTTTGACGGGCATAAGTTTATTTGTTCACTCGACAGCGGTAAAATGAAATTGATATTGATTAAGGGTTTATAATAGAAGTAAAAACTTATGTACACACACACATATATATATATTCCCTCTACCGGTCAGATTCTATTACTGTAATTATATACAATAATTTATTTTTGGTAGTATTTCAAAACCTTGCAAACATCAAGTTTTTATATTTATTTCAAAAATAAAGTTTTTATTTATTACAAAAATAGTAGTACAAAAAAAGTATTTTTTACTAATAACAAAAATCTAACTTTACTTTTTATGAAAACCACTGAAACAAGGTGCTATGCCCAGTGCGTATTTCGGTGATAAAAAAATAAAAATCATGGTGGTGAAAATATCGCCTCTAATTTATAAAGGGTTAAGATACTCCCAAAAGATATTTACGCTTAATCCTGATTGTTGTGTTTGTTGCTAGTTTTTTTTGTTTAATACAAGAAAAACTCCGTAAATGTTGGTTTTTTACCAGCAATGTTCGTATTGATCGCCTGCAGTGAGGAGCACTACATCTTAGTCAATTAATGTCCTGTAAAGATTTATGGACTGTGTCCTACCATATAAAAATATAATTCTTAAGCACTTGTTGAAATGTCTAGATAATTAGAGGTATAAATAAAGCAGATATTGTTTTTCAAGCATCATTAAACATCTGTGTTTATGCCAAGATGAAAACAACAAAATAGGTCAAGAATATAATCTAACTAATTTCGAGTATAAGGATTGGTTTGTAATGCAATATAATAAATAATATAATATTATTTTAAGACTGGAAATAGTTTCTTCAAACTACTAGCTCGTTTTAACTACACACTATTGCTATGATATAGTTTTACACAATCAAAACAATATGTAATATTACGTGTGCTATTTAAGGACAGTGCAGCATCTGATTGAAACATTTTTTAAACGGTGCATAGTTTTTAAGTTAATTGAGTTTTTTGTAAAAAAAAATACGGAATTGAACTTTTCACTTTGGAATATAAACGTTTAAAAATAAGTATAAATATTAAAGTAATCTTGTAAGGCGAAGAGGGAAAAATGGGTATCAATTATATCTCTGCCAACCCTAGTTGTGTTATGTTTAGGTCATGTATTATACAGTTACCAGACCAAGTATAATATGTTTCTTGTTGTTACACTTCGTTAGTCAGGTATGTGAAATATGATTATTAAAATTACGTATTGTGCTAAATATAGAAGAAGAATATAATCAGATATAAGAATATGAAGAAGAATACGAACAAGAATACGAAGAAGAATACGAAAAAGAATACCAAGAAGAATACAAAGAAGAATACCAAGAAGAATACAAAGAAGAAGAAGAAGAAGAATACCAAGAAGAATACCAAGAAGAATACCAAGAAGAATACCAAGAAGAATACCAAGAAGAATACCAAGAAGA
>NW_013533761.1:1010942-1011317 GCF_000836235.2 Papilio xuthus
ATACGAAGATGAATACCAAGAAGAATACCAAGAAGAATACCAAGAAGAAGAATACCAAGAAGAATACGAAGAAGAATACCGAGAAGAATACCAAGAAGAATACCAAGAAGAATACCAAGAAGAATACCAAGAAGAATACCAAGAAGAATACCAAGAA
Organism: Papilio xuthus; assembly: GCF_000836235.2. Classification (NCBI taxonomy): domain Eukaryota; kingdom Metazoa; phylum Arthropoda; class Insecta; order Lepidoptera; family Papilionidae; genus Papilio; species Papilio xuthus. The sequence goes on from NW_013533761.1 coordinate 1,011,100, forward strand.
GAATACCAAGAAGAATACCAAGAAGAATACCAAGAAGAATACCAAGAAGAATACCAAGAAGAAGACCAAGAAGAATACCAAGAAGAATGCCAAGAAGAATACCAAGAAGAATACCGAAAAAATACCAAGAAGAATATGAAGAAGAATACCAAGAAGAATACCAAGAAGAATACCAAGAAGAATACCAAGAAGAATACCAAGAAGAATATGAAGAAGAA
>NW_013533761.1:1011510-1011744 GCF_000836235.2 Papilio xuthus
TACCAAGAAGAATACCAAGAAGAATACCAAGAAGAATACCAAGAAGAAGAATACCAAGAAGAATACCAAGAAGAATACCAAGAAGAATACCAAGAAGAATACCAAGAAGAATACCAAGAAAAATACCAAAAAAAATACCAAGAAGAATATGAAGAAGAATACCAAGAAGAATACCAAGAAGAATACCAAGAAGAATACCAAGAAGAATACCAAGAAGAATACCAAGAAGAATAT
>NW_013533761.1:1012730-1013784 GCF_000836235.2 Papilio xuthus
GAAGAAGAATACCAAGAAGAATACGAAGATGAATACCAAGAAGAATACCAAGAAGAATACCAAGAAGAAGAATACCAAGAAGAATACGAAGAAGAATACCAAGAAGAATACCAAGAAGAATACCAAGAAGAATACGAAGAAGAATACCAAGAAGAATACCAAGAAGAATACCAAGAAGAATACCAAGAAGAATACGAAGAAGAATACGAAGAAGAATACCAAGAAGAATACGAAGAAGAATACCAAGAAGAATACCAAAAAAAATACCAAGAAGAATATGAACAAGAATACCAAGAAGAATACCAAGAAGAATACCAAGAAGAATACCAAGAAGAATATGAAGAAGAATACCAAGAAGAATACCAAGAAGAATACGAAGATGAATACCAAGAAGAATACCAAGAAGAATACCAAGAAGAATACGAAGAAGAATACCAAGAAGAATATGAAGAAGAATACCAAGAAGAATACCAAGAAGAATACGAAGAAGAATACCAAGAAGAATACCAAGAAGAATATGAAGAAGAATATGAAGAAGAATACCAAGAAGAAGAAGAAGAATACTTTGGTACCAGTTTACATACTAAAAATCAGCTTTTTACATATACATATATGTGGGTTTTGACTGTCGAAACACATAACAACAACAACAAGTGTTGTTTATTAATTATATTAAATTTTTATTGAAGGACAATAATGTGTATTTGTACGAATGATTCGGTTTGTGTATTTGTTCGGATTCGTATACCTACGGTAATAGGTTCATAAATAATTGCTGAAATGATGTGTGCTATTTTAGTTATAGCGCAAGTGTGAATATTTATCGGAAGAACAGTCTATATAAGGGAAGAGGATCACAGAATACAAGCAGTCGACAGCGACAGCGTTGCGGCTAAAAATGCTGCCAGCACACCGACTTCTTAAAGCTGTCGTTGTTGACTTTAGTCGTCCGTGTACAGCTACACTAATATGGCAGAAATGTGGTAACATTGACATTGCGCTGGGTCAGGGACCCGCTTTACTCCATTGCACGCGATCTGCTGAGTTTGGAGGC
>NW_013533761.1:1014788-1261174 GCF_000836235.2 Papilio xuthus
CAAACATGTTATATGGAGCAGAAACTCTTCAACACGATGACGTACTGGGTAAGGAGGCGGGCAAACACGTTGCTTTTGTTGATGAAGAACTATTAAAAACTCTTGCATGTTATATTTTTAATGATATGAGCATTGATGACCTTAATAAAGGAAAGTAGCCAAAAATTTTATTATCTATCCACGCAAACTTTGTAAACATTAATTAGAACTATACGAAAAGAGTTTCAATTCGTTTATAAAAAGGCTTTTGTTACTTCTGGCCAGTGTTACTTCGTCATTTATAAAAATAAAAGCGTACATGCGTTATTCATATATTACCCATGACAATACATCATGTACATACAAATTTATATTACGTCATCACTACGCTTTGTAATACTGAAAATGCACGAGACAGAAGGTATTATTGGTTATATGCTTACTAATATTATGCAAAAGTAACTCTGTCTGTCTGTCCTTATTTCACGCAAAAACTACTGAACCTATTTAAATGAAATTTGGTATACAGATAGTCCAGAGCCTGGTAAAGGACATAGGCTAATTTTTAACGCGAAAAAAGGGTTTTAAGAGGTTAAAAAGGGGGTTGAAAATTGGTATATTTGATATAAATAAATAGGACATGTGTTGTTACCCTCAAGGGTGCAAAATATTTTAACAATAGCCAATAGGGGAAGAAAGTTTGTATTAGAATATATGAGGTTTATGTGAATGTTTTGTGGGTTTAATATGTTTTGTTGTTACGTACTATAAGTGTTAGTAAAATAAATAGCTTAAATAATTAAACTGCTACCCAAAGACAGAATTTCACGCGGGCAAAGGCATGGGCACAGCTAGTATTTAAATATATTCAATTCGCATTCGAGTTACGATCTTGTTAACAGCCTATTTCAGGGGTGGCAAACATGAGGTGTCGATCTAAAAAAAAAACATTAGAACTTAATGTGGCTTTTACTGGCATTTATATTGTGAAAAACCTTTGGTTACTTATTTTATTTTGTTGATTATATGTATGAGTAAATAAGTTTTCTTCATTTAAAAGTATGATGTTTAAACTGTTAATACTTTCCTTTCAAATAATCAGTTACGATATATACGAAATATAAAAAGGTTACTTACCCCTGACGTAGTCAGTACGCGGCAAGGATGTGCCTTGCAATGCACAGCTATCGCATCGCGGCGGCTCGGCTGCGAGGAAACGCAGTCTATATCCGCCAGGGTCGATATCGTAGCTTCCTGCCAACCAGGTAATAAACGTTCAGCTCTGGAAATACCTTGTTTCAGTACAAATTTACCGACGTCGAATGATATTTGTAAATTCGTTGCTATTGGTCGTATAATTTGAATGTTTTGTAAATTCTCGTTTTAGTGTTATGTGGTTTTGTAACGATTCGATTTTCATTGCTTCATGGAGAAACGCGACCTACAGTATGATTTATTAGAAGTTCTGACAGTTGTGAATTTCAAAAGTACCTACGTACAACAAATTTACCGTTTTTTTTTTGTATATTTGACGTTTGTTTTGTAAAAAGTTTATGAAAACCATTTCAGCTGTACCAAAGATAAATGAATGTGCATTATTTTTAGTTTGTTGTTGTTACACAAAATAATAGAAGACGTTTTCAAGGAGCGAAAATATAAAATGAATGATTGTCATTCGCGTGAGCAGCGCGTCAATGTCGGGGATAATCTGTGATGCTGTTGCCGCTGTGGCCCGGGGACGGCGATATGAGATGTGACAAGAATCATGAATTTGACGAGGCCGAAAGGTCAAATAACCTTCGTTGTATTGCCTTATTGACGCGTTGTACTTTATTAAAAAGACGGGAAATAATTCCTACGCTTAGTAGCAGTCAAATTCAATTCAGTCCAATTTACAAATTGGAACGTCTTTGTCATACGTGTCCATAATTAGTTTGGTTTAAGATAATGATGGTAATCAGCATTTAGTCTTAGTAGCAGCGGAAACTTGGAGAACTAGGAAAGAGTGGTCGCTAGTTTTAAATTTTATTTTAACTAAGAACTTAATCAAACCGTAAAATTACTTAATATCTATTCATAATCTCCGAATTTAATTTAAAAACAAAAAATCAAATGTTATTCATAAATTAGTAGCATTATACGAAGTTGCAGTAGAAATAAGTAGCGTCTCATTTGTTCTCAGGAGCGTGGTGACCTTAGTGACAGGTTCATTTCTCGCATTTGTGGACATTTACTATTGTCAATGTTTGTATTCCATTATTACAAGGAAAAGCGTCCGTAGACCGCCGCTGGCCAGACAGTGTGCTATTATACTCATATCGCGTGTCTTTACTCATTATTCAATGTTATTTCTAAAAGATGTCTCATACGTCTACTGTGATAGAAGTAATACGCTACAATACTATCGCAATAGATTATTCAAAGTATACAGAAGTAGAAATTCCAAATGAATTGCAAAGATAAATAACATATTTACCTTTTAATAGTCAGATTTGAAAGATTATTTAAAAACTCCAGTGACCAAACAGTGATAAAACCATAAAATCATATTAACTTAATCGTAAAAAGGATATTTTCAATAAATAAGTACGTCATGCTACGTGTTGAGTTCTTTACCTTTCATTTAAGACTAGCTGTCAGACACAGCTCCATGTTAACGGAATTTAAAAAACTTTAGAAATAACATTTGCCAAGCAGCATGATGACCTCCTGCGATTAAGACCCCCATTGTAATCAAAGAGGAAAATCGATCACGACAAAGTTACCCAACGAATAGGTTATTTTATTACTCTTCCTTCCCCTTTACGTCTATTCAATCTTAGCCTTGTCTTTTTCAACTGCCCTTGGCTATACAATTGTTTAGCTGTTCCCCATTAAAACAATCGGTAGTACTAAAATATATGATTTAAAGCCCTTTTTATTCCTGACACGAGATAACAAGAAGTGTACATTACACGGGTTACATTTAGTTCTGATCCACTGAAGGTCTGGACTATATCCAAGATTCCAGACAAAATATATGTGACACGGAAAATTTGGATCTAGTATGTTATGTATTTAGACCAGTTTAACGTATATCGTAAGTAGTTAATAATAAGAGGTAATACGAGGCATTAAATTGGAAATAATTTATGTTTCCTATTTTGATATTTTCGTTTTGAAGCCAAATAACGGGGGAATGTGCTAAAAATACAATTTATTGCTTGTAAAATAGAATTTTATATACGTAAATTACGTCGTAATGTAACCACGAGACAGTAAATATTATTTGCATGAATACATTGTACGGATATTATGGACGGTGTTTAATATTTGCAAACGGCATTTCAATATAAACAGAAAATGTTAGAACGTACTATTCACCTTTCCGGTTCAATGGTTTAGAAGTAGGAGAATTTATTTTACATTCAGCCTCTTAAATTCAGCGAAGGATTGCGTGTTATTGTTTCCTTAGCTGTAGGCATAAATTAAACACTTTAGACAATAAAGAGGGCATCGTCCGTGTTGCTATGACGTCGGCGGCTGCTATTTGCGTCCGTTTGACTGGTAACCGTCAAACTGCAGATTAGCAAGTGCAGAATGCATGGTTTCGCTTGATTTACACTATAGAGCGCACTGTACATTTAACCCACTTCAGATATGAGCTCGTGTTTAATTGTCGGCCAACAGCCCTGGCTCTACTCAATTTAAATATAGGACAATTGAAGTTGCAGCTAATGAAAACAAGCGAAATAAAATTCTAATTAGAGTGTATAAAGTTGTTAAAAGTAATAATTTTTAATTGTTTCGAATGTGTAGTCATTTAAAAATATAAATAATTTTCATGGCTTTGATCTTTAAAAAAATAAAAGTATTTATTTAAAAAGGTCATGAAATAAATGTATGGAAAAATAAAATATCGCAATAATTAAAGTTGTAGATAAAATGTGAAGTAGTTTTGGAAGCCTCTGTTAGTATCAATACGTACCTTCTTTTAGTCCTTTCTTTGAGGAGGGTCTGTCGTAAGCTGTTTATAAATACTCTTGACATCGGAGAACAAAGCCTGAAATTGCTATCCATCAAACGAAATAAGGAGCAAAACGTAGGTATATCATTTTTCAAGTAGCTACTTCACTTCGAATGTTAGATATTTTTTACGTTCTGAAATAGGTACATGTAGATAACCTAACATTACGATGATTGGATTTTATAAAAAAAATAATACGAAAAAATAAGCTTCTAAAATATTTTTTTAAGTGTTTTTTTCTGACTCCGTCGCATAATAAGTCATTTAATTCGTACAACTCACCAAATATACGTGGACCGTGATTTTAAGTTAAAACTTACATAACCTAAAATCTATAAGTACCCTTAATTATAGCATTTTTTTATTTATTATGCTGTGTGTGTTTTGCTACATTTAGTCCAAAATATCCACTTTAGTTGAATCTTGCATATTTGAACGGTTTTCGTCATGTAAACTAGATTTAAGAAAAGCGTGTAAATATTTATAAGTGTTCCGCCAATGACAAACTGACAGGCCAATCTCATCATTTTACAAATCAAATTCAAACTTTTAGTACTAAGATTTTTTTGTCAAGATGAATTAATTTATTTTTGACAATAAGATTTTTTTAAATGCAATTTTAAAAAGTTCTAAACACGTATTAGGTATAGGTGGTGTAGTATCCAATAAAATAGTCTTGTGCTACTACCTGTCCCGTATCTCCCTGCTTCATTCATTTTCGATGTCCGGTATTATGCGGCTAAAGTAAAATGTACCCTCCCGCGCCTCACTCTTCCTCCCTTGCCCAAGTTTCGCCGCAAATTATTACCCGGCTGACGCAAACGGCGCGCGCTCGGCGCCCGCCACCGCTACTGCCAGTCAGTCATCGAGCGGCGGTCGTTGGTGGTACTGTAACGAAGTCTATAAAATATTTTTAACTGTTTAAGTGGCATGCGCGCTTTTTATTAATTCTTGAATAAAAACAAAAAGTCCAAAAGGAATACAGTGGTCGGACGAGTGTCAGTGCAGTGTATGAATAACTTAACTAAATTGTTTCCGTAATCCGCGATCGTTTTACTTTTGTGGTGTGTTTATGTTGGAAGCGCGGCGCCCGTTCCGTCCGGCGCGCCAGAGGGACGTCGCCCTCGACTAGTCCCAATAGAGGTGAGGAGCTACAACTAAATTATTTTATTTTTTTATTTTGTTGGCGAACTTTAAGGAAACGAAGTTTATGTTGATATTAATGGCTGACAGAAAGCCGGTTTACCCGACAGACCAAAGAATTTCAGAAACAAAATCCGGTTACGAAACACCAACTGGTAATGCTTTTTTTTACAATTGCTATCATACCGAATTTTCATGACATTTGTTTTAAAGGATAGGAAATGATCTCATTTACATTTTTTGAAGTTTTTTTTGGGGGTTCGTAATTTATTAAAGTTTTTGCCTGACTTGGTTAGTAAGTAATTCAGATATAACTTTCTTGTTATCTACGCGTATACAACAAAACTGTGTAAATGCATTACTGAAATAATTGAACGAAAATAAATAATTGAACTAATATATATCACGAAATAAATGAATGAATTGTGAAGATGCTGAAGGCAGTGCGAATGGTTTGTTATTTGTATCCGTCGACGTACGTGCTAAAATACATATAACATTTCACGGCAAGCTCCTGTAAATATTTTACTCAGAGTCGCTTAATGGGTATTTATGTTGTCCCCCAGTGAAAATTTTTAAACTAAAACACCACCAACCTTAAAAGTTTCTTGTAACAAGAAAAAAAATCTTCTGAACAAATTGATGTCTGATTTATGCATACAGAAACGGCATATGACAAATTAGTGCCTTAATGAATTCATTTCATTAATTTAAAAATCGACGATTTAGTCAAACCGTCAACGAAATGACTAAAAAAGGTAAAATCTAGTAACAAGAATTCTCACCGTTTAAGGTAATTTAAATTAGAGCAATTACAAATAAAATAGTTTTTTTAGATAAAAATCCATGGAATCTTGTTGAAAATTATAACTTTGCTTAGATAATTCGTGCCATTAGATTTCGTTAATTGGTCTGTTATGTTTTTAATATTAAAAAGCACAAAAATAAATCGGTAAATGATATCTGCAGTGTTGCTACCTTTATATATTTATTTGCATACATATTTTTATGCGTGACCTAGTTTTGTAAATGTTTTATAAATCGACTTCAGAGCTCTAGACCTGGGAATGTCCCAGCTCTAGAATAAATATAATAATCGTCAGCATTTTAATTTACTGCTATAGCTAACCGCGACGGATTATAGCGGATGTATTTACTAGTCAAGTCTGGGGTTCGAATTTCTTTTGGTTATGGTTGCTTTGCTATCCAAGCATGTTCTAACTTACTTTAGCACGATTTAGGTAAAATGCGTGGATCGATTATATTGCTTCTGGATCCTCAAGTCTAGCGTTTCTTAAAGTGTGCTCCGTGGAGCTCTGGTGTGGCGGCAAGCCGCTATGAGGGGTCAACTAATATAGCTACTGAACTACTGATTGATACTGAAGGGGTACTTGTGCTTCCAGAGAAAAATCTAGTATCTAGGGTACCGTCAAATACTCGACTTTCCAATGGGGATCCGTAGTCCAAGAAAATTTAAAATTGCTGCTCTGGCCCATCCGTAATCTGTTTATCACTGCGTCAAACCGTCGTATTCATACCAACGTAACTTACCTAGGGCGACGCACAAGATAGTTTCTAAAAATAAATATTTTAGCAAACGAGAATCATAAACAAAGACTTCAAACATAATACGTATATGCCTTTACAATGTATACATATTTACATATAATGGTATTAAAAAGATAAGTAAGTTCTGTGAATCATAGTATTTGTATCTTTGTATTTCTTATCTACCATATATCTCGCTATTATTACGTTTCTAAAATAAGAAGCACTAACAATTCAATAGGCAAAAGAACTATATGTGAATCATTCGGTCGTAAAAAGTTTGCAAACCTCTTTTTACAATGTATTTTTTTTGTATTTTTAAGTTTTAAATGTTTGCAGCGATACAAAGCTTAACTACAAGTTTGACCTCCGTCTTGATAGCAATGTTTATTGCATTTATTATCTTTTTAAACTTATTTCAAGTACAAATTGACAGTAAAACTTTTATTAAACTCTTTATTAGATTTTCTATAAAAGTATTATAGCTTTTAATCTGAGTTAAAGTTGGTATTTGTTGAGAAATTTTTATTGCGCATTACGTTAAGATCGAACCAAAACTCTAAGTTTTGTAAGTCGAAACCTGTGACTCGAAGGAGACCTCATAAAACAAACTTGTTCTAAGTCTAGTATTGTTATGAAGCTCATAATTCAATAATCTGCTTTTGTGTTACATGAAACTTGTAACTAAGTAAACGTGACTCTGAGGGAAGAACGCTCATTGTGTTAGTTCTTAAGTAACTCGACTTTACAACCCTCAGGGTTATATAATACGCAAAGGGAATCGGTAAATATTAAACTTAATACTTAAACGCCAGTACATAGTAAATGGTTATTAGTTTTCATTAAATGTATTTGTTTCGTATTTAATTTTTTCCAACCGTCAAACGAGCTAAATGGGTAACTCAAATGAATTTGATGACCTGCAGATCAGCTCAAGGTTCAAACGCGTAAAACAGATCAGTGAATCGAATCACATAGCTCAATTTTGCATTGCATAGAAATAGGTAATTGTTTTCACAAAAATCGCACCAAAAATCATTAGCTATAAAATAATTTTGGAAATATAAAGCAAAGCCACATATAATTCTTAATACAATATGTTAACTGATTGCTCATAACAATTTTAGGTCGTTAAACTATTTTATTCGCGTGTACGCATAGATTTAGCTGTATCTAATTTATAGCACCTACTCCATGCCATTAATAGACAATAAAAAATCAAAATATCTTCTGCATTACCCATTACAACTGATAAAATATGCTCTTGTCAGTAAGGTTGCGTGCACACGTATGGATGTGCTGTTAAAAGCTAATATGATCTGTCAGTTTGGGCTTTAACAACTTTATACGGCGCCTTGATTGATAACCCGCATTGATAAAATGCTTTAAGTCCTGTCAATTGGCTTTATTTGCTATTTACACCACTCTAATGCACATTTAAAAATTCAGTGTGAACATACCTTTAGACTCATAAGTTTTTATTAGCAGCCAAAACGTGTATAATTAAAAAAAAATTGTGAGTTATTTTGATTTCAGTTCGTAATACTGCTCATAAAACGGACAAATTTTACTTCTTTTTGATATTTAAAGACCGAGTTACGATTACTAAAAGATTGTGTCTTTGAACACGTCTTTGTCTTTGCTTCTGTAAGCTGTGCAAGAAAATATTTTAGTTTATGGTTTTTAAAAGAAAACTGATGACACAATTTTATTTTTTCTATCGTCTTTGGTCTCGACAAATATCTTTAAGACAATTCATCCCTTGTAGTAATTTCCAGATATACATAGGTAGAATTTTGGGATGTTATTACCAGAGATTTAGTTTTCTGTGACTTCCAAATTATGTGTTACCTCAAATTATTATATGTTAATACGGTTAACATCTTGTGTGTGCAACACGAAGCGACAAACCCATAATTAAGCTGCTCCGTCCGCTCGTAAATCTATTATTAAAACGGCTCGTAAAGAGAATTATCCTGTTTATTTGTTTTGATATTCATAGAATCGTGACAGATGTTGAGCAAGGATTATTTATCTTGTATCCACTGGGCCTTGTTTTACATTTTCAACAGCAAGGATCGTTATCAAAACATCACTGTCTGTTTAATTCGGCGGTGCACGTCCGCGTTCAGTTTAGTCGCCGTATTAAACGGGCGAAGTAATTACTTTTTGAGGAAACGTGCGCTTTATAACTTATTCATAAAGAACTGCTTAGAAAAGTCAGTTATAATAAAGATTTTCGTGTTTAAGATATTATATACGTGTAGTTAGCTTTTTAAACTGAATGAAAATTATGCCATGTCTGTAATGAAATAGAGTTCGATGTGTCTTACGTCTTACTATGAAATAATCATAATTAATTTTAGCTTTTCCAAAGCATCGTTAGTAAAAGAAGCATTAAAATCACTTAACTATCTTCAATGTTTTAATACAGTAATGTGCCGAATATTTCTTCCGCGTGACCTGATTTCGTGTTAAATAATTTGTGATGAAACATTGTAAACATTATATTGTTAAGTTTACCCTTAGGCGCCGTTATAACGTGGAACAACTTCCGCCGCGTTATTGGACGTAATAAATTGAATTGTGTCCTACAACATGTTGGCTCGTGTTTTTACGGTCTTTAATTTGTAAATATATTAACACGTTAAATGGCAACATTGTTGGTTGCAATTTGCAATGTTCCATTAGCATTATTACGACTGACGTAATTTATGAAATTTGTAGAGAACCCAAGATTTTGAAAATATCCTAGTAGCCAGAACATCACATCTTGTGATTGATTGTACTTTCTTAAGAAGTCACTAGCTAGCTTATTAACTTAGTTATTATCTTATGTGTTCTTCTAGAATATATTCTAGATCTGTGCCCAATTTCGGCGCGATCTATGCATTCGTTCTGGAGATACATTCAAAAATCCATTCTTGCATCCAAACATTCGCATTTATAATATTAGTAAGATAAAGGACACATCAGAGTATAAAAATTTTACAACTCTTCCAACAAATTAAAATAATACCATCTATTCAAATATTGCTTTACTCATCTCATATGTATATTTGTTAGTCTTGCATACAAGTCGTCAACGTTTTAATAAAATCATATTTCAACTGAAATCAATATCGTTCGTCGTGAAAACGTCGCAGACTGCCGCAGACTGTAATTTTGGATGAGCCCTCGACGATTTACCCTACGACGATAATATTTTTCAAAACGAACGATATTCGAGTTTTGATATCGATAATATTGCATTGCATTCTGATATGAAACTGCCACATACCTTTAGGGAACCTATAGAAATCTGAAAATTTATATTTGTAGAAATCTTTCTAATATTATGAATGCGAAAGTTGAGATTAGAAGGTATCACCAGAACAGCTTAACGGATCTGAAAAAACATAATCAGGAAGAACATACCCTAATTAATTTTTTTATTTAATCTGTGCGGATGGAGTCGCATATATAAGCTATCCACTATAAATCTAACTTCAAACTGGTTTTTTAGACAACAAAATGTGCGTATAGACTGCTGAACTATGTTTTGTATGTGATGTTACCACATTTACGATTTCTAAATTTAAACATTCACAGAGACTTTAAAGATGTGAAACTTGAAGAGATGTTTTCTTTTAATCAGGAGCCGTATTTTTTGTGTATGCAATAAAATGGTAGTAAGCTAACGAAATGTTTACAAGCCTTATGTTTCCGTAAAGCATTACAACAGGATTTATAACACATAAAGTAGTTTCTGTCGGACTTGTGCTGAAATGTCAATATTTTCATACCGCAGTTGTTTCTGTGACGGAGGTATGGCTAAAGGAAACTTTTGGTTCTGTTAATTAAGGAACAACGTTCGAGGTTATTTTTTATATCTCTCTAAACTATAATTTTAAATAATATCAGACGTAATAACCACGGATCTCCTTTTAAAAAAAATTAACTGAAAAAAAATATCGTGTAATTTACCTGTATATAACATTTTTAAAAATTCAACTTCAATTGTATACTAAATGATACCACGAGGCAATTTGAAAATAAAGAACAAAATAATTTCAAGGTACCATCTTTTATTTGTTTGTGGCACAGGTTGACCCCTAAGTAGATCGCCTTGAACAATGCAATATTGTGCGCAGACGGGTGTGGCGACGCGACACGTGAGCTTCGTTATAAGGCTTCTTAATGTGGGTTCCCATTGTCAAAACACGGCTATATGTACATATCATTCCTAGTAAAAATAGCGATAAACATATGTTTTTACGGATACTTCGTAAGTGAAAACCCGCTGTTACATCTAGTGAATATAAACGTTATAATGTCGGGGAATCAGAGTTGTAATGTCCTAGTGCTGTGTTATATTATCTTAGCACTGTTTACTCTCACATAATCCGTTACAAAGGATATTTGTTTTTTTAACGTAGTTATTAAATCTATCTGTCGTGTGTCTGTAGTTAGCAAAGACCTTCGGATATTCATCAAATAACTGTTATCACTTAAAACCATCGACAGAAGCTAACCAAAAATTTAAAGTATCTAATATATAAAGTTATGCGTATTCATGTTGCGTCTATATATGCTAAAAATGTCTATTGCTTTTTTTATAGTCTATAGATTTTAGTATCCAATAGTATGTGCAAACACGACACATAAATGAACGGATGTCTACAGTTCAGCCACCTTTATTACCGACTACCAATGCGCTCCGGATGACATAAATATCGCACTAAGCGAATCCTCATTTTTAACCCTGTTTATTAATCTTACTTCTTAATATTATAAATGCAAATGGATGGATGTTTGTTAGAAGGTATCTCCAGGATCACTGCATGGATCTCTTTGAAATTTGGCATAGATATAGAACATAGTCTGGATGAGCACATACTGATTAAGTTTTCAATTCCCCGATATCAATTAATGAAATATTAAAAAAAAATTACCGAGCTCACAGGGGATCGAAGAGCTGGCAGCTACCTCGGTCAAAGAATTAGTTTAGCTGTCCAAAGGGGGAACGCTGCCAGTATCTTCGGGACCTTGCCTAAAGGGACTCCTTTTAATAACATATTTTAGTAAGTTATTCGTTTTTTATTATAATATTTTATTTTATATCATAGATTTAAGACTATATGTAATTATAGAAATAAGGATGGAGGATTAAATATATATTTTTTAAATTAATGTTATTATAATATAAAATATGTTCATATATGTGATTTAATTTCACGCAAGCACATTTATTTCGTCTCAATGCTTATCAGTCAAATAACTGTTGTTTTCCATATTTATGATATTAAACAGTTAATAATATAAAGTTATATTTTAAGATAGTTAACTTAATGAGCATTGGCGTAATCTTTTGTCATAAAACACTTATTATTTTGCCCTAAAATTGTTTTTTTCGTATTGCCTGAGCGCCTTATATGCGTTATCAAGGTTTGAATTAATTAAATGACGCTTATTCAAATCGCATATGCGGCGATGTCCTACATTAATATAGAATTGCTTATGTATTCTAAATTGAAGCGATATTGAAATGGTGAGTCCATCTGGTATTCAATAACCATCCGCCGGAGATTCAATTTCAATACATGTCACCAATTTACATATCTTTTGACTATTTACAATGCGAAACGTGTACGAGGCAATTATACATATTTATAAGTATATATAAGTTATAATAATAATACATTGTATACTATAATTTGTTTATAATCCGGAATTATTCCATAGAAAATCTATAACTAAGGGCAATGTATAGCCGTCGATTTACTAGTAATTTTATTACTAGTTTGTTCTACAATTTTTAAGAAATGTTATTCAGTTTGCAGTAATTGTTTTAGAGGTTTAGTTACCGTATTGCTTGTTTATATATTATAATAAAATAAAGTAAGCCAATTAAGATACTGTATACATAAATTCATATTTCTTTAATAGGCTCTTTGACTAATTTATTTAATGAACTTATTAAAAAAATAACGAATCAGATTAAAGAGCTTATTTATATTCCATAATACGATTTTAAATTTATATTTGGCAAAAGAAATCTCAAGAGTTATATCAATTCAAATTGTAATCGAAAAAAAATCATTCGACATTCGTTTAAGTGAATTTTCTCTGAGAACTCAAGTTCTTTCGGTAATGGGCACCAAATTATCGTGTAATTGCTTTTATACAGATAAAGTTGGCCTCTATCATTGATCGTTCACTTCAACTTGACCTAAGGTACTGACTTCTGTTGCCATTTATTGCTCGCTTTTATTAACAATTAACGAAAAGGTTGATATTAAGCTACAAATTAATGTATCGTGGTTCGCGGTATTCAGGACAGTAAAGTAAAAGTTAATTTCACTTCTGGTTTGTTCTTTGTTTTATTGTTTTGTATTTTAATCGTTAATAAACAAATGAATTATGACTATCTTATTTTGCATATATTTAAAGGACCTTGTCTCTGAAATTATCTTATATATAAAATTCTCGTGTCACAATTTTCGATCCCATACTCCCCCGAAAGGGCTTTACCGATTCTCATGAAATTTTGTGAACATATTGATTAGGTCTGACAATCTGCTAACATCTATTTTTAATCCCGCGCGGATGGAGTCGCAGGCGGCAGCTAGTATGTTATAAAAATATATGTTTTGTGACACGTTTGTGCGACACATTTTGCAGAGGAGTTTCTGACAATCTCAAACAAAGTCATACAGTAGTGTTTTCATTATCATAATTGATTTTATTAAATTAAGGGAGGCTCTGATCCTTTATGAAGACGTATAGTGTGCTGATGATGATGATGAATATATTTTCAGATGAAAATTGCCGCGGACGAGAGCGAAAGCGTGCCCGTGGTCCCGTCCCGATGCGTTGGAGGAACAGAGAGGTTTAGTGGGTATGCCTTCGCTATGGAGGAGAATCCCACATAACTACCGCGTCCCCCCGGGGCGCGGAGTATGCATAAAGCATTCCTCTCTGGAAAAAAATAAAGATGAAAATTGTAGAAGAAATTCATCAGTTAGTAAACTTTAACGACTGTTTCTGAGTCATGCGTAGAAACAGTTAAAAGTACACAACATTAAGTAAATACAAAGTAATTACAGTCGTTGTTTACACGTTTAATTAATAGAAAGGAAACGTTTAAAATTAGTTTAAAATTTCTGTATTTATGTTTTGAATTCTGAAGAAATTCCTAAACGTTTCTACTTCCTGAGTTAACGTGGGCGTGAAATAATATTAAACTGTAATAAAAGATGCAAGTCTTAGATACGATGGAGAATCTACGTGTTTTGTTACTAAGACATATCCTTTTAAACTTCAACCGAGCGTGAAATAAATTCTATTGTTATACTTTTTTATAAACAAAGAATGAATAAGTACTAATTGCTTGTTATTCAGGAGGTTAGCAATAATTCTTTTGCTCTTTTCCCTCAACAAGTGCGGTTAATTTAAAACGTTTCATTCTTTAACGCCTTTCAACTATCATATTAGTAGTCATTCCCTACTTCTTTATTATGCTTATCCATCTTTTTTACAAATAAATTCATAGAGACAATTCCCAACGTTCATATTCAACTCTCCATGTCTCATGATCTTTGAACCTTTTGTTGCTCATCTTGTTATTTTTTAATTCAACCAGAGCTACTATTTGCTTCCATATGTTGTTGTAGATAGCAAGTTATTAGTGATATGTATATAATCGCTGGTGTATAAGAGGCTTACTATAGATAACATTATCACATTTTAATTAAAAATATGCAATTTATAAAAACACATAAAAAGTCATGTCGGTTAGTTCTAAAGGAGAAAATGAAGTCTGCATTTAATATTTTAACTTTGCAAAAACTTGTGTGGGCAGTAGAATGATTGTGCAAAAACCATTTATTCATACTATATTAAGATACATAGGTATATGGATACTTCACTGGCGTAGGTATTTATAATATAACATTATATATTGTCAGTATTATAGATGTATCATCATCATCAGCTTACTATACGTCCCCACCGAGAGGCTCGGAGCCTACCCAAGTTAAGGGTAACTAGGCCATAGTCAACCACGCTGGCCAAGTGCGGGTTGGTTGACTTCACACATGATTGAATTTCTTTTCAGATATGTGCAGGTTGCATCACGATGTTTTCCTTCACCGTAAAAACGTCGGATAAATGTAGATATGTAAATCGAAAAACATATTGAAACATAGCGGGATTCGAACCCCAGGAACTGCAGTTTACAAGGGACGTGCCTAAACCCCTAAGCCACTGACGCTCTATTATGTATGTATACTTCATTTTAATAGCGCATAATGACACTTATATGACATAATTATAATGTAAACATATATTATTTTATTTAATTGCTACCACCATTCGAATTAAGATTAATCTCCATACATCAATGTCACTTATACGCCGCTTAGATGTGTAATTTATATGTTACTTGTCATTCAAAATATTCGCTCTGTCATTTTATTAAATAAAACGTATCATAGTATTATGTGATAAACTAACTAACCAGGGTGGTAACCCTGGCACACTCTCCTTTTTTTTAATATTATAAGGTGACAAACAACGAAGTGGCCTGGATTCGCTGAAATAGCTAAGCCACCGCTATCCATAGACCGCAATTATAAATAGATGCGTTGCTTAATCAGATTATATAAACACAGTACACATTTTTTGTTCTGCAAACAATTTTACATTCATACATTTCTTATCTTTCTGAGGGCAATGGCATTTTTGATCTTATCTGTCCTTATTACGTTTGGGATGATATTTGTGTATCTTACAAATGTTCAGTCACATTTCTTTCGTTGATTAGAAGAAATATATTAAAATTAAAATGAGAACAAAAGAAGCAGTCTTTTACATTGTATAATAATATTACGTATGTTCTTTGGAATTTTTATTGTATTACTGGAATTATCCCGATTTATCTTATCCCAGACAATACAATGAATCTTACGAGGATACATCACTCTAGGTGCACTGGAGGCGACGTTTACTCCTGTCGGTGACTGGATAGAACAGACTTTAGCAGTGTGGTTACACACATAATAATTTTAAAACGTACAAAAAAAATATAACAAAATTTACGTTTCTCTTTTACTCTGTACGTATTATTTTGTTTTTGTAATTAGCCTAGAACTATATTTGCATTTAATATGTGTGCGACTCCAGCTTATATTTTGTAAATGTATAGCAATGTGTTTGACATGAAAGGCGGCGTTACAACATATGACAACTGTTTAATCGTGCTCGGAAATAGCCGCCCTTGGCCGCCACAAACTTCCGCTCGTTTTGAATTTTGGCCAAGGAATAATTTGCATGGTATACCTATGGGGCGTGGACGCTATCCGCAAAGGGATTTAGAACATGTATTTGATGGCTAAATTATTATTATGATAATTAAATGGATCGTAATTACGTAAGCTTTTAATTTTTTAGTTCTTAATTGATATTCTCGAATGATGTACGAATATGTAGATCATTCGAGAATATTTAATGTACCTTATCTTATCCGCTACGTAAATCGGTAGCGAATCATATTTAAGGTGATTATTTGCATTGATATATATGATTAAATCTGTAAAGTATGATGCTATCAATATAATAACAAAAATAATGTCAAATATAAAAAAAAATTCAACCAGCTAATGCAGCGGAAAACTTAATGTATTAAGGTACTGCTTTGCCCTTTTTGTCATATTTCTTATTTTAAAGCTCTTGGTGCCAAATTAAAAGACCATGAACTGCGTTGTTCTGTTACCTATCACATCGACCGTATTATTGCGATAAAAAGTCAAGTCAAAAATTAAAACTATGGTTTAGGTCTTGGAATGGTTGGTATTATGGTTAAATCAAAACGTAGTAATCTAGTGGTAGTTCGTGGGCGGGAAAGTTTATGTGATAAATGATTCCAGGCGAGGCGAGATGTACGTACACTGTTGTTGTAAATAGCAATCTATTTATTCATATTTCGAGGTGACAGTCTATTTTCGCCGTCGCGGTGTCGTGTCCGCCGCCGGGCTTACGATGACGGAAACCCGGTTAAGTACGGTTAGTCTTTTTTCAACAGTGGAATATTTTTATAGGAAGCCATTTTGGATTAGGAGAATTAAGTATGGGATCTGTATTATGTGTTATTACGATTTTTTTTTATTGAAAGTAAACTTTCTAGGTATGTCACTATCATGTTGTGTTCAATTGATGATTGCTTATGTAGTCTTATTTATTCTATGTATGTTATGTGGAGATATATAATGAAATACCAACTTAATAACATTGAAAATTCAATAAGACCTACTTGTTATATTTGATATTCAATAAGATGAGTAAATATTGGTAACTCTTTATGCGGATAGTATAAAATTTTCATATAGACAGTATAATGAATTCTTTCCAGTGCATCCCACATCTTGATAGAGGAAACATGCAACAATATACATAGTTTGGAATGTAACAAGGTAGGCGTGCGGTTTAAACATGTATCTTGATTAATCTGTATCATAAAATAATTCAATAGTCTAATTTTCCGGTCGTATGTATGTCATGTAAAAATGCATTGTTAAAGTTTATTTTTAGTATATCTTCCTATCTTACTAATATTATAAGTGCGAATGTTTGGATGGATGTTTTCAAGAACGGCTATATGGGTCTCCCTGAAATTTGACATAGATGTAGAACATAGGTTACTATTTATGTTTTTTATTATAATTCTGCGGACGGAGTCGCGATCGACCGCTAGCAGTGTATGTTGAATGGGGCTAATAAACTTTTAAAAAGATGTCTGATGTCATTTCTAGCATCTAACCTTTAGTAATAATAGCTCTTTTTTATTCCCGTAAATACATTTTTCATTGTCAGTTACGTAACATAGCATTACAACAAGCTCATTGCTTATGCGTGTAGGCCACACATAAAATATTCACACTCAATAAAAGTGACATTTGTGAGATTATCGTTGTCAGTATTCAATGTCAGACTTCATTTCTCATTGTATTATTTGATTTTTGGGGTTCCGTACTTAATAGGAAAAAAACGGAAGCCTTAAAGGATCACTTTGTTGTCCGTCCGTCTGTCTGTCTACCCTTTTTGTAATATACATTGAATAATAACTCTACATTTTATAAGGTGAATAAGCAGATTGATCATAGAATTATAATATTTTCGATTGTCAATTTTCCATATTTAGCTATTACCTTCTGTTTGTTATCTCATTGAATAAATGTTTTCCACTTTCCCTACATTTATTATTTTGACTTTTATTATCCCAACTGTTAAATTGAATACATATATGAGCACTAAATCATGGATTAAGTTTTATCGATACTAATAGCGTTAAGTGACTCCATACTTTTTATATGGGTAACTTAAGTAGGTACATAATTACCCGATCTATGTAAATGCGTTACTTGTTTCAAGGCTGTGATGACTTCACGCGTATGCAAACTTGTATTACTGCAATGATTAAATAAACGCCTCTGTTTTCTTATATTAACAATGTTCTTAAAATTAGTTAACAATGTGCTTAGCTTTTTCTAAATAGTCGTTATATGAAGATAAAATGGTATGTTATCGTTAGACCAATCTTCAATAAGGAATATGTGCGCATTATTACCAGTTTGTACACTAGTCCGAGTTGTTCGCTTAGTGGAAAAGGGTTGTAAGTAAGTAAGGTTAAATATTTACTCGAAGCATCGTTCCTTCGGCAGTATCACGACTATATTACAATACCATTGTGCACAAATGCCACGCTGTATTAGTAGAAGTGGTACGTTCAGCTATGTACGCACGCGGCGCGGGCGTCACGCGTTTAGCCCGATACGTGACTAAAGCTCTTTTATGCCTCTTATCGACAAAACGATTCGATATGAACCAGAGCCGAAACTCAAAGATGAACGATCATGTTTTGATGATTATACGATTTATGTGGGTTTTTCCGGGTTTTAATACATCGATTAATCTTACCTTTGATACTAACGTAATTATAAACCGTGGTGTATTATTTATTTTTATTAACTTAGTTTTTATTCAGAGTTCAGAGGTGGAAGTTTCTGTAAGATATTTCATAATTACTATACATGTTCCACTATTCGTAACTACGTTTTAAAATCTATGTTTTTTCAGTACACTTGCAGTTCTGGTTTACGAAGAATTATATCAAAGCGTATCCAAAGGGTTCCGTCACAGATTCGTATTTTACTACGCGGTTCACTTCAATCGCTAGAAGCGATTAACCTTTATTTTAAACATAACATTACTCATACATATGTGACTCAACTGTATACTGTATTAGAACTTAATAATTGCAATTGTGCTCTGAATTAAATATGCTTATCGCATTCATATTTAGTTTACCACTGGAATAGCTGGTTTTGACAGCTGTCAGTGCATCGTTAGTTACGCTTATGTAGGGTTACCTGGTCTAAGAGTACGCATCCGATAAGAGCACGCAACTTCGATACTCGTGATGTGGTTTGGTGGTGTTTTTTCATAGATATAAGTGTGGTTGTTTATGAGTTATTTTATGACAGATGATTAAATTGTAGACGTAATAAATAACGAGTTAATTTCATAGAGTTCATTTTTACTTTTTTAGAGTACTTTGAAAATTAAGTGCGTACTCCTAGACCAGGTTAGGATACTTTAAGTCGTTCTTCTTGTAGTAGAGTTCCGAAAGAGATTAATACAAGTGTCACGGCAGTGAAAGTCTCCGGTTATGAGAAGTCGATGCGAGCTAACTGTGGGTTTCCATTGATAAAACGCTTGTTTGACCCATCCCTTTCAGTCTCTTTGAAAAAGACAAAGACTATAATATATATTTTATTGTATGTGTTTAGGCAGTTGATTTACACGGTTATAATGTTACGGATGCAATTTTTTTAAGTGTTATAAGGGTTAAAGGTAGTCTGCATTTTTGTTTATTTTGAATCTAAATCTTGTAATTAACTGGTATTTTTTTATTAAATATCTATTATAATGAATAGAGAGTTGTGTAAATAAGATTAATTACTGTTGTCACAATGGGATTAATAATTCAACAACATAATTGTATTGCGTTCATGCGGAATGTAACTATTGTAAACATATATACAAGTGTATGTATTAGTAAATATTTCCTGTCATGAAATTGTAGCGAGAATAATTAAATATTTGACAGAATGTAATGAAAACAAACAAGGATTACTTAAATATAAGTTTAGTTTCTAATTGTAATTAAATATTGATATTTATTTTATTTTTTGTATATGTAAATTTCATTAATTTTAATGTCAAATGCGAGCTTAACTTGTGCGAATGCTTACGAGTCTATCATAAATAATAGCAACGTTTTCGATTATTTTAAATCTTCAAAACCTCTTTTATGAACAGCTAAAGATTGTGATCGTTGTACAATTCATAATGATTGTAGACTGCTATTTATTTTAATCTGTGGAATACCAATAGGCGTCTTTCAGTATTCAAATCTCTGTTCTGTTGTAACATGAATATTTCCTATCAGACAATAGGAAATCATCAAGGGTAAGTTCTCGGCAGCTAACAATAGCCTACAATTCAGATAGCTGAATGTAAACAAGCATTTACGTAATAATCCGGTCATTTGTTTAGACGGCTTCTCCTAACGCTATTATACAATTAAAATGTTCTTGACATTCGCAATACTGCCGCTTCCTATAAAATGATCCTTGATGGTGTAATGAATTCGATTTATTGTGTGCTTGCACGTGCAGTTTTTATTTCTGTACGCACCATGATAGTTTACTTATAAAGTAGGATTCGCCCTTGGTTAACAAGAATCCTTTCCTAAATTTACAAAGGAATTTTCCGCTTTAACATCTTCGCACGAATTGGCAGAAGACAGGCGTGAAGTGGAAGCAATTCCGCGCTTCGTCTGGTGGGTGTGCGTACCGAAGGCCTCATTTAGTCCTCTTTCCCTTCCCACCCTTTTTCTTATAAAGAAAGGATGAGAAGTGGTAGTGGACTTTCTGGATGAGGGGATGCATAGGAAGATAAAATTTTTTCTTTCTGTGCATCCACTCCTGCGGCGATTAAAAGTAGGCAACGCATATGTAATTGCGTATGTCTATGGGCAGCGGTCGCTTCGCTATTTCAGCGATTTCAGGTGGCCTCTTGCTCGTTTGCCACCTTATGATATACAAAAAAGAAAAAAAGAATATGTTTTTTGTTCGTGTGCACACAAACATATATGTGAGCGACCGCGATCATAGAAAATAACAATGAAAAAGGTTTTGAATTTTTTTCTGAATTTCATGAATACAAAGAGCTAGGTCGGCGGTTTGCGGCGCCGTGCTCTCTTGCTGCGCTTATCCGTCTACCGCGGTGTTCGCGGAGTTTATTGACCCGACGACCGTGACCCCCTCCGGAGCTCCTCCCCCACCCCGCTCAACCACCATTTCGCGAGCGTTTGTTCCGCCACACGTATCGCTTATTTGTTCCAGATTCCGATTCTATCCAGGATTATACCGTAGCGATTGATGTACCAATACTAATCGGATTATAGTGACACATCCCCTGTATCTCTAATTTATATCACGATCGATCTCTAAATCCCGATGTTAATCCTGTTAGAGTATTCAGATTATTTATTACAATGCGCACTTCTCTGTTTCAGTATAAAGAAATCCGAATTAAAAATGAATTTAGGTACCGTTTTATAAATATGAAGACATGAAGAATGAAAGCAACAAAACAAATTTTAAGTTGTTTTTCAAATCTTAAGTTTATCGCAAATGTCAAATGACAAGTATCTTCAATTATGTAGGTTAGAAAAATAATTCTTAAACGGTTCTTATACTTATATTACAAATAAAAATGTTCCTTTTATCAGCCGTACGGAGTTGAGTTTATCTCTAATGTTACTATTGAATTGGTTTGCTATTGTATATTGTTTAAACGAAGTTGACGAAATCTATTATTATACTGGAAAGTCTAATGAAAGTATATTATCTCTTTTTAGAACACTTTGTCTAGTAAAAATGTTGATTTATTACTGTAATTATCTTTGTCAATCGAACTATGATTCTTACTAAATGTGATTTAAAAAAAATCTGTCTATACAATGTATTTTGATGCATACATTTTTATTGCATTTCCTAAGATTTACGTCAGATTGTGAACTGGATGGTAAATTTAACAATAATACAGTTCTTGATATTAAAATATTATTTCTCTAGTACTTTATATTTCTAGAATAACGGTTCAGAGTTCAGACAATGCAGACATATAAGTCTTTGAAGAGTCTGAATAGAACAATATTTAGCGTAGGTTTACACTGGCTAAACATCTGTTTAAAAACATAATATCTTATTTCGCAAGTTCAAATGTTTTTAGCAGTTACATTGATATTTACTCTTTTGCTCGATTCTTGAATTTTAGTTGTAAACTTTTTTACAAAAAAGTACTTTTACAATTTGCCTTCAGCTACCGAGATTATTAAGGATTGTAAAAATTAACTACAAAAGTTTATCTTAAAAGGTAGTATTCATTACAAAGGTAATTTTGTGTATATTTTGTATATTTATAAATTGACTTTAATTAATTTCAAGAGCACTCAGAGCTTTTAAAAGTACCCTTGATACTCATACGAAGTAAATTGTATCATTAATTTGAAGTCTACAATTTGAAATACATTCCAGTACAATTACATTAAAGTTTACTGGAAGAAACTATATTAGAAAAATTATAGTGATACGAATATTTTGGTCACATTCCATAAAAGACATTATTCTATTAAATGTCATCACATAAAGACGAAGAATCGTCTTTTATTGCCGAATCGTTTTATTTCGGAATTGCTTTTTACGCCTACGTTATTTATAGTGGTTGTACCATTTTTACATACTTTGAATTTAAATAATATAAGCTATTATAGCTAATTGTTAGTCAACCAAATTTTGTTTTCCAAAGTTTTCTTTATTTCAGGAAGTTGGCTTTCAGTTCAGCAAACTTATTCTTTTTCTACAGGTCCTCGATATCTAAATATGATTGTAATAAAGAGCCATCTTGCTCTTTGAATTTTCTTAAAATTCATCATCATCATCAGCTCACTATACGTCCCCACCGATGGAGCTCGGAGCCTACCCTATATTTCGGGTGACTAGGCTATAGTCAACCACGCTGGCCAAGTGCGGGATGGATGACTTCACACATATCTTAAAATTACCTATCGTCTATTTACAATTCGTTGTCTAGAAACATCTCCTTTGTTACTTATAGGTTAAAACTTTAGGTCACTGCTTCTTTTTAAAAAATTTACATTTTCTTTTCATTGTGAAGAAACATTCAAGTTAAAAATGATGACTTGATAAAATAATTGTTAGTTTTACATGTCAACCAAGGCACCGAGTAGCTATAGTCAATTAAAATATTAAAAAATATAAAAACGAGTTGATACGTACGAGTGCCGTGCTCACAAAAAATCTCTTGGCTTGTACGCTTAGTACTTCATTAATTTAAGTCCTGTCATTTATGAATCTATTGTGTGCAGGAATAATTACCGCCGCCGGCTTTGACCGTTCCTCAAAAAGGGCACGCCTGTTGTGTAGTCTTTGTTAAGAAGACAAGGGCGTTCAGACAACGTTTGACATATTCAACCGACAGTCATTTCACCGTGAAAGGGTTACAAAGAAATGTATATTTCGTACGAATAAATTCTCATACATCCAATATCTTTTTATGCCATTGAACGGAAATCGTGTCTGGAGGCCGTGGGCGTTCTTTATTCCTGTTTGTTTTACTCTAACGAAAAATATTTGATAGTTTTTGTCACGTCATTTCAACATCAAATATGTAAGTTTATGATGTTTGTGAAATAACTTGTGTGAACAAAGACTAGTTAACGATACTATGTTTTTGACATAGTGGTGTGAAAATATTTAATTGACCTTTAAATTATTATTAAATTAGTAATATTTTATTAAGGAACTACGAGTTCAGAAATCCATTATCCGTCTTTTTCTTTAAATATTCCTTAGAAAAGACTTCTGCATGGGCCTAGTGCCTAGATGTAGCATAAGCTTTACTATTGCTTAAACATATTAGTTTCCAATCGCTTGTTATTAACTGACGAGTTAACTTTTGTCGTACAGATGAAGCGGCGGGCGTGTTTGGTGGGCATGACGGCGCGCGCGGGCGGTGGTCGGTGAGATGGACCACGCGGTGAAGGCGATGTCGGGGCGAGGGTGGTGGGAGCGACTGGTGGCCCGGCGCCGCTTCGAGTCGGCCGAGCTGGAGGAGCTGTACGCGCGCTACGCGTGCAAGCTGCAGCGCGCTTCCGTCGGCTCCGCGCTCGCGCTCTGGGCACTGCTAGCCGCTGCCCTCGCTGCCGCTGACGCCACTCGCGGCTGGTCTAATGCACCACAGGTACGTATAAAAAGTTTTAAATCTCCTTAGTGGGATACTGAGGTGGGGCAATCCTAACTTGGCACCCACTTGTAAAGACAGAAACATAACCTACTTACATTGTTTTTTTTTTACGTTTATTAGATAACTTTGAATTGTACGTATTTTTAAAGACAAACAATCTTGACTGTGTTCTGTAAAAGAAAAACAAAGTTTAGTTTGTATTGTTCAGCTTTCCTTTGAACTTTGACCGATAAATAATTCCATGGGATTAGATAAACAATTTATAAATGTGCGTTTCAATCGTACTGTTGTTATTGTAGAGAACAGCTAAGGAAACTTTCCTGAAGTTATATCTCGTGTATTTTCTTTTCTCGGCTACAAGGTAAAAAGCCGAAAATACAAATGATCATTGATTCATTTATGCTCCACACGCTTGTTATTTGATTTTGTATGAAGGCGTAATCTTTACCGAATCAATTGACTTGGAATAATTGATTTAGCGACAAAGCATCTTAAACAGTCCGCTCATAGACCGACAATGTGAAATCTTAGGTATATATTTTGTGTTACCTAGCTAATAAAATGAATAATTTTAGTCGTGTTGCCATCAGCATCACATAGTTTTAAAGACTTTAAGAGCTTATTTATGTTTGAAATATTTCAATGTATAATACCCATTTGTCACAGGTCATTGGTATGTAAAATATTATAGTATTATATAGTCATAACACAAAGGTATAAAAATTCTTAGTTCATTTGCCGTAATTCTGAATATTACATAACAAGGCGGCATACTTTGTTAAGTCATTACGAAATTTTAATGAACAATTTAGGTTTTCTTTATGATTTTGTTTTGTAAATGTTCAAAATGAAGGCTCTATTACATCAGAGGTAAAGAATCAGGACATTATATCGAATTAAAATTATGTTCTTTAACTTTGTTACCCGATTTTTTGCTTGACCTCATACATTATCTTTTTAATTAATAATGAGAAGACTGATATTATTTTTTATTTTATGTCTGTTTCCATATTAATACAGTTCGAGTTTTTTTATGCTATTAATCAAGATCTATAATTTTACCGTATTTATAATAATTTATAATATTGTGTATCAGTAAATGGTATCTATAGTCTAAGTCGTTGGTAGACGACAATAGCAAAAATGTTCTCGTAAAGAAACGATGTATCCCAGAAATGATCGACTAAGGTAATATAGAAAGAAAGTGAATAGACGAAATAAGGAAGCCAAACACTTTAACAGTTGCTTTATTAACACGTTTTTTATAACATAGAACATTATTTTAAAAGGTTGTTAAAAAATTTAATGAAAATAGAAGACGACTGAAGTTTCATCATCTCCAATCTTGATTTATGAAATTGCAGCGTATTCCTTTAATATTTGAATTTAGTTCAAAGAAACTGAGAACGTTCAACTGATTATTACGAATATTAAGGTCCGAGTATCCTTGCATCTGTCCTAATTTGTCACGTAATGAAATTGCGTCACCCTCACTTTCGCACAGCCTGTGCTTTCAACTGCGGTAAATTACGGCCTACGCTCATTAAAGTCACGCATAATTAAGTCCTGATATTTTTAAAAATATTATTAAGTAGATTATTTTCAAATAAATATAACTTGCACATATTCTCAAACTATTATATTTACCATTGCTTTCTACAAATAATGAACTTATTTTCATTCTGAGCTTACGTAAATAATTTTGTGTGCGAATGCGCTGGGCACAAGACTTCTCTTCTCTTTTTAAATAAGTTAATTTCTTCTAGTAAGTTTCTTATTGACTCCAGGTGGGTGTGCTGAGCGTGCACGCAGTGCTGTGTGCGGGGCTGGCATGGTGGTGTGGTCGGTCCGGTGGCGTGGCGCCAGAGCGGCGACTCCCGCGCGCTTGCTGGCTGGCGTTGGCAGGCGGGGGCGCCGCGCTGGCCGCCACACTTCCGTGCTGGGGTCCCGGGTCGGCGGCGGAGGGCGCCACGCATGTCGTGTGGGCGGTGTTCGCAGCCTACGCCCTCCTGCCCGTCGGAGCACCCGTCGCTGCCACCTTCGGCATCCTGCTTCCAACTACGCACACCATTGCCGCTGCCTTAGTCGCCCACCGATTCCCATATCACGTCTTGGAGCAGGTGAGATTATTTTATTTACTTAAATACCATAGAAAAATGTATAATAGTAAAATTAAAGTTACCCATTTCTTTTTGATAATAATAAGTGATTGAAGATCCCTTAACCATTTATTCTCTAAAATAGAGAACATACATCGATTTACGACTTTACATAAACATTGCTTAATGACAGAACTAAGTCAACATTAGCATAACATAAATACTGATTCCAAACATTTGTAAAACAAACTTTGCGGTCACACGCTACATTAACACGAGAGGATAGGTCGAATAAATATGACCTCTATATTTTCTGTTGACGATTACGTCTTTTGTCTACACGGATTAGGTCGGAAGATCGCAACCTTGGAGTGGCAAGGGTAGTCGAATACAATGATGACGTCACTCCCCCATTCCAACATGACGTGCCCATTGAAATATAATATGATACATATAACGAATTTAATGGCCTCTTTACAAAATTACTATTCCTCAATGCGATTGTTCGGAATATTTATTGCGAAAGTTTGTATTACGTAATTTCGTATTGATGGATGTTATCCACGTTTTTTTTTTCATCTTCCTACACAAACTTTCATGAAAAGGTTTTCGCTATAGAGTTTTTCAGTTTCCAAATGCAAAGCCTGGAAATTTTACATTTAGTTTGTAAAGAATGGTATAATTGAGTGCTATCAATCGCATAGTATTGCAACATCGTAGTCAATGACCAGACAGACCTGGGTAGATTTGCGATTCTACCAATTTTTACATCGCAACTTTTGCAAGAAACATTCGTTTTTTTTTTGCTGAAATACGAATTGACTATGTTGTTTTTCTATTCTATTGTTAAAAGGAATTACATGTTATTCACATTAGCTGCTTAATATAGGTATATTCAAAAGATACATTTTTCTTGTATTTCCTAAGAAAATGCGCAAGTGAATAATAATTACAAATATAATATTAGGATTTAATTGTCTTAAAGCAAGTACATATACTTTTTGTTGCTAAAAATTATTTCTAGGAATAATAGGTTACTAGATTAGGTTACATCAGGATCATCACACACAGGTGTATAGGAATTTAAGGATTTTACCTGGTATCAAAAAGATTTCTCAAATATAAACCGACATAAAAGTTGCTACTAACGATAAAAAGCGACCTTGTATTCCGAACTACATATACTGCTTTGTTTGAAGCTGTTCTCGTAGACTTTATCGCGACAGCTTTAGGATTTTACGTTTAGATTTATCGCGTAGCACTTAATGTGTTTCCTGTTTTCTATTTTAAATTCAATATTTACAAAATATAGCGCAGTTAATAATTCTTTGTTTACGTATTCCAGTCAAAACTTTTTGGTTTTATTTACATATCTCTAAGTTTTATCGAATAACATGTTTTGGTACGAATTTATGAATAATACTACTATAAATTGCAGTACGCATTTAGTTAATTTTTCATTGTTTTCCTCATCTTTGTAGAGTTCCCATCTTTTTCTTTTGAAAATCCTCAGTCTTAAAATATATTTTTCATTAAATGTGTGCTGTGTCGTTTTTACTCGAGTTTTAATCACCACCACCATTAGATGCCACAATTTTTGAATGATTTTTTTTTTTCGGTATAAAATCTGACAAGAAATAAAAATGATTACTAATGCATTTAAAGAAATTAAAAGCACGATTAAAAATAAACAAAATACTTCCGGCGAGTAATCATTTGTACTGGTAAACATTTACCATCCAATTTGTAATGACGGCTTATCTTGAATTTATTAGTAGTCTAAAACCGGTTTCATTCGAAACAAGATTAATCACATTGCTGGTTTAACATCTGCTTCGTGTACAACTTCCTTGTGAAAAGATCGTTGTAAATAATGTCTATCGAATATCTTTAGTTCTATGAACAAGCTATTTTCATATACTATTTACAATCTTAATTGAAAATTTATAGTCTTTATTTTACGAGCAATGAAATAACAAACGCAATAATTGATCATTCCCATGTAATTTATCTTTGCATGAATACAGAGCTAAAAGTGTCTGAATAAATACAAACGCAATACCGCAAAATTTATCGTATACGTTTTATAAAGTGTTTTAAAAAGTCCGCCCACCATTGATTGAACTGAATAATTTACATCATGCAGTTGTACTGAATTTTCACAAATCGAATTGAACAGTGAATTTTCGAATTTACGAGGAATATTTTATTACAGGTTGACGCAACTGTTATGAACGTATAATTACAATATTTTTTAGATCTCCATGTCTGTCGGGTGTAAAACTGTTTCAGGTACCCTATTACACCATCGGAGGATTTTTTTGTATTGAATTAAATAAGAAAGGAGATTTCGATAAACATTGTCAATTTAGCACTTAAGCACTTTAATAGCACTTTTAGTACTCAAAAGGTAGAAAGACTATTGAATATCTTACTTATATTGTAAATGGAATTCCGTGATATGTGGCATAGATGTAGGACATAGTCTGAAAGAACACATAGGCTACTAATTAAGTTTTTTTTAATCCGCGCGGCAGTATCAGGCAAAAGCTAGTTCACTGTAATCTTTTCTATCCGAACCAACAAATAATATCTTTCTCAATTGTAATTACAGCTCAAAAAGGTATTGTTACGTTATTCATATGAATGATATTGCCAATAAATGTTACAGTTATCCAGTTATGTGTGTGAATGTACTTTGATTGAGTTACTGTGAAGAGATCCCTGAGGAAATTGAGTGCCTTAATCGTGGCCGACGGTGTAACGTTACCTGGGAAATTACATATAGTTGGTATAAGGCAAATTGCCAAGTTATATTTGTGTTACGTTAGATTAGTTAACATCAAGAACATTCATTATAATTTCATGAATGTGAAGTTTAAAGTAGATTTTTTAGTTTTCGATATAATACCAACATTTTTAAAACCTGTAATTAAAGCTATGTACCTACTTGTGAAAAAAAATGGCGCAAAACTATTGCGGTACAGAAAAACTTTCTGAAGTATACGGTGATATTTTATTGGCGCACGTTATACATTGAAAATGTAATGGGTTCGAGTAGATTGCAGTTAAATTAAGTGCTTCTCGTTCCTATGGAATATTTATTAGATTTTACTGCGATTCACGAGTGAGACCCTGCCGGGAAATAGATTGCCTTCTTTTGTATGCAACTTTTAATTATTTCATATAGGTTTGCTTGACTGTTATCAATACTCTTGCGATGATGCAATGCTGTAGGTTCTAAATTCAAATTTAATTTAAGTTTAAATATTTGTGCTCTTAAGTATTAGTGACGTTTAATTCATTTGTTCATTTGTCGTTTAGCAATTGTTTCTCCTAATTTGGCGGTAAATGTTAAACAAAGATTTTTGTTTAAATTTTGTGTAAAAAAATATTGCGATCACAATTTTCTATTAAAAACATTTGAATCACTCGTAATGTTGATAACTCACGCACTTTTCCCATAATCGCGGGCGGCGTTCCTGTCTACAAAGCGATGTGTAGTCATCCTTGTTTTTCATTTCAGCGCGCCGCCGGCACCTGCAGCTAAAGTACTCAGTGTAACTGCGTGCGACCTCACCTCTCATTTCCATTACAATAATGTTTTCAACCTCAATGCAAAGAGGGAATTTTATCTCTATATTCCTGGGTTTTTCCATACTTTGCATGTCACTGGTTTGACTGATTTCAATACTCATATTTTTTTAACAATGTCACTAGGAAAATATCATTTGGTAAAGTGGATATACGGCACTTGGACGTAATTTTTAATTAAAAGCCTAAATGCATTTCTATTATTATCATTATTTCTACGCTTAGCTGAGAAACAGCGAAGCAATTATTTATAATTTAAGTTTGGAGGCATTGCTGTCAAGTAAAATAATTTATGAGTTAAAGGATTTGGTATCATTATTTTGTGGCAATTTTCAGAGGTAGAAGAAATTCGGTATAAGTTAGATGTAAATGTTACTATGAGTTATCCTTTCGTGACTTTACTACTAATTTAGAAGCCAAATATGCAAGCCAAAGAACATTAAATGTACACAACATAATGTTTTTGCTGAATTTATAAAAATATTTTACTACATTCAAATTTTAAGTTTCCTACTTTTATTTTTTATAAAAATAAAAGTAAAATACGACTTTAGAGATACAGTGCGACTCCAACATGCTTATAGACGATGATTTAAATTCTGTTTGGTAACAAGAGTACAGTTTAACTAACAGTGTATTTGTCTGACTTCAAGGTCCACAACCTTTAGTTAATAAAATGTATTAATCATCTGAGAAAGATAAGAAGAAAACCGCGGTGACATATCACTTTGTTTTTATTTCTAGACTTTTTATATTTTGTACAAATATTTACTGAAAGCATTTTAATTTTTGTTTATTTTTTTTTCTTTTTTCCATATTAATTTTAGTTTGATATCAACTACAAACATATGAAATCATATGCAACAATTTACTATTGTTAAGAAAACTCCTTCGATACGTTCACCAGAGCTTTTCTATATTGCAGACTTCACAGATATAAGATTTTATATTCAGAGATGTGCAGAACATATTGCAAAATGTATGCTTCAGCGGAAATTGGATGGCGAATGGCTGGAATAAAAAAATATGGAAAAACACGCCTCTAACTTTACGAGTTGCTTCGACAGAACTGTTCGCTTGCAATTACAAAATAAAACCAAAAGGAGAATTTTATATTATTTACACATCAAGTTAAATAACGATTACATCAGCAACGGCACTAAAGCTGTATTTTTTATTTACTTATACACATTTTAATATGTCTAGAAAGTT
This sequence comes from Papilio xuthus, assembly GCF_000836235.2. Classification (NCBI taxonomy): domain Eukaryota; kingdom Metazoa; phylum Arthropoda; class Insecta; order Lepidoptera; family Papilionidae; genus Papilio; species Papilio xuthus. The sequence goes on from NW_013533761.1 coordinate 1,045,743, forward strand.
ACACTCGTTAAAACGTATGGTGTAAAAAGCAAATAAATTGCAGTTAACCTCGGATAAATAAGAAACTGCTGTAAGCGAGTTAAACATGTCCCGTCAGTTAGCCGCCTAACTTAAAGAACATTGGATGTAGTAAAGCTGTAGCTTCAAACGAATGCGATAGCGTCGTATGGAAATAGCAATATTCGTTTTACTGAATTTATTTGATCTGAAATCGTACGGGTAACTTATCTGCCTACTGTATATACTGCTTTATTTTGGTGACTATGAAACAAGTGAATTGCGATTGTGCGGGAAATTGAATCTTCAAAGCGCCCCGAGCAAATGTATTCTTAAGTATTTTTTTTAATTCTATAATATTAGTTTTTAGTTTTAAAGATACTTAGACGTTTTAATAGACAATGTTAATCCACTTCTGGACAGCTTAAAAAAAAACCTTAAAACAATTGAATTTGACCCAACTCTCTTGTCTTATGTAATCCTATTCGTTTTCTTTGTAAACAAAAAATAATATTAAAGTAATGTTTTATATAACCCTTCACTAGCTGCATTATCAGCAAGTTCATCAGAAAGTATAACCTGTAGACTAGTACACTAATAAACATGTCTCGCAAACCGTTTAACCTGCAAATGCGGTTCGACAACTGCGCTTTCTTGTGCGCACGTTTGAAAATATAGAGATTATCTTTGCACGTCATCTGTGCTCAGAAAAACCATATAAAATGTTCTATACAGTAACTTAATATAATTACTTTTCTTATCTTTGTTATTTGATGCCGTACCCAGAGTATTTTAAGTGATTCAATTGAAAATTACTATGACAGTGAAATTTGTTCACAAAATTATATCTAAGGATTCCCGTTAATAACTCTAAATACGAATTAAATGTTACATATTGGTTCATGGATTACTTTCATAATTAGGGCAATATAAATTTGTTAGTAAATTCTGTGAAAATGTTAAATGTATGTCCATTAGCCCAATATAACCGCTGCATGTGGGTCTATTCTATAAATAAATGTGATACGTCTGCTGCCCGCATGCATTAATTCGCAACATAGATAACATAAAAAAAATCAAAACGAATGATTTAAACCAAAACCTAAAAGTGAAAAAATATTTATATACGTTTACTCGATTTATTAACACTACAAATGCCACTACCATTTTTACATACTTTTACTACTTCCTAACTGAACTCGTAGAAAGAGTCGGCGGCACTGAATGTGTTAACTAAAAAGAGATACGCGATCACTTATTACAAATAAGGCATGTAACTTTTAAGAAGTAATTGAGATATCGTCCCTCGTTTAATGAATATTGTTGCGAGGTAAATGTCGTTGGCATAATATAAGGTACGTTAATAAAGTGAATAATTCATCTGACTCCCACGCTCCTACCTGTCTAATTGCTGCCAACATGCTCGCACCTTATTATCGCATTATTCCTATTGCTGAATTACTTATTTAATACCAATTACTCAAATAAATAATTCGTTTATAATATGATATAAGCTTAATATTCCTATTCAAATTTAAATATTATAACATCTTACTAATAATGTCACAAATGTAATGTCCATGAATTTTATCTTCAGCATTTTAAAACTAACTAAAATGACCTTTTAGTGTTTTAACGTTGTAATAGTAGTAGTGATATTTATTATTATTCTAAGTTTTATGTACATTTTAAAGTTTGCCTGTTTTTAAAAAAATGTTAGGGGGAACTGTAAGTTAAGCGTCACCCAAAAAAAGCAAAAATAAAAGAACTAGTTGTATAAAATCTAGTATGTATAGCTTTTGTCTAAAATGGTATAAACATCATGAAGATTTATTAACAAAAAGCGTAATTACAGAAATAATATAAACGGATCAGGGACATCAATTCGTCACCAATAGTGACAAATAAGCTTACTCGAATAACATGCAATCGAATCCTATCATAGACTGGCTTCTACATCGAATCGAATCTTTAATCGTTCTTGATTTCGAGAATTATTTTATATTACTCTTCTATTTGCTTCTATTTTGTTTCATGTTTCCAGTATTTACTAACACTATTTATATACATTACTCACTGTTAAACTTTGTAATACAATTGTAGTCGCAAAACTAATACTCTACTAAGTTTAAAAGGAAAACATGCCAGTAACATCTGCTTCTTAGTGTGAAAATACAATTTTATAAATTACAAAACTAATACTGGTATTGCTTGTCAAAGAACTTTGGCAGTCGAAATATGACGCTTCAAAGTAAAAACGTGTTTAGATACGCCCGTATATTTGAAGTTAAAAGACATCTTTCGACTGATATTTTTGCAAGTGTTATTTCATGCACCTAGGATTTTCTTTGTCTTGTATCACCACTATATTTACTTTAGAATATACATTAATAATAACTTATCATTATATTGATATAGATTTAAGTACATTTGCATGAGAAGGCCACATAATATTTTATATAGCGACGTGGGAACATTATAAATTTTATATTTGCAATTTACGTCAATCTCAGGAATATTCAAATGAGGGGCGTGTGAAGCGTGTAGGCTCGGTAGCGCAAGAGGACACGCGCTTTTTACATAATGCTAGTTTCACACAAGAGTAGAACAAGACAGAGTAGTAGTCAAAGCAGTACTGTTATTATTTTACCTATATCTTGATATAGAACAGTACATTTCCACTTGGGTGTATTATTAATATTTATTAGTCTGGTCAAAGATAATTAAAGGGATTACTAGGATAAGTCAATACGAGTGTCATGGCAGTGGAGTTCTACGGTAAGTGTAGATTCATATAATACCAATTCTGCACTGTCTACTCCTCTGCCCCATTTTTCGGTCCTCGCGTGAAAACTACATAATACGATGCTCTACCTCGTCGGTTATCGTTTAAACGCTATAAATATATTAACCGCAACCTTTTCACTGGCATACTACAATCAATAAAGGTATTACGAGACCATTTACCTTTTATTAATATCGGAGTAATGTTTTTTACGTCCGTACCTAGTACATATCATTTTCTATTGCTAGATTATATTACAGAAGATCGTTTAATTATATTATTTACCAATAAATATTGTTTTCTTTGTATACTTCAACTTTTACAAATGTAATATAATATTTTACTTTTGGCGACATGTGAATGATTGACTAATATAATACACATAGATGGTATCTATTGATTGTCGATTTATCCTTGTCTTTATGATATACAATGTCGATAGAACGATTGAGCAATACAGGCTTTTATATCGAATAAGATCTATTGATATTTCTTTTCTAGGATAACTTTTTTTTTCGATACTTTACAAGAATTACGAGGCAAAGACCAGTGGAAATTTACGAATACCATTAATATTTGCGGCAATAGCCTTCTTATCGTCTCATCGATTATGTCCAAAATTAGTATGAGATTTTTACAATGCCTATGATCTATTACGGACGGATTACGGACTGCACTGACTGTTTGATACAAATTTTGTCGATTATTTTTGACAAATGTTTGAGCTAAGTTCACAGGTACAATTTTCAGTGTCAAAATTGCTTGTAAATAAAACGCAACTTTCATCAACTGAAATTGGTCCCTTCGTTTATTTATTTCAGGCGGTATTCCTTTGTGAAATGATTTAGAAATTGTTTACGTTCTTCAAGAAAATCCATTTCTTTTCAAACTTTCTAAAGGACAGACAGGCATCCGTTAGTTTCGGATTCGTTACGAATTGAGAAAAGTAAAAACGTCCTCTAACGTAAAATAAGAAACTTTTTAAGAACTCACTTTTTATAAAATTACTTCTAGCAATTACAACGATAGAAATTTTATATAAAAATATTTGAACCACACATTTATTTGGTTATGTTTATGGTATACTAAAAATCTTATTTATGATTCTGGTTTTTCCTTATAATACGTCATGACTGAAGCAGTAATGTTATATTTTGATTTTCGAAATAATTTATAGCATGCTTCGTACATTTCGTTAGCCAAATACATTCTGCTCCACTTGGCAGTGCGCATGCGATATTTTTAATCCAGTTTGAAACAAATAAACATATAACTGTACTATAAATGATAAGGAAAATGTTACGGAAATAAAAGGAAAGGGGAAACACATCCGTAACTTTGTGGAATAAATTGTACTGTTCATATTGAATTGGTTATAAGCGTTTCATTTTGGTCCACTAAACGTCCCTGGTATAATTTTCAACGTTTTATGCATGCTACGTAGTTATCTAGCTGTCGAAGTAAGACGCAATAACATGTCTATTTTTATTGGCTTAAGATTTTTCTTATGTAACTACGAAACGATTAGTGCATTAGTATCGTATGTCATTTTCTCGTAACGCTGATTGATAGCGTTCCATTTGGCGCGCTTTTTTATAAACTGCCATTTTGTTACGTCGTAGATATTTGCAATGATAAAATGTCGTGAATTATTCATTTTTAACGGCTGCTAGAATTTTATTGTTCAAACAAAACTAGACTCTAACACGCATTAATAAAGTTCTTTGTTTGTAACAGTTCGTGGGCGATTTAAATTTAGTTGATGGTGATGTCAATTTTTTATATCGAATGCGGCTTCCTCTTAAGGACATACTAAACTTGCAATGTCCAAGTCCGCAAATATGATGTAAGTAACACTTATCCAAAAGGTATGTCGGTACTTAAAATAAAATACAACAATTAGCATTCGCAGGCACGCTCCTGTAATGCGAGGTCAATGTAGTTATTTGAAGTGTTAATTATAAGTACAGATTATTTAATTACTCTGCCTTATTAAACGGATAGACGTTATCCTACCATAAAGTTATTTAGATTTATCCGCTATTTCGTATGAAAACTTCGTTATATCTGAACGGCGATCTACAATAAATTTAGTCATTTAAAAAAAATAGATGATCTATGTTTACGTTATTTATTTATTTATTAAAAAGGTACACCAATTGCATGTTCAACAAATACGACCATTTAAAAATGTTATAAATGTATTGTAAAATTAAGAAATAACCTTCAGATCAGGTTTTCCACACTTACTAAGTTTAACATGACATTTTTAAATACAGGAACACTTTCGTTTAGTTTCCATTATGTTTTGCGTAGTTTCCATGGCAGTACTACCAAATAATTTTGTTGCAGATGGTGGCAAACGTGGTGGTGTTCGTATGCGTGAACGTGGTGGGCGCGCTAATGCACTCCCTGATGGAGACTGCACAGCGGCGCGCCTTCCTCGACACCCGCAACTGCATCGCCGCGCGCCTAGACATGGAGGATGAAAACGAAAAATTGGTAACGTACATATAACTTATATGTAAATCTTTTATCTGCTAGACTAGAGGTGTAATGTCGCAAGAGTGAGGTCCTAACAATGTATCAGTCCCCCGTCCATTTTTCTGTTTTGTTAGTTATCAGTCTCCTATCCTGTCTACAGTCTCTTACCATTTCCTTCTACATTTGTTGTCAAAGATGGTAAAAATACTAAAGACGTTGAGCTCGTATTGTTCGTGATTAATTTCAGTTCTCCGAAATTATAAACGAGCCTTCAGTTATGTAAATATTCGTAGTCATATTTAGGATTGCAACTATAAAAGATCGATTTTATTTTGCTTATACCAATTTGAAGGGGTGATGCAATATGGGCTCGGCTTTGTTAGACATAAAGTGACGTCAACGAGTAAACATTTATATCACTATGGCGGCAATTATCGCGCTACTATTGAAGCATAGGAATATCATGTATCACTTTAATTACTCAAGCATTTTCCATAATATGTTCACTTTACTATTTCCTGTGTGTTTATTAATATTTTATCTATCTCAACTAAAGGCATCTTTAGGAAATATCACAAGTCAATTATAAACAACGCATCATTTGGAACATTTGGAAAGCTTTTCTTTTATTTATACAAGAATTAAACAAAACGATATCTTGTATAAATTTAAAATATTTTCTAGTCTTTTCTATTGATCCGGTGCCTTTATTACGGAAAAAACACAAGATTATGACGTCTTAATCATTTCTTACAAAATATCGTGATCCTTTTGCTCTCTTGTTTTCTTTACGATTCAAAACAAAAGAACTTAGGTTAGATATTGCACCGATATGTATTCAACCTTTCTTAGAACAATAGAGGTTCCTCGTCACAACAATATTGTGTAAAGGTGAGCTATTGATCACGCCGTTGAGCCATGACTCCCATTACATATAAAAGCAACCTTTGGTACACTACACTAACCATGCCTTTCTGAGACCAAAACCCTCGTTTAAAACATCTCTGTTTTGTCAAAGATGACAATATTTTTTTGTTATTATACTTTTTTGTTTATTTATATCAACAAGAAACAATATAGAAATTTATAATAAAAGTGTCTATAAACCCATTGCGGGTTTGTCCAGACACTTTGGTACTTATAAACGAGTATGAGATGAGACAGTAGTTAAGTTTAATTTTTTAGATAGATATGTTTTATACAAAGATTTTGGTCTCAGAATCCAATGTTAACTCAAACAAAAGTTCACAAATTGCACTAAAAATATAAGTTATTTCAGGTAAAACAATATTTAATATATATATTTTTCAATTATAAGTTTCAAATCGAACATTTTTAGACATAAATTATTAGCTTTCGTGTTTAAATGTCCCTTCATGTCTTTGTTTAACTTATATAATGTATAAGTTCCGACGTCTTTCTTTACCAACTTAGTTACATATTAAGTATGAAGAAACTGTATCGTTATGAAATTCCCTCAGGAAGCGAAAACGATTTTCTGTTATGATTAAGTTTAGAACTAGTTTCCATTAGTTAAAGACGATTACAATGTCAGTAGGTAAAAAAAAACAATCTCTAGACTTCAAATATATATTGGTCGGATGGATGGATGGCTGTATAGTTCTCGTTGAAATTTGGCATAGATGAAGTCATTGTCTGGAAAAACACATAGACTACTAATTAAGATTTTTTTCCGCGCGGACAGAGTCTCGGGCGCCAGCTTGTTTAGTACATAAAAGCAAAATATAATTTGGTAAGCAAGTAATATAGTGTTAATATATTTATTTTGAAGTGAATATAATATTAGTGTAACATATGTTCTGCACACGGGCCGTAACTGTTCTCGTATTAACGGTTCAGGCCGTAACCGATCCCCGCTGATCCCATGCCGGGATCAATCACGCCTTACAAAGTTAGGATATCGCCGCGTCGCCTTCGATTACATGAAATCAATACCTTCCATATTGCCTTCACAGCTACATAAATCGTTATTTATATACGTCAACATATAATAATTAAGTTAAATTATAATCGGAGTCTTTAGGAGTAAAATTTTATCTGCAAACAAGTTTATGAATTTAACAAAGTAGGTACAAAAAAGTTTAGTTTTTACAAATTGCGTACTTATAGAAACAAAAAGGTATAGATTTTCATTTTCCTTTATGGAAATTTTATTATTCGCAGAAAATTCTATTGCATTTTGAGGTCATGCAATGCCTAGTTACGCATTGTTTTTCTGAGGATGTTTTGTAGGGAGTGTGCATGCAAATTGCATAAGCTAATTCCACCATCTCGTCGATATTGATCAAATAAACGTCTTTATACAAAGCAGTAAATATATGAGGATTGCAATTTTCTTTTACATATTACTCATGCTTTCCTGTATGAGTGTAGTTTATCGCCTCACTGTACTTTGTCATCTTCAAACAATGTTTGTTATTTAATACCCGCTGGAAATATGGTAACTTAAGTCTAATTTAATTTCTTAGTTATGTGCGATTTTATTATGTTAGTTATTGTTTCTTGGTTTAATCTGTATTACCTATAATAAAAACTTTTCTTTCTTCTTTCTAATCACATCATTTAAGTGTTGCTTATAACTTCCAAAACATAGAACAAAGATGATATGTCAAACAATAGACGTCCAGTTTTAAAATTTTCTAACGAAATAATTAATTACAGGAACGTCTACTGCTATCAGTGCTGCCTCAACACGTGGCAATGGAGATGAAGAATGACATCATATCGCCTGTAGAGGGACAGTTCCACAAGATCTACATACAGAAGCATGAGCAAGTCAGGTGAGTCATACGATCGCTTTCACACAACCGCAAGCACACAACGCGCCGGCAACTACGACTACTTATACTTGGCAGTATTACCATCTTGGAGAGAGTAACAAGAGCGTTGGCTTACATCCAAATCCAGCAATACGACACTGATCAATAAAATATCAGCACAAACAAACGTGACATTTACATCTTTATCCTCTCACTGCTACATATATTCAATTCTTTTTAAAAGTTAATATGAATAGTATTCAAGAAATTCCTTTTCTTTGCTTTATCGTCTACGAAACGATCTTCTCATTATACTCTATGTTATCGCTCACTAATTACTTTCCATACCATGCCATGAGACACGTCTACAAAATCACACGGAGTCAAAAAGATGTAATTTATGAAAAATTACGTCATACATATTACGTACATACATACAAATCCTTTGTTATCTAACTACTGAATGTTAACAAAGCTCTTAAGTAAACGCAAATCCGTACGCGTTTTAATGGGACTTCAAAGTGAATACGCATAAACGCTTATATATAATTTAGTTATAACTTAGAATGTCGGCACGTAGTAACTTTACTTAAGTCGCTATCAAATCCAAATTATGTCCCGTGAGTATGTGAGAGACAAGGATTTATACTTGTGGCGATTTGTAAACGAATGATTTAATGAGTACAAGATGTTATTGAAAAAAGGCTGAAGTCTGAAATAAGTTATTTGAAATTGCTTATAACTTGTTTTCTTTGCGTCAAAGGAATAATATAACTGATACAAATAGATAATAATGAGACATAAAATGTTTAAAACATAAAAATAATTAAAATGTATGTCATTAAAAATCGAGAAATCTTAATACTTATGTATGTAGCTGTCGTTAAATCGTAAACAATAAGAAGTGTGCAGTGAATTGGCAATTAATATTTTACAACTCTTTGTTCATGCGATTATTGGTTTGTAAAGTAATCGAAAATGCGCTGATTTACTTTATTTACGACATACAAGGTAATTAATGAAACTATAGAGTGATTTTACTTGTATCTTACAAGATTGTGTGTGATTTATATGGTATCCCGTAAGTTTACTTTAAAATTTAGATACACACACTGCTTAATTGTATTTAACATCTATATATATTAGATCATTTTTAAATTTCTTAAAATTAAAAGTGGAGGGTTTAGGGTAAAAAAACTTGTTTCGGTCGTTCAATAGTTTTTGATACTAGAATTGACAGGAAAGGGTTAAAACATTGTTGTAAATATATGTGCATACCAATAAGATATTGCCGAAACCGAGGCAGGTCGTTAGTACTATACATATTTTAATACCCAGATAACGACTTAAAAAGTCAATGAAAGTGGAATATTGTTAAGTTCAAATTGACATTCAAGGGCTCGATGTTGTCGAAGTCAATTTCAATTAATCATTAACTCTTATTATATTTATCATATCGAGCTTGGTCATTATCAGCTTTAGTTCGCCCACTGCTGAACGTAGGCCTCGAGCTTGGTAATGAGTTGTAAATAAGTATGAATACAAGTTAATTAAGCGCAGTCATTTCGCTCTCCACTCGCCTGTGTCCGCTTGTGAAGGCAGCTTTACAATTTCAATAGCTTTCATCCATTCAATAGGTCATCTGCCGAACAAGATCCAGCTTCAATTATAAAATCCGCAATTGGAATATCAGACCTAATTGATCCTCCTTTTAAACATTAATTCACTTTAAAAAGTTAACTAAGTGTTAACTTTGAATAAAATAATAAAAAGACACGAACTATTAATTCACAACGAATATAAATGGATTTATTTTTTTTGTATTTGTAACCATGATATTGATGGACGTAATGTTTTTTTTATAAGTAACATGTTGAATATCAAATTTAAAAAACTAATATTTTATCCAAATTTGTATTATAATCACTTAACGTGGAATGGAATGTAATCTTCATAAATCAATCCGTTACAGATATAAAAATATTTTATATTCATAAAAGATGCTACAATATTAATGTGGAATGGTGTTTCGACCGTATTCTTGACAAGTTAATTTTATAGCACGTAGGAATTATTTACCTGCTGCATTATAAAAAATTGGATTCACGGTAGACGAGTTCGGAGGTCTCCGAATCTTTTGATCCGGGACATTAGATTGTTTTTTCGTAAAGAAAAAAACTTGGTACTTTAAAAATTTTGAATTGCAAGTAAAAATAAATTGAACACGCTATTTAAAAATGTTATTTGTGGTTATGATTTAATTAAGTTAATTCGTATTTTACTCATATTATTTTATATGATTGCTTGTTGGTAGATTATCTTTTTGTTTCGCAGGATGAGTCGAATCTCATATTTAGCCGCCGGATATTTACGCATAACTTTGATATGCGCTGGCAAATTTAAACTCCCGATTTTCCAAAAACATATACAACTTCAAACAATGCCACAATAATGTATTTCTGTTTATCTTTCATGTATACAGTCTGACATATGAACGTATTAATATTTCATCTTTCTATATGTCTGTAAAAATCTTATTTGAATTGAAACATATGATCGATGAATTAAAAAGTTATATAATAAAAAATATGATCAACCGCTTACGTCAAAATATTCCATTGATTTCACATTTTGAGTCTTAACAAAACGTATAGATTTGTTTGTTTCGTTGTGAACTTGGTGTAAAGTGTATTGAAGTGGCTTCACTTGGCCAGAGGCCAACGTGCAGTGGATCAATCGCGGCCGCTTTGTGCTTGATGTTAAAACATAGGCGCGATTTCATAAACTTGACGACGGATCATGTTGACGATATTGTTTATTGCCCAGCGTGTGTTTGTGAGAAGTCATGGATGATGTCCCATCAGTTGAATCCGAACTTTAATGTTTTCGTAATAAAGTTTGAATTAGAAAGTTAGAAATGGCTCTAAATTATAATACATCCAAATCCAAACTGAAAATATACCGTCTGTTATACAACTTAATATATCGTTAGGCATGACGTCCACATTTATGTACTCTTAAAAATATTTTTATACGCAATATTATATTTAGCATAGTTTTTTTTAAGTAAGATTTTTCTAGGCAAAGCATTCCCAGGGCTCGTGTTATATGAAGCTCAACACTCAGGTCCATTAAGCAATTATTTCCAGGTCATCGCTCTGATGTGATTACAAACTATTTAAATGAAAATCTGAGCGTGTGAACACTTTCCCACTAGGTTTTATTTTAGTTTCAAGGTTTTAACCTTTATGTGTATTATATTTATATGTGTGTTATATTTTACTCTTGATTTAATAGTGAATTGGTATTTTTTACTATTTCCAAATTTATAACTTGCTAAATTTTTGAAAAATTTAATTTTCGTATACATGTTCATGTTATACATCAACACTAATATTATAAAGAGGAATATTATATGTATATTTAACAGTGGTAAAGCCCGCTTTAACATCTTCGCACGAATCGGCCCGGCTCGCCCGGTGAAATACCACGACCACACAAAAGACAGGCGTGAAGTGGAAGTAATTCCGCGTTTCGTCTGATGAGTGTGCGTCCCGGAGGCCTAATTTACTCTACTTTCCCTTCCCGCCCTTTTTCTCAATGCTTGTCAATGTCTGGTTAATATGACTATGTATCCGTTAAATTTCTAAGTACCTAATATATGGGAGTGACGCACTAGATTAATTGCTAGAAGCCCTCTAATGCCGGGCGCTGTCCAATTGGTTTGTCTGTCTGTATTGATTGCTACAATCCATCATGTAAGTGTATTTGACAGTGGTGACAAGTGAAATAATTATTAGATAAGAATCGTTAGTACCAACTTGTTTATCTCGTATGACTTATAACTGTTACTGACTGTACGTTACCAAGTTTATTTAAATTATGATTGATATCTGCGTTCATATTACGAAATAAAAGCGTATGGCTTAATAATTGTAATTGTTAAATGTCGAAACAAATTAGGATCTTCGACATATTTATATTAAAAAGTTGACGATGTCCGTGTGTTTTCACTGCTGGAAAACTTGTCAATTCTCCCATTCTCATTGAGGAAACAAAGTTAGGAAAAACCCCACAAAATTTAAATTTAATGTTTCCAAAGTATTTTCGTGTAAAGTGTTTTACATTATGAGATGCATGAAAAAAATAAAAACACCAGCAGTGCAAACTTCTTTTGTAATGGATTTAAAACAAGTAGAACTGGCGTGGCGTTGTGTGATAAACAGTAGAATGCGACAAGTACGCCCTCTGGTGATATGCCGAAACAAAAGCGTAGCGGTACGTACGTACGGTACTTGCCAACGAATATATAGGTACAAGTTTTGAACGTACGATTGCTTACTTCTTGTATTTAGTTACTGTTTATAAATATTAAAATACTCCTACTCTAAGGAAACATATGTAATTGATGACGAATATGTTAAATTATGATTTAATTACGTCGATAACTTAAAACGGTTATATTAATTTCCAACATTCAAGTATCAGTATTAATCAGCAAGGCATTCATTATTTAATAAACACATAATTATTACGCTGATAACGTATTCACATAACTTTGTTAAGGATGGAATTATTACATAATGCCAACGGAATGTCTACGGTCCTGTTTTATCCCTTTAGACTAAACGGATATTAAGCTGATGGGATTGTCTGGCTGCCGCTCCATTCTGTCTGGATATTTGTACTCTCCCGAATCCAAATATAATAAAAACATACAAAACATCGTCTGTCATTTGTGATTATTTACTAAGAAATAAGACTTAAGACATAAATCATATATTTCTTACTTCTTTGTTTTATTAGTAAGATTGTACAACATACCGAAATAACTTTTTTAAATTACTATATACGAGTAAAATTATAATAACTATAAAACATAAGAACGTACAGAAAAAAAACAGTCGTTCACAACTACATGTGCCAATGAAATTAATCAACTAAACACAATGTAGTGATCTACAAGAAATATTCCAACACTCAAGAAGAGAATTTTATGCTGTAATTAAGTATTACGTAAGCTCGTTCACGTTTTAATTGTAGTCTCGGTAAATAAGCTCGTTAAATCGCTGCGTGGTTGCTGTGTAGCGCGGCGCAGTACAACTTCACTTTTTAATTATATTTTCAAGTGATAATGACTCTTGGAAACACTTCTCTATATCGATAACTTTCTTATATTTAAATTCGTATGTTATTTTAATAAATACACAGATACATGTAATGCTTAGTATTATATAAAAATCTCTGATCAAACCACTGAAAAAAATTATATACTATTGTTAGACTTAATGCGAATTCAATAACAGAATAATGACGTAAGAACGAACTAATTGCGGGACTTTGTTCGGACAGTGAATAAGTGCTTTCCTTTATTCTTTTTCTCCTAGTCGCTTTTACGGACGGCAGTTCAAATGACTGCACATTAATTAATTTCGATCCACGACTCACAGGCGAACGTTTGTTTTTGTTTCACTTGATCGAATCAACTTTTTATCCATTTTCTACAAAGATTTTAATATAAAAAGCATATTTAATGTATGTTTAACTGTCTTACTAATATCATAAATGCGAATGTTTAGTTAAATGGATGTTTGTTAGAAGATATCTTCGGAACATTTCAACGGATCTTTAGAAAAATTAGGCACTGGTCTAAAACATAATCACAGATCACATAGGTTTTTATGTGTTTTTTTTTCAATTCCGCGTGAACTACAGCTAATAAATAAATACTTTTTTGTAACAATTGTTTACAAAATTCGGTAGGAGCCTTGGCTTCTGAACTAGGGTTAAAGCCTATGTTTCAGGGCCAATCCCTTCCTCTTATCTTTAATTCGATATTACATTTAGTGCCAAAAGAAAAATTAATGTTTTTTTTACAATTTCACATATCTGTAATAGATTGTAGTAGGTGTATCAAGGTTTTTTTCTCGAAAACAAAGGTTAAAAATGTTTACGTGATGTTCTCTTTGTTCTACTACATTTAAAACAGGTGGTTTATCTTCTATCTATCATAACATTAACTAGATTACTGCCAAAACTAACAGAATCTGTTAATCAACATTTACATAGACCGACCTCAATAAGTCGATTTAATTATAGTTAATTTTATTAGGGTTACCAACATTGAAATGGTACACTAAAACAAATCAGCTCTTCTGTTGCTCTAATCTAAACTTAAATAACATTTAACTAAAAAAAACATCGTTTAACTTACAAGTTTAATTTCAGTTAAGACTGCTACTGTTAGTAATAATTAAATAGCATTCAACATTTAATTGAATATCGTTTAATTTCCGAGCACGTCCCACTTGAGTTAACATTGTCCGTTGTACGAGTAGAGGACGTTTTGTTCTCTGGGAGGAAGTCGCGTACTCTTCCTGATCCTTTTACGTTTGAATTATAATTACCAAGTCAGACTCATTATAAATTAACTTCTTAACATCTTCAGCTATTGTTCTTGGATAATGGAACAATTGACAATTCTGTAACTTTATAACTCTGTAAGAAGGAAAATTGATTTAAAATACCACGGTTTACTACGTTTCAATACATTCCGAAACGCAACAGTAAGCAATATAATTGTTATTGTGTTGTAATGGTGTTAACTAACATTTAATTTTAGTACTAGGTGTCATCCGCGACTGCCCGCGTGTTATGTAAAAAAACTTAATTAGTAGCCTATTCGTTTCCAGACTACATCTGTGCCAAATTTCACCGAAATCTGTTTAGCCGTTCTGGATATAAATGACCATTTAAACATTCGCATTTGTGATATAACTGAAATTAATATGTTGTAAAGCAAAGAAGAATGTTTTATTATTAGATGTGTTTGCAATTACTAGCTTTAGATGAATAGATGTTTGTTTAAAGGTAACACCAGAACGGTCCCATGGATCTTGCTGAAATATATGTAGAACACAATATGGAAGAACACATAGGCTACTTATTAAGTTTCTTTTATTTCCGCTCGGACGGAGTCGCGGACAACAGCTAGTTAGATTTTAAATTGGACAATTGTAAAGCTCTACAATTTCAGCGTCATTAGGCAAAGCCATATATCACGTACTAACGTGACTTCAATTTGTCACTGCAAAGTGCACACTAATGTGTTTTTGCCTCCAGTAACATGTCAATAAACATGATTGAAAACGTATAACCTAGTCATACATCCTTTATATCCATACAAAAATATGTATCGAAAAAGGCGAAGTACTTACAAGGAATGTTCAGTAGAGTAAAATTGTAACTATTGTTACTTAAAACATTGGCCAACAATACTCCCAAGTACACGCCGAGATTAATCTCGAACTTAACTTCAGATATTAAAAATATAAATAAACTTGTAAACCTCGGATCGGAGTAACTTTTCTATCTAATAAGTAAAACAAGAAGTTTAATTAAATTATTTTTCTTATAAATTATAAAGAACAAACACAGAGTCGTTAGTTAATTTCAAACTATCTATTTTGCTGTACACTTGGCAGATATAACATCATATCGTTTGATAAATCAATTAGGTGTCGAATGATTATTGTTTATTGATTCTTCTTGTTGTAACTCATTTTGAGATCATAAGTTCCTGTCCACAGTTCAAATGATTTGGCTATCATCCAAAATTTGTCTCATTGTGCTGTCTTATATGATAAGATGTATGAGATATACATATTGTAATACATATTCGTAGCTCACCATAATATAATGAAAATATAATTGACGATACGTATCTACATTTATAACTCTAAAATTGGAAGAAACTCAAATAATATAAGAGTTAAATTTTATTACGCAATATAAAGATAAAGAGGCAAAAGTTGTTAAAAATATTTGTTGAAAATTACATTTATTATAGCAATTATTTGATATAACAATTTTACTAAATTGTTGATTTCTTTTATGCCGCAGCATTTTAATAACTGAGAGTGTTCATAATTTAAACATTGCATTGTTGCTATTTTCTAATTTTTTAATTATTTTTCCAACCTCTATCATGCGTTTGAAATCTACAGAACAAAAGACTATGAAAAGCAAACGCTATATGACTATTCCGTTTTTAAACAAACACGGAAACAGCTGGCTGGCGCATCAAAAAATGTAATTTCGTACAAAGGTCCCCACACCACAAAGCACCCACTCAAAGCTGTAACCATGTATTTTCACATAAAATCAGACCTTTTTAATTTGGAAACGTGAATCCAATTATAATTGCCACGTATTTTTTACGCAAGCGCAATCAACTTTTGCAAAGTAAGTTTATGCATCATGGCTCTTTAAAGAACTTCATTCGCCAGCTGATTTAAAGAGTTGGCAAATTGCGGCCTCTGAAAATGAAAATTACACCGGTACGAGAGCAAAAAACATTATAAAGGTAAACTGTATACTTTGTGTTGTGAGAGTCTCTTGGAACATGTTTCGTAATTATTGACTACGTAAACCTATGAGTAATATAGTTATTGCTACGGTTGGACATTCAAAACATATGTTTCATCACATCACGAACCGTACTTCATTGCAGTACGTCAAAGGCATCGTAGTACTAGCCCTTTGACCGTATTCACTCTACAAATATTATACATTCTATATATTGTAGGAAAATAAGTACTAAATTACGTTTGTCTACTAGCTACGCTTCATTTACAGTTTAATATCCGTACACATTGTTATAACTACAGTATGAATACATACAGTAGTTTCATTATTATAAGATTTAAAAATTTTTTTCTTAAAAAATTTGTTCTATGGACTCGACTTAAAAAAAACTCTTTACTTGGTAATTTCAGTTTTGTTTACGACGACGTTGCGATGAAATTGTAAGTGTCGTTAAACATTTAAATACTTACAGTTTAAATTCCCATTAAAGTAATTTAATGGTTTAACTCGAGATGCTTCCCGACGTTAATTTTTTTGTTTAAAAGGTACTTCGTTTAAAAATAACAATTTTATTATATTTAGCGGGTTTTCAACAGTACTACAGGTTTAATGATTTGTGTTGTGATTATCTTTTTTTTAAATAAAATACGGTTGTGATAGTAGCATTATCTCCTTAAGAATTATTTTGCATAATGCAATGCTCGTTTGATGAGTGGAACATAATAGTTCTTTGAATGGTTAGAATAATGGATCATTAATATTTCGTACACGTTTTAAAGTACTGAATTAAATGTCAACTGTTTATATTCATAACATCAATTAATATGCTGCGTTGCTTTCAGAATGACGTCAAAAACATTAAAAATAGACAATTTAAAATTTTGACGAATTTGTATTGTTGACTATCTTATGTTTTTGTTTAATTTGAATAATATATGAAAAATTGTGGAGTAGAAGTTGAAACGCGTTAAGCTATAGAATTACTTAACTGTCTCGATCTAGAAAAAGAAAAAAAAACTATTGAGTATTTAAAACATTTACTACATAGAATATTCTCGTCTTAAGATATAAATTTCGGCGTACCAAACATAATATTTGACCTAGAAATGTCTGATTTTGTCCAAGTTAATATCTTGTACGACACATGAGACAATTCGACGTTATATGTTGATCCCATGAAGAAATCAGACATTTATTACTTTTTGTCTGGATGTTGACCTACTTCTTAGTGTTAATAGAATTAGTATAAGAGAATCATTTACGAAAGTTTTGTTGTAAATATGTAACAGTATTAAGTTGCGTAACGTTTTTCTTTTTTTTACGGTTAAAGAAAAATGAATTCAATATTATTTTATGTTTATCGTGGTCAAAAATATAAAAAGTTAGCTAGTTCGAATTGAAACTGAAAGGCAAACCATCCTAATGGACTGTATATTTATTTTATAGTTATAAATTACGCTTAGATCCAAATTTATATTGATAGATTAAACTCCACACGTCGTTAAAAACGGATCCAAATTTTTAGTTGACACCTTTGGGGCCAACAAATTATTGTTATTTGCGGAGCGCGCGTCACTTGGCAACGGGCCAAACATCGCGATCAATCAGTTGCACTTTGTGATTCACTTTACACCCGTTTCTATATTGTTCCTAGAAATTGACTAACGTTTAAATGCACAGAAGAGCTTGTTAGCAGACCACCGTATTTCATTTCTTGAATTTACTGCTGCAAAACCATCTTCTTTCGAAAGTCTGCGATTATTACGCCTATTTGTACTCTTGAAAACGCGGCTCTGAACAACCAATGTAAATTCAAAATCCAAAGTTTGAAAGAATCAAACGTCATTTGTAATCACCGAGTGTCCATTATACTATTTCATATTTTCATGAAAATTGTTGCAATTTAAAAAGAAAATTAAAAAAATCAATGTATGAAGCTTTAGCGTAAAAAAGTGATACGGTATGATGGTCTTGAATGTTAATAAACTATACAATGATTTGTCTGTCGGTAGGTAATGAGTGGTTAATTTACGCCACGTTTGCGAGTGTAACGCGGTGGTCGGGTAAACAGCGCAAGCAGCGCAGTTCCGTACTCCTCTTTAATTGGATAGTCTGTTTGTAACGCAGCTGCGGGCACATGGCCACCTGCAATAAACATTCCAGCACCTACAACACTGCACTTACAACACTAATAAAAGCATTCTATCTTTGAATGAATTACATTTTGTACTGCACATCACCGCTTTGGTGTGGTTTATCAAATTAATTCGTTTACAATTTTACGAATTAGTTAAGCTATTTTATATAATGGTGTACCTAAACATATGACCTCTAACTATACTATCTATAGATTGTGAACTATTCTTTTTCTTTTTATTTCTTAACAAAACAGCAACCACGTTCCACTGAACTAAAATTGAATAGAATTAGAGCGCGCCCCGTAATTGCGCTAACGCGGGCGCTAATGACACAGAGCGTGGTATGGTGCATCCTTCCGTGTTCCGCACACGTTTCCCATTGTAATTAGCCGTGCACTTCGGAAACGTCGATAATTTTAATTACAACTTGTTGTTCCAGTGGCTATCATTGGATTTTAAACGTGTAACTTTTCAAATACCAAATCCTTCTGAAATGAAACTTTCAGCTTTCAGCAGTTACTTGATTACCTGTTAGTTCGATTTAGGGTTGTCCGAGAAACTAGTCTGATTGAAATAATCCATTTGCCCATGAGGGTGATAAAGATGAAATCTTTATTGTTGCAGCATTCTGTTCGCGGACATCGTAGGCTTCACGGTACTCGCATCGCAGTGCAGCGCCCAGGAGTTAGTGCGTCTGCTCAACGAACTCTTCGGACGATTCGACCAACTTGCCAATGTACGTATTCCATAATCAAATCGGTGAAGTAAACTAATTATAAACTTTGCTGTGTGTGTGTGCTGATGTACAAAAGCGTTTTTTTAGTTGTCCAAAGAATTATATTTGTAATATATATGTGTAGGACAACCACTGTCTTCGCATTAAGATCCTCGGCGACTGCTACTACTGCGTGTCCGGGCTGCCAGAACCGCGCGCAGACCACGCGCGATGCACTGTCGAGATGGGCCTCGATATGATTGATGCCATCGCGTGAGTACACACCTACTTACTACTTTCAGCTACAGTCATCGTAAAAGCTTCATTCTTTACTAGTAATAAGTAACAAAGATTAAATTTCATCTAAACATTTGCTGCAAATTCGTTGGATAGTAAACAAAGTAAAAGCTGTTAAACAAGACACGACTACGACAGTGGACTAAATTATATAGCATACAAAAATTCATTAATATCGAAAAGAGACGTTTCAATATTGATATAACATCTTAAAGTAATTATAAATGTAGTAAAAATAGCAAATAAGTACTTTGAGTTTCATCTAAAACACAAGAAAGCGCAAAAAAATATAGAATTTAAAAGTTTCTTTGTTTAACTGTATACAAGGTTATGAAGTATTATTTATTTTCGTTATGAAAAACTAACAGTTGTAGAGACAATGGATGGCTGACATTAACAAGGCGAAGGTTAAGCAAACGTACTGCAGCTGGCAAACGCATAGCTAATATGCTTTAAAACTTTCCTTTTTACGGTAACAAATACAGTTATTAAAAACGTAACATTATTTAAAAAAAAACATATAAGATTCATTTCGTATTATTCGCGTTACACTGATATGATTCCTTCTGGATTATTGGCAATCAATAAAAAAATCATCGGTAGACATTTTGAGTAGATTAACGATTGTATGCATGCTAAACTAAATTTCTGTGAAGATGTTCACATGTCAGTAATGGTGTTATTGTTAGCAGCCCTAAGTATATATGGTATCATGCGAGTAGCGTTACCAGGTATTCGTAAAAAGCCGGACATACGTAGGTTTTTTGATAGCGAGTCCGGCTAAAATAAACGATGTCCTGATTGCAAACGAGAGTGGCCGAGCACAATAATGTAGGTAGTTCGGCCAAACTGACTGGTCTGTCCGGCTATTAGGTTTGGCGATCTGGTAACCCTATATGTGAGGCATGTCGCGATATGCTATCTGTATGTTGACAGTGATGTGTTGGCAAAAGGCAAAGGTCCTGTTCAATAGTTTCATTGTCACGGACATGCGATATCCTGGACAACTTTATGTCTGATTTATGGTCACTGATAGGAATTACAAGAAAACAAATTAAATACAACGTGTTTCTTATGAATGCATTCAAATTTCTTATAAGATTTCATGTTATTGATCCTTGGTTGACTTGGTTTTAAAATTTAATGGGTTACCTGACAGATTTTTCAGACCTTACAAAATCAATCGACTGTTAAAGTAGAGCACCACTCTAGGTCTAACCCTCAAGTCTTCATTATTGATGATCTTTGATTGATTGATGATGATTGATTGATCATTGTTATGATTATTTTACAAGAATTATTAGAGTGAATAAACAATATTGTAGCGATTCTTTTTTCTTTTAAAATATTGATCACTTAAAATATAGTATAATACAAAAATATGCTGATATAAACAAGTATTGTACAAATATTGAATTTATATATGAAACAACAGTAGGCAACCAACACTTATGAAGTGGCCGCAAACCACAAACCTCAAGACTGTTACATCTTTGCGCCGCCGACACGCGGATGATGTTTCCTATTTGCGGGAATGCGGCAGACCTTATTATATCGGGTTTTATTGACATATCCCGAGGAATTTATCATGCGGTCTTACCCAGTTCGTATAAAAGAAAAAAAAGCAAGATTATGTTTCTTTATGACTCTAGTTTTTGATGCAAACAGGTGCATTTTATACAATGGCTAATTTATGCAAACAGAAAGGAACTAACATTTTTTTAATTTAAATGATCTGCGATGTATAACTCAGAATCATTTAATAGTAACTTAATGTCGATTTAATTGTGTCAGTTACAATACCGTGTAAAGTTTAACTGGAACCAAACCTTTGTCGAAGTCAGGTGAGGCTCTTAATATGCCAGCTAGTAGCAAAAAGGTTATGTTTCCTGGAAGTACATAGACATAGTTTACTTCTTGTAATAGTGTTCGGATCTCTACCCCGACCTTGGCCACGTTAACGACCTACATTGAACTTGTCACCACGTTTATTGCTATACTAAACAGTTAATTATAACAAGATCATAAAATTTTAGACGTGTGCTGTTATGACACATTTTTAGTGTCTTAGTGTTTGTGATATTTTTTGTAGGGCAATATTATTTATAAAAGTACTACAATTAAAACAACAATTAAAGAGTTTTTTTGATGGTGAACGTTGTAAAAAAAGTATCAAGCTTGGGTTGATTGTTTATGAACATTTCAAAGAATGGCATGATATCTAAACTATATTTTTACTTAAAGCACATACAGATGTGTTTTTTTTCTAATATAATGTCTACGCTATAGTTAGTTTTATAACCCATATTTACATTCGGAAAATCTCGTAAGACAGCATTAAGTAAATAATTAAACAGCTAAACAAAATGCAATGTTTTGTTCAAGGCGAACTTTAGTCAATTTTGTTCCTGTCCCAAAGTGTGCGATACATTCAGCCGTATTACTAATTAATAACATAGACATACTAAACTGATATATAAACACGGCTAAACACTCACGTATATACGTCCGGTGGCGGCAATCCGCGAAATAATACCAGTACCACTCATCCTGATGAAGGGCCTCCGATGGGCTCGAAACTAGTCGGTGCCGCCACCGGACGTATACACGTGAGTGTTTATATATCAGTTTAGTATAATGTCTCACGAAAGTTTGAATAATTTAATAACATAGACATAGTTTAATAATATAAAGCCGCTTGGATCAGATGTATCAAGCATATCCTGACCGCAAATATTATGAAGTATCTGTTGTGTTCACAGCACTGCTCTACAATAACTTGTACAAACTTATACATGTTCTTAATACAATTTATGTTATGTAACTCGTGCGGTACTACTCTGAATTATTTATTAGTTAAATAGAGCTAACAATGTTTGCGAACAAAGATAGGATTAAGTATACAAAATTGTACTACAATTTTGTACAGATAAATAAGACTATATATGTATATATATACAGTCGCCCGCGTCTCCGTCCGAATAAAAAAAATCTTAATAAGTAGCCACTGTGTTCTTCCAGACTATGTCCTATACAATGCCAAATTTCAGCGAGATTAGTTAGACGGTCTGGAGATACCTTCGAAGAAACATCCATCCATCCATCTAAACATTACCATTTATAATATTAGTAAGTAAGATTTCTATACGTAATAATAGTTTGCGTCCCGGAGGTCTAATTTAGTCGTGTTTCTCATCCCACCCTTTTTCTTATAAGTAGAGAATGGAAAGTGGAAGTGGACTTTCTGGATGAGAGGATGCATGGAAATGGAAAATATTTTCTTTCTGTGCATCCTCTCCTCCGTCGATTAAAGGTGGCCGCTCGCTCGTTTGCCACCTTATGATATAAAAAAAAAAATAGTCAACTAATTTAATCCATACAGCAGGTAAACATCAAACATATAATTACAAAGTCTTAAGTTATTGTTAACTTTACGTTAACTAATATCATAAAGTAAGGAATCATTTACGATCATATTTTTATAGATGTTTAATATTTATATATTTTTGTTATTTGGTCTTCAGTTTTTAACATTGAAGGAAATTCGGCCTACTTATTCCTACAACTATTCTGTAATTGGAACAGTATTCTAATTAGGAAACGTTCTAGGTGTTGAACTTTTAGACGTATAATGTATTTGGCTCATTGCCTCAATTTTCATAATGGTAAAAAGATATTTTCGAATTTTAGCAATTTCATTTCATTATTTTTTGTATACCGAATCATAATTGTATAAACAATATTGGTTAAATAATGAGTTAGAACTATCTGACTTTTTCAATCTTAAAGTATATTTATCAAACAAAACATTCTAAGTCTCTCGTTAACAACGGATTCCTACATAAAATCGCCTTCATTACAAACGGATCAACCTGTGTAAGGTTAGAATAAACGAAAAAATAAATGATTTTTTTCGGATAGATTACGCGATTTGTTTAAGCGTATGAAGACCTTTTAGTTTCCTTTGAACTACATAATACTATATAACACATAAGTATATAAAAGGACTAAATATTTCTAGCAGTAGGCGTTTTTGCAAAATACTGTTTGATTCGCCTTAATTAACGTTAGTTAAATAGACTAGACATCTTGCGACATTACATACGTTTTGATGCAAACCGTGTTGAAGCTCCGCTGCAGACAATAGACCGGCAACAGCTGGAGGCCGTGAGCTGAACAAAACTAATCTAAAACAAACACGAATCTGACGGGTCTGTGACTCCGTCTACAATTTATGTTACAAATTTTATATACTAAAACCTTTGTTACCTTAAGACAAATATGTGCGACTATTCCTTTTACTAATGAATAGATAACTAGATGTGAGTGCATCTTGATGCATCCATACAATCGTACGTAATATATATTAGTAAAGCAATTTCTGTCGTAGTCTATTCGCAACTTTTCCTCAAATATTTTCTATTAGAAAGTCAAGTGGAACAATTCTAACAATAACATTATAGAGTAGTCCTTTATCTGAAAGGGTTATATGAACTCGATTATTAGATTACCCTTTACCACACCCTAAGGTTCACGGGCGTGAAAAGTTACGCCGCTGACGCATAGTCAACAAAATATTTAGAGCGGAATTAATGCGCTACGTGAACAATAAATTATAACAACGACCGACTCTACCACACTCATAACATGCATGTACTCTGGTTATTTTAAGACGGCTAATAGGAGACAAGACGTAGTTACGTAGTTTTAATTGCCCATTAGTTTTTAACCTGCTTGTACACTAGACAAACTTTAAATCTCTTTTATAATTTTAATAGGATCTACTTTATTTAAAATGTTACTAAACTTTATGGTCTTAAAACATTAAATTAGTTATTGTAGTTGTCATGTTTTCGGATTTATTGTTCGTTATTACTTTTGTTGTAGGTGTAACCCAAAACGGTTATTTTACTAAAATTTTAAAATAACCTTTTAAAAAATGTGTTTCATCAAATATAATGATGTCACCCTAGGCCACATATAAAACAAAGGAGGCAAAATATAAAGATCGATGTCAATCCTAATGTAGCTGTTTTTCGGTAATTCGGCTTTCTTCATGACTTTATTTTCGATACAAAAATCTGTGTATGTTGATTTATTTTAACACATTCGTATAAGTTATTTATACGTAAAACTTGAGTGTGTACGTGTCTTTGGTACTCCTAATAATGATGGACGGCTACACTTACACGCACTCTGAATAAAATACTTCTGTTATTTTATTTTCAAACTTTGCAGTTGACATTTAGACAAGCTCTTTTCAATCTTAGTTTTATGTAACGATATATTATATTAACGGCCGGAAACAATATGCAATCCTTGATATCGATCTGATAATTTGAACGGCGGAAATGAACAGATACGTATGACTGGCTAGCTGCATTGAAAGGAACACGAGTAATGTATGACATTTAGGACTTTTTAAAATACACTGTCAGCATAAAGGCAAAAGGGAATCCTTAAACATGTTTTAAGTAAGCAATGCACTGAGCGCACTCTCGAAGGCAGCACTTTGCATTTTAAGACAGATTTTTAAATACTTTCAGAATAAATTTCTGCCAAGTTTCCCTTCCGTCCTTCCTTCTGCGTCGGTGGCTCATGGGTTAACTACTTGACTTGCAATCTGGTCCTGAGTTCGAATCCCGCCATGTACCAATATGTTTTTCGATTTCCGATTTACATATGTACATTTATCCGACGTTCTTACGGTGAAGGAAAACATCGTGATGCAACCTGCTTCTATCTGAGAAGAAATTCAAAGATATGTGTGAAGTCAACCAACCCGCACTTGGCCAGCGTGGTTGACTATGGCCTAATCACCCTCTCCGAGCCCCTCGATGGGGACGTATAGTGAGCTGATGATGAAGTTTCCCAGTTTAAAAAAATGCTATTCCAGAAATATTGTGGCTTAAGTTTTCATAACACAAAATTAATAATAATAATGAAATCATTTGAACGTAAAATGCTCCGATTTTCTTTTAACTGACGTTCCTTTACTTTTGCTCATCTTAATATACATCCATAACGTATTTTTGCCAGCTAGCAGAGAAATAGAAAAAACTAATTTCTTCTTTGATATTTACACTGCCACTATTAATGTTTGCGCGCCAAATAGCCTGTCATCTGTCAAATATATAATGGACAACCACAGACAATTCATGAATGTGTCCAACAACAATTTTTAGCTTGACTCACAGATATTCTTAATATTTTCTTTATTGCGTTATTTTAAAATCTTGAAGCTAATGCATTTTAAAATTAAATTATAAGGAATAAACATCAATCTTTTTCTGCTTTTACACGTGTTCTACAATTTAATAACGCATTCGTTACAAAAACAAACTATATTGGAAAGTTTAAAGTCATACATCTTATAATGTTGTTATCAACGATCTTGAAAGATTTACTTGCACAATGTTAATAATATAAAAGTAATAAATTTTACCGACCATTTGTTTAAGTGTGATTATTTTTCCTTCATACTCCAGGAAATGTAGGCTCAAGTATCTATTCTAGTAAATCATTTATCTCCTATCTAAACTAGATGCTTTTATCAGAATTCTTTTGTTCGTACATTAATAGCAAACCGGGTTAGAACGTGCAAAGAGAATTAAAAGGTGTTAAAGCTTTTAACATACAATCTCATGCTGCTTATAATTAATTTTACAGTTTTTTTTTTATTTAAAGGTTGATTGTTGCCTAGTTAGAAGTACTTAATGTAGAAAGCTCATAAAACTGACTAATTTCAGTATGAGACAAGATACATACGCATAGACCACAGAATAGACACAAAGAGATCATTGTAAGTCATTAGATGGTCGTCAAGGTTGACTTACCATTTATGAATTATATTTTTAAACAAGTGAGATTGTTACGTGTCGTTTTAGCAATAAGTATTTTTGCAGTTCTGTGGTAGAGGCGACGGATGTGCAGTTGAACATGCGTGTAGGTATACACACAGGCCGCGTGTTGTGCGGCGTGCTCGGCCTGCGTAAGTGGCAGTACGACGTCTGGTCCAATGATGTTACTCTTGCAAACAACATGGAAGCCGGCGGGGAACCGGGGTAAAGTCTATACATATATTTACGTGTGACTTATCTATTAAATACAATTCAATCTAATTGTGTTAAGTGAGGATATTTGTTAGGCTAACAATGGCCAGTGTTAGATAATACATATAAGTATTTCAGACTTATGGTAGAACCCGCAAATTATCTGTTGGAAGTTGTGCGTAAAATTCTCTATTTTAATGATAGGTAAATAAAGCTTAGTGTATTTTTTAGTTACAAATTGTAATATGACTTTAAATGATAAATTATTTGTGATGGATTCAAATCAATTAGGTATAACGTATAAATGTCAATGTACTATGAATCAATGATAACGCGCCGCAGTCGAGTGCCATTGATAATGTCAAGGCACGTGGTGATTTATTGTGACCGCTATTGTGGCCCTTCATGTCAACCAGACACTCTGACACTGCTCCCGCATTATTATGAATATCAAATACATTTTAACAATATAAATTGTAAGTTATATTCACATTTTTAAATGCAAAAGGTTTAAGCCATATTTCTCTAATCCCGCAAGTTATAACTACTGCTAACCGTTGGTTTCTGCGATCAAAATCTCTTTTAAAACTTGTCATTAGCGTTGTCATCTTTGACAAAATATAGATAACAATGTGTTTCAAACTGGGATGCTTGACTTAGAAACCTACGGTAAGGTAGGTATTCTAGTTGGCTTTGAAATTTTTTTCGTAAATCTTTGTAGGAACAGAGACAGAAATCATCGTTTTAAGTTTGTCTCATCTCATACGTTTACAGCGTATTGTTAAGTAGTGCATAATGTTTTGCAGACGTGTGCACGTGACGCAGGCGACGCTGGAGTGCCTCGGCGGCGCGTACGAGGTGGAGCCTGGCCACGGTGGCACTCGCAATGCCTACCTGCGCGACCACTCCGTGCAGACCTACTTCATTATACCGCCGCCCAGACGACGAAAAGTTCGTTCATATACATCTCATTTGAATACATTCGGTTTGTGTGTAACTGCCGATTTTTAGGTGTCGTCGTGAAAGATCTATAAATTGTTTACCTTGCTGTGAATAAAACGTAAACAATCTTTGATTGTTAGTCCATATAAGACAATATTATAGTAGATTGTCTTAACTATTAATTTTATTGCTTTAAAAGTATTTATTTTTTTGGTCACTTAGGGAATACCTAAGTGTAGACTCTGAGTACGGGAGTAATATTTTGAACTGGAGTTTAGAAACGTGCGCGTGTTTCAGATGTGCCTTTCCGCGGGCGTGGGCCTTGGTTCGGGGTCACGTCGCAAGCTCTCCTTCAAGAACGTCTCTAACGTTGTAGTGCAACTGCTGCATTCCATCAAGTTCAATGTCGATGTACCCTTCTCCAACATGGCCGCTTCGCCACAAGAACTGAAGGCAAACGCCGCCAGGAAGGTACTAATAATACCAAAGAAACGCGTCCTGTTCCACATTATCTATGTATTTATAAATATTTATTTTTCTTTATTGCACTTAACGTTTTTTCGAGTCTTTTGGACACGACTACATGATGCTTAGTCCTTGTCCGAATCTTTATCTTGCTCTTTGTTACACGAGTGATTTATATTTAAATGGGAAATCACTTTCACCGCAAGGTAAGTTTATTTTATTTATTTTGTTCTGAAATGATATTTTTAATCGTCATTAACTAAATTTATTTAGAATAAAAATGAAATAAATTAGTTTTAATTTAAATATGGTATACGATGAATGATTAATGTAAATGCATTTACCATTTAGCATTCGTATAAGTTATTAATACTAGTCGGTAGATATATTAATATAGATCTTGACTAAATATTATCTTAGTGTCATGTTGTTTCATTGTAACTTGGTGGCATATGTTATATGGGCAGTTACCAGTAACAAATTAAACCTCAACATAAATAATTCACATACAAATCCGCTGAATATAAGTACAATAAACGTAGCGAAAACAGATTACGAAATGTCAAGATTTTATTATGTTTACTGTCGTCGCTATATGGCGTGGTATGTTAGGGCATCAGGTAGGGCAGATATGACAGGGTAGGGCAGGGCCGTGCGTGGTAGGAGGAGGGTACAGGGTTGGGGTTGTGCCAGGTGCTGGACCTGCGGCGCGCGCTGCACGCGGAGCCGGGGTCCGCGGAGGCGCTGCGGCTGGCGGCGCTGCGCGGCGACGACGTGAGCGCACCAGCCGCGCCCGCTGCCCCCGCACCCGCCGCTCCACCACCCGCCGCCGCCCCGCACCACCACACCTTCGACGCCGTCATGCAGCACCACGCCCTGCGCACACATCCCACGGTCGCACCCCACCACACACACATAAACACACGCACACATGCACACACACACAATAAAACACTTACTCCTACACATCCGCGCTAAATAAAAACCACGAATATTTTAACAGTTGTTTTATCTATGTTTTTTATGAAAAAGCTCTGACTGACAAAGCGATTTTTATTTACTATCGATATCATATCATATTCTTCTAATTCAAAGATAAATAGTTTATCGCGGATGCGTACACTGTGCATGAAGATGCAAACTGTATGATGACTCTGACACGGCACACAAACAGTTCAATGTAGGTTGTGGGGTCTTAGAACATGGTTTACTGGACATAAATCTACAAGCCACGTTTCTACTTCTCCCACAGTTTTGATTTTCGCTTAAGAAACTTGTACATGAAACGCATTGAAACGAAAATTCCGATGCTTTTCATATGATTGTCGAATGATAACCTCGCTTCATGGTTTTCTAGTAGTTAGTATGATTTTCGAGTGGTAAATGAACTAAATCTGTGGTGACGATTTACGCCGAGGCTTTCTCACGAGTACTGCTCAATTAATTTCGAGAGGAGTGTTCCACACACGCCGCTTTGCACCTAACACGACTTTCATAGTGTCTTTCACCGGTTGAACCACCCACATTTTTCCACACTTACAACCCACTTTTATGACATATACTAGTTGCCAATCTCTCCTCAAAACCGGTCCGTTTAAGCACATTTTTACTACTGTATCTGTGAAATCATAAACGTATTGCTTATTCAAATGTTATCTTATATTTTCCAATGCCGATCGAAACCGAAAAAAGCTTAATCCTTCGTAAGTAATTCCAACTCTACCTTTACAAAACTCTTGGTGTTTTTTTCTTTGATATAATGAACCCGCGCTCGGCAGAACACCGGCGACTAACATACGATGTCTGCTCGTTGTTTTTCAGATAATCCGACCTTGGACTTTAGTTCCACAACAAATGCCCGATGAAACAGTAAGCGCAGACAAAAAGAAAGATGTTGTTGTGTATTATTGTTCTCCCCCGTTGACCGGGCGACCGCAGTGGCGCCCTCGTGCGATAGGTACTCGATGTTGTGTATGACCACACGCAGGCGGCGGCCGACGCCGACCTCCGCACCTCTCTTCTTCCAATACAGTTCCATTGATCGTGTTGAGGACAGTGTCAGAGCGACGCGAGTATTCAACTATACACTATCACTCTCTCTGTCTCTCTTTGACTAATTCGCTTTCGAATTGTGATACTGTAATTTTCTTAAGATTGTTTTTTTTATTGAATTTTGATTGAGAATAAAATTGAACGCACCAAAATGAGTTTCACTCGCTGCCCTACGCCACCTCGCGCACAGCATGGCATGATCCTCGCCTAACTTGCATGTGATCCTATAAATATAACAATTATTATATATAACATAGTTTTATGCTTGATTGATTTTTAACTCTAATTATGCTTTTTTTAGTATTTAGTTAAATATTATAAATTTATACAGATATTTGTGTCTATTTAAAAAAAAATCTTTAAGAAGTCATAACAATAATCTTAAAAAAATAATTAAAAAGAAATAAATTTCAGTAAGTCTATTATGGGTAACAGAAACAGCTATATATCCTAAACGATATATGTTTCAAGATTTTCAAATGTTTCTATTTACAATTTATGTCTCTTTTCTGTTCATATTTTGTTCTATTGCTATTTTAATAATGCGATGCTGCTTCGGACTCTGGAACTTTTCCATTCTAAGGTCAGTTTCAAAACTGAATTGAGCATGACGGCATGCGGTGACCCAACGTGTACCCAGTGTCTATGTACCTACCTACAAATACCTCTCTTAATGACTTCACATTGTTACTATCCCGATATATGTTTCTCCCTATACCTAATCGATGTACCCATAATAAATTAGCAACAATAAAAATATAAAGATTTCATTAGTTTGACCGATTTGATATGATTTAACAGAATAAAGTGACAGAGAAGTTCAAGCGTCCATTGAAAAAGCGGCACTCATCTGTGTACCATCAGCCGACCAACCGCGTCAACAAGTACCTCGCGCAGGCGATAGACGCGCGCTCCGTGCACCGCGAGAAGGCCACACATGTTCACCTCCTCACGCTCTGCTTCAAGGACGCAGAGAAAGAGGCACAGGTAACCTAACTTATCCACCACTCATCCGAAACAATCAGGATACAATCCCGGCAACAAGTTTATGATAGTATTTCAAAAATTATCACTTATCACATGTACCCTTTTAACTTACGTTATAGAAAAATTATGTTTTACGTATGGTTTTCTGGTTGAATTTCAGTATCGGGCGTCAACAGACGGTGGATGGGCGGGGTCTTTAGGGGCGGCGCTGTGCGCTCTGGCGGCGGGCGGCGTGTTGCAAGCGGCCATATTACCGCGCACCACCATCCTGCTGCTGCTCTTTGTCACCGCCTTTGCGTGGTCAGCTGCAGTGCTGGCTCTCACCCTGGCGGCGCGACTGAGGCTAATACCCTGCGATGTATCTCGACCATTCGCTCTCAGGAACGCGATTACGACCTTTACGATTGTTCTGGGTTATGCTGTTGGACAAGTTAATGTGGTAAATGGATACTTGCGATAATTTTTTCAGTTTAGTAATACTTGTATATTTATAATGTTTATGTATTTTCCAGGTGACATGCCGTGAGATCGACGTGTGTCGGAACTTAACCGAGAATGTAACAACAATGTCAGAGATCCGTGAACTGCGCGGAGGTCTAGCAGCCGCGCTGTGGTCAGCGGGAGACCACCGCGCCTGTCCAGTACCGCTGTACATCGCACTGGGTTGCTGTCTCGCTGTCCTCACAGTTGCCGTCTTCCTCCGCCTGCCGATACTCATCAAGGGCATACTGTTGGCTGTCATCACAGCCGGCTACGTCTCCGTCATACTTGCCTATCACAAAGACCTCTTTGATTGCTACGATATGATGACGGAGTAAGCATCAAAACAGTTTTATACTTATGTATTCGCAGTGTTCCGTTTCGAAACTCTAGGAAAAACTTTTATTAGTAAAAATAAAGTTCGACACTTCGATTTATCTCGACTTTTTTCTAGAAAATAGCAATCATCAAACCGCTTCCTTCTTCCAGTTTTTGGTAATAAATAAATATACTTTATATTATGTGGTCAGCTTCGTTTGTCTGTATAGTGTGGGCGTGGTGGGGTCAGCGTGGTCGATGTGCCTGTGGTCGTTGCTGCTGGCAGTGGGAGTGTTGCTGCACGCGCGACAGACAGAGTGGACCGCACGCCTCGACTTCCTCTGGCAGGCGCAAGCGAGAGACGAGAAACGAGACATGGACGCGCTACAGGTATCCCTCCCCTTCCACTGACGCATCTCCACAGAAGTATACAGCTGTCTCTGTTTATTTACGTAGAGTGAGTGAGATGATAAACTTTGTTGTAGGCGTCCAACAAGAGGATATTGTTCAACTTGCTGCCCGCGCACGTGGCCACGCATTTCTTAGACAACCAGTTCAGAACTAACATGGTAAGTATTTCATAAAGTCTTTGCAAAACCTCTCTCCCATCTCTTTTTTCTAACTGCATTACATATAGTTTCTGATATCGGCATTGGTGAAAAGTCTGTATATTATGTAACTTATTTAACTGCGCACGTACATTTGACTCATATTCACGCTAATCGCTACTTTTCATTCAAATCCATTCATTTCATCATTCATGCTTGCTTTACCTTGCACTATACACACCAAAAGGAGCAAGTGACAATTTTTAAATATTCAAAGAAACAATAATTTATTAACAGAAAACGTCGTTAGATTTAAACACATGTTTAAACATAATTATATAGATCGTTAGTTATTTTTATAGTAACTACAAACATAAAGTTTCCAAAGATAACTATTTATTTTAATATGTGTAAAAAAACAACAAACTTGAAATAATAGAAACACTGTACAAAAAAAATATAGATATAGTAGTAGGAAGATTGTCACTTAGTCCTGACGTGTGGGGGGTGACAAGACGCATGGTTGGCAGGACCTGTACCACCAGTCGTACCAGCGCGTGGGCGTTGTTTTCGCCTCCATCACCAACTACCACGAGTTCTACATGGAGTTGGACGGAAACAACCAGGGCATGGAGTGTCTGCGGCTGCTCAATGAAATCATTGCCGATTTTGATGAGGTAACTACTAAGAATTACTAGTTTTAAGAATCAACGGATGGAGAATGGACGTTGTTTTGTTGGCTTGTTGTTTGAAAATTCATTAATTTAAATTAATTTCTTTCAGCTCTTAGGTGAAGACCGTTTCAGTCCAATAGATAAAATCAAAACAGTTGGATCGACGTACATGGCAGCCGTCGGCCTCATCCCTGACAAGAAGATGACGGACGATCCCAGCACCAGGAAACACATGGCCACTCTTGTCGAATTTGTGTTTGCGATGCGAGACAAGTTGAAAGATATCAACGACAACTCTTACAACAACTTCATGCTGCGCGTTGGTCAGTTTCAACTTATATACAAATATGTATTTAAATCTATAAGTTTAATTCTTAACTTTTTATGTATTTTACACTTTTTTAATTCTTACACAGGAATAAACGTCGGACCTGTCGTCGCTGGAGTTATAGGCGCGCGAAAACCACAGTACGACATTTGGGGCAACACCGTCAATGTAGCTTCACGGATGGATTCCACCGGCCTGCCCAACCACACGCAGGTCACAGAAGAAGTCTACCAAGTGCTGAAGGACATGCCCTATCAGTTCGTCTGTCGAGGGAAAGTTAAAGTGAAAGGCAAGGGCGAAATGACGACTTACTTTTTAACGGACCGAACGCTAGACAACGGCGGCGGTCAGAACAATTCCAACGGTCAACCTCAGAACCCGCCGTCGGCGTACGGCGGCGTCGCCACTCCGCTCGCCATGCTGCAGAACTCCGCGAGGCGTGCCGCCGCACAACCCTCCAGGCTGCCGCCGCTGCGGGAGTCCACGGGCTCGGGCGAAAACGAGCCTCTCCTGCCTCCTAATGGACAACAAAATGGAAACAACCATAAAGGGACGAAGGGACGTCGAAACAAGGATCAAGACGACAACCCGCCCCCGCCTCCGCCCCACGGGATCTCCGCCAACCCCAGATGGCCGCCGCCGCGGGCCCTCGTGCCGCCGTGGCCGCGGCCACAGGAGCCGAGGCCCCCGGTGGTGCACAAGAGGAGGCCGCCCACGAGACTGCCGAGGCCGCGGTCGAGCGAGAGCTTGCCCCTAGCGCGGAGTCCTCGAGTCCACTCGTCCGCAGACGAGCTCAGCTCCCTCACTCGCTCGCCCAGCCTCAGCTCCTCCGACGAGAGCTACTCACGCACCACCGACGCCTCGCCCTCCCCGCCGCGCCCCGCCGCCTGGCTGCCTCCCGCGCGCCCCTCCCGCAACGACATCACCTCCGCCTACGACTACCCCGTCCTCCGCACCAATAAACCCACCGCTAATGTTATTAACGAATTATACGCGAAACATAAACTCTCGAACAAACCGGTCCTGGAGGACAAGATTCTCGACGACATCGGCTATCAAAAGGAGGAGGAAAAGTTGCATCGGAGCATCTTGAACATGCTCCAGACATCTGCGAAACGAGACAGCTGCAGTCAGACCGACAAAAAGGACGTATCGAGTCGCCTGGCGCCGAGGACCAACTCCTTCTCCAGCTCCGGCAGTCGGCCGACCAACTTGAAGCACCTGAACCACGACGGCAGGGAGGTGTTCAGCAAACGCAGCCCCTCCGACGTCGCCTGCGTGCCGCCCTTCGAGAGAGAGATACAGAGGCTTCTAGACGATAAGAATATTATTATGAACAATCCTCCTAAAAATGAAAGAAAGGATCTGAACCTTGAACTTAGGTAAGAAAGTAAAAATGCAAAAAGAAACTTAAAAATTAGTTATGTTCATCATAAATAAATAAAATGTTAGTTTAAAAATAATTTTAAAAGGTAATTTCACCTCATTAGGAGTCAGAACTCGTCGCTGGAAGTGGGGCGCAGCGCCAACAACAACAGCAGCCCGCTGCACGCGGTTGGACTGGCCGCCATCGCGCAGTTGGCGCGCCGCGAGCCCAGCCCCGCGCCCACGCACCCGCCCCCGCCCGCGCCCACGCACGCCCACACCCATGCCCACACTGACTTCCCCGGCGTTCTGCCCACTGACGTCGTCGTGTGTCTGCCCTCGCGCGACAACACGCCCGGGTGAGACAACATACACAACTATTCATTTTGTGTACTTTTACATACATCTTTTGCAAGTCCACGGCAACAGTTAGCTCTTGAGATGTCTGCATTATATTTTGTTTGTTTTTAACAGCGGCACCTTCGATAGAAAAATCGATAGCAGTACCAAAGAAAAACACGAAAACGACGCTCACGAGCGACTACATAACCGGGTTCGTAATCACTCCACGATAACATAATACGACATAAATAATCCACTTTTAAAACTTATATTTCTTTTGAAATAGGTTACGACTTCGAATCACAGAGAGATGAATCTGTACGGGGAGAGTCAGTCGGAGTGGAGCTCGTCGTGCTCGGATGGCGAGGGCGACGGGGAGGGCGAGGGGGAGTGCGGGCAGCCGGAGAGCACGGGCTACACCACCGACGACCCCGCGCTGGAGAACGTATCCATGCTGAACGAGGCTGGCCTCACGGATGCAGAGGCGGCCCTCAGCGACGTCAACTCCTGCTACTTCGACCGCGACGACGACGTCTCCTCCCGCGCTTCCTCCCGCCTCCTCGACTCCGAGGCGCTCGTCTCCCTCGAGAGCCTCAGCGCGATATACGACTCGGATGAGCCCGCGCACAGGTACTTGGCGAACATACGCACCGTCAGCGAATCTATAACGAGGAACTTCGGCCAACCTGCACACGTTACTGACGGCGAGAGTGATGTTTAGTGAACGCTCTTGGCAGTGGCATGCTTATTGCTTCCGATATTTTTAGACAAACTTGTACTTTATCAATGGTTGCTTCGTGATGTGTTGTGATATCGAAGGCGATATAAAGGATCCAAAGATACATAATGAAGCGTTCTGTTTGGCTCTCTAACAGAAAATACTCAAAATTTATTGTTACAAATCGATTTGTTTGAATTTCATCGAGTTGCGTGTCAATGCCAAAGATTTAAATACATATTTACTGGAAGAGATCT
Organism: Papilio xuthus; assembly: GCF_000836235.2. Classification (NCBI taxonomy): domain Eukaryota; kingdom Metazoa; phylum Arthropoda; class Insecta; order Lepidoptera; family Papilionidae; genus Papilio; species Papilio xuthus. The sequence continues at coordinate 1,081,834 of NW_013533761.1, forward strand.
GAATTTTTAATCGATCAATAAGAAGATTATGAAGATATTTTCATGTCCGATCTTGTATGTATTTTAATCTTTGGTGCTGTAAAAAGTGCACAGTTTAACATTAGTGATATTTAAAATCGAATATGACATTTATTTCCCTTTTTGCCTTACAACAAAGTAATGTATTACGTGTAAATTGTCAATATGTATGTAGTTATGTTAGGCTGTATATTGGTGTACAGTCGCCGTGAGACGGCTCCCAGAGTTACGGTACGCATGATCTCTACAATTGTAAGGTGCTCTCAATTAGAATTATTCGTCGTTTATCTTGTGATAATGTTGTAGGGAGTTTTCTAGCGACCAATATCTGTGAGTCAGTGTATATTAGGGCTGGCCCCTCACCTGTACAATGTATCGTTTCAACTATAATATATAATGTATTGTGAATAGTACATAATGTTATAAGGATTTTGCATTTCAATACATAATAGATTAGTGGTTACCATATATCCAAATAAGTTTAATTGATTATTTACATTAACTTTTAAAAAGTGAGGTTATTAAAAACTTGTATCCTTGTTTCTTATCTGACATGACGTAGACTATATTATTTATATCAATCTAAAGATACGCAGTAGCACAAAATAATTTCGATTTAATATTCGTTCCTGAAGAATTATTTCATAACAATTATTATAATACGATGATATGATTAATTCACTTATTTCCCCGTTGACATTAACTACTCCATTATTTTCTTCTAGTCACATCATCTCTTATTTTCTGCACTATATTCCTTGATGACGTCATCGTGCCATTATTAAAAATAAAATTTACTTTATCGTTACAATTATTACAATTAAGTCACAAATTATGTGACCAAAGTAATACCTCATAATATAAACGATATTTTCTGTATTTTAAAAAGCTCTCGACATATTTTACGTTTTAGCCATACGATATTTATATTTTAGTGTTACAGTTTAATTTAACATAGTACAGTGCCACATATCGGTCGGTTGTAGGTAAAGAATATAATAAAAAAACTGGACAATAGTACAACCAAAAAATAAATACCATTTAGTGAATATTTGTTGTAGAATATTCTCCACGATGGAATACAAATTTTAATAATAATCAATTGTCAATTTCTTATAATAGATGTAAGCAGTAATTGATTTTAAATAATTTTCGCTTCTGATTTGACTCGGGGATACTGTTATAGATTTAGGGCGAGCGTACTTAATGCTATTGTTTCCATTGCTGTGTATGACTCAACTTGAATCAATGCGTTAATCGCGAAACACAAAATGGACGTAGTTATTGTAATTCATGTCGATACAGTATTGTTTACATAATTTTTGCCTTGGTATTGAGAGTATAGTTAATATATAAATAGTGGTTCATTATTAACAGGCGTTCGGTGCCTTTCAACTAGCCTCTATTTAATGTATTTGATAAATAAACTTATAGTATACTCGTGTGAGGTCTTATGATGTTAAGCAAATTGATTTTCACAACTTTTTAATGTATTTCTTATAATATTCGCTATTTTAAATAACCGGGGTGAAGTTGGCCATAATTCAAATTAAACAAAATATAGTATCGTACATAACTCGATAATTTGATTGTGTGAAGTTGGCAATAAGTTACGCTAATTTTGTCAAAAGATGATGTTATACTATTACCGACAGCAATTACTAAACCGTTAACTTTAGTCTAACTTCAAATTATTTTAGTAAAACTAAGAATGTTATTTGACATTTCTAACCTAACTTCAGCTTAACTCCGGTTAAACAGGTTTCCATGAACTGTATAGTTGGTTGCGGGAGGGTTATTTACAATTTATAAATTCAAAAGGGGATGTGTTCATCTTTAACTTACGATGGAGTGGAGGACAAGTTGTGCTGTAGTACTGGACTGATTAATTTGTAAGTTGTTGCACTGACGTGCGCTCCTGTCACATCTACAATTTGTTAATCTGTGTAAATATCGTTAACCTTTCAAACGCTATTGCATATTTGTTTATACCTCGTTTAAAACAGTGGTTATTTTTGGATGAATCTAATTTCGTATCATGTTGATTGTTTTTAATATTTTTTATAATATTTATATATTGTGCCAAACACAAGCTAGGCTTTATGAAAAGCTTAATGTAGCTACTGAATTACATTTATATATTTTGGCATTATTGTATTCAAGAAATTCTGTAGAATGTAGAAATTATACCAAAAGTAATGTTAAAATTGATAAAAAAGTTTTGTTAAAAGTAAAAATTTAACCACAAGATTATACTGTGTTCTTATGTAAATACGTATTATAAATAAGTAGAGGGTTTTTGAATTATTATCTTATATAGCATATAAATAGCAATGCAAGTACCTAAATACACCAATCTTATTTCGTTATAATGATATTGTAAATACCCTTGTAACAATACATTAAGAATTATGACCTATTCTGTATTTTTTATTTATTTAAATTCAATTGAGCAATATTAATTACATTAAAATTTAAAACATGAACTCATTATTTTATTTACCTTACCAAAAAAGGAGTAATTTTTGTTTTAGAGGTTAATAAAAAATTATTATTACATGAATACAATGCGATAAAATCGTATTTACGAATTATTCACTTGTCAACTGCAAGTTCAAAATACATAAATAAACTTATTTCTATAAAACCTTAAGATACTTATGGAGCTTAAATCATATATTGGTATGACGATGCTCATAACGTTCACCAGTCATGTACAAAGATCCCGGCTCGAGCGTGTCTTCCGCATACTAATCGTCAAATACTACCTTAAAATATGCAACAATCTATGAGACCTAACTCGTTGGATACGTGCTCAAAGTTTCGATAAAAATGAAAGAGATATTTCTTGTAATGTTATCAAGCATCGAAACAAATACGTTTTTAAAATACCCTGAAAAAAATAAATTTAAAATATGTCAGTTGAATAATGTAGGTAATAGTAGATTACAAAAAACGAAATAAAAATTTTAGTTTATCTTAAGTTTGTTGTCGATTATGTTTAAAATAAAAACTATATGGAACTTAGGGAAATAGTTACGGGACATGAGTGAGGTGAGACAGGCAGGTATGACGCGGCCACAACACCACGGCTCACAGCTGCCCGCCGCCGCCGCGCCGCACCGCCGCCGCCCATTGGCTACCGGCGGGAACCGGTCGCGCCGCTCGCCCCCCCTCGCCCGTCCCCGCCACGCTCACGCTAATACCAAACGAATTCTTATTCATGTCTCTTGCAACGGCCGTTGATGCCGTTTAGTTGCGCGCCGCGATATTCAACTCTCGCGTAATCTTATCACTTTTAATACTGAATGAAATCTTCTATAAATGTGTAATATTTGAATATGAAACGAGTGAGTGTATGATAAACAGCAAGGACCACGACGGCATCGCTATGAAAACACACGATCCAACTTGGGCTATTGTCCTTTTTGTTTCAACGGTTCTTCGTGACCAACTGTACGACGTAGGGCCACCTCCATGTGCTTCAGGTAGTGAGTGATGTGCTATAAGTTTTTTAATCAAACTAATTGTCCGTGTTGAATTGTGTTTGTGTCGGTGCGTGATGAAGTGCGAGGCGCGGTGTTCTCGGTGAATCATAGTATGTGTAGTATGAATATGAAGGTGACGGTGTGTTTTGGATCCGTGCGGGTGCTGGTGCCCTGCGGCGCCGGAGACCTACTCGTCAGGGACCTTGTACGGGAAGCCACACATCGCTACAAGAAAGCCACCGGACAGGTCAGTACTAATCCCAGCACAAACAAAACTATCCAGTTTTCGCGCCGTTTTTCGAGTTTCTATTGAAAACCTGGCTTTTGTTGTCAATTTGTAATCCGGAAACATATTGTCGTAGTAAATAGTTGACTATCTGACAAAGTGCACACATGCATTTACTGTACATTCAATTTAATAATAATTGTAATTGTATTTACCTCACTGCATAATTATGTGCTGAACTAGGTAAGTCAATAATGGTTAATCTCAAAAGGCATTATGTTTTTGCGCATAAAATGATCTTTTTGCTGTGGAATGCACGACTTAAGCCGGGCAAGAACCACTTTCGCGGCAATGTATCAATTCTGAATAGACAACATGCATTAGCGGTGCTTGGGCGATGCGGTCAAACTAGATTCACGCTCGAATCGCTTGAATTTCAAAACAAAATGTCATACTTTCCCTAGATTGCTGTGTTTGGTACCTAAATAAAACATCATAGCAGTCCAATTGTGTGTTATTATGTAATTATTATTATATGTTTTAAAATAAATAATAAAACCAAGCCCCGAGAGATCACGTGTATGGTATACATGCTAAGCTTTGTTATGAATTCTGCAGTAAACAACATAATCCAAGTTGATGGTCAGGTATACGCTTACCAAATCGTATGTGTGAATAGCATAAAAAAGTACACTAAATTTGCTTTATTGCAAATTTAATTCAATAAATTTTTATCGAATAATAAAGCCAAATAAACTAGATGTTCCCATTCACCTGCAGTGCTGAGACAGGGGCTACGAATGCCATTCGCTGCCATGTAGGAAGCCGTCGACCTTGCCACCACCTTTACGACACCATCGCAACTGGCCAATAGCGCAAATATGCCAGATATGAGGCTTCACTATAACATACAAATTACATAAATATATCAGATCAACTCAATTATATCGAATCATGTCCCTGAAATATTAATGATTTAAGGTGGCCTCGAACGGTTATTGGCCCTTCAAATTACGTGATCTACCGATTGCGGCTATTTCTTGAAGCACTTTGTTAATAAGTCCAAAAGTTTATTTTAATACAGCCAACTGGTAGTCTACAAAACCATTATATTTATGAAGCTTTCGAAAATTAGCTTGCCAATCTTGATATTCAAGAAATATAACTGATCTCACAAAAATTTCTCGCGTTCTTTAGAAGGTGATAAGGATACCATACAATATAATCTTTTTACTTGCTTCTGTAGCGCTGTGACCCCATGTGATTGTTGGCCTTCGATGCCAGAGTATGCCAACACCACAGGTCTCACACTTTCAGTTCTTTTTCCCTTCTCCTTATCCAGTGTTTTTTTTTCTTCCATACTATTAATGTTTAAATATGACGGTGCGAACTAGTATTTTCCTGCTAGCTAATTGCCAGTAGTATTATTTATGATTCAGTTAAATGCGAAATTCCGTTCGTGTTTGCCCATATGCAGTACTCATTGCACAAGTTGTGTTGGAGTAGTTTGGGCAAATGTTTGCGCATGATTGGCCGCCTGCGCCTACGATTACTCAATTTAAAAGGTCGCGAGCTTGAGTTAATGAGTGGTAAACGGTTTGTTTGCACTTCGGCGAAACGATAATAAGTTATAGACATCTAGATCACTATGTCTTAGTCAGAACACATAGTAAAATATTGAAATCCTGAACAAAGAGCCTATTTCAAGAGCTGAATATTTTATTATATTTTCATCTACTACAAGTTACAACGTCTACGCATGACGTATTACGGGGAACAAGGAAAAAGGTCCTTAGTCTTCACATCTTATAAACATTTTGGTATCACAAAACCACGTTCATTATGATGATTGCATGTTAGAGGTTTATTTTTTACTCAAGATTCCGTGAATGTTTTATTGCTTCAAATTCGCTAAACCGGTCGGAATTCTAAAATCGTAAACAATGGTTCCGTTGTGGCGCGGCGTGGCGTGGCCGGGCACGCCGCATGCCAGCCACCGCCCGCCTTCAAATCTCCATTGTGCTACGTTCTGTATGGATATCGCCTATCAACCGGTTCTCAGAAAAATGACATACCATTCTTACTTACATCTTTATAAAGTTTATTATATGTATGAGCTTACCCACACGAATACTGATTACAAAATAGTTGTCTGGATGTAAATGTGAAATTGTACATTATCGCGTTAGGTCTAGTAATTTTTGAAGTAACGATGTTATTGATTTTTCATACGTACTTGACTTTACAGCCTCAAAATTTCTCTCCCTCAAACATTTATCTACTGCTTGCTTAGGTACCGTAAATTATCAAATTATTTATTTTTAAGCTTTGGTCATTAAACTTTTGCGTCGTGGTAATATCAGCGCACCAATCTTCCCATGGAGCCATATGTCGGCATTCTTGTCAAGTGGATAAATGAAGCGAATTTGTCCGAATCTCTTGAGCATTTTTTTTCTTTGTTCCCAATCCCTATGGTTCGCACATGTTGCTGATTTATATTTTGTTTTCCAACGTTTATCTTGCAAAAAAACGTTGACCCAGAATGTCTTAGTAAAAATCAATTTACTGGGCATTATATTACCTTAGTAATCTCGTTGTCAGTTTGTTAATATTAATAGTTGATAATATTAATAAATATACTTCAACATGATAGAGGAAATAAAACACTTAAATAGTGTCTGTTAGTACATACATCGCAATCTTATCAAGCAACTTTAATTAGGTAAGTGGGCCGTATTAACTTGAAGTTCGTAACGACATGCCACACAGTGAGATTGAAATTTAAAACGTCATTGAAATAACGTCTCAGTTATGCAAGCAAGACAGTTAATTAGGATTCTATAGCTTCTTTATATACAGCATTTTTAAATATACTATTTACTAATGAAATTGAATTTTGTTCAATAAAAAAACATCCGGTAATGTAAACGTCTCATGGTGAGAGATATGTTAAAACACATTTAGTTTACACGATTCCCATTACCATCAAATAAATCTCCACCATAAGTAGAAATTTTATTAGCGTTTTCATAAAAAGCACACGTAATTTATATTTCTCAGAACAAGATTCATATCTATTTAAAACTAGTTTACTTTATTTAATCATAATTTTTATGCGTAAATTACAAAAACGGAATAATTCGTGGAATAGTGAAAAACACCTTATAACATACGACGTATAATATTACTGTACTTGTACTGTAATTGTTTTTAATACGTTGGCAGTTCAAGACAACATGGCTACTGGTATATTATGTTTTGGCAGTGAATACCTATCTTAATATGAACACAAGCGTTGAACTTGCTGTGCTCTATATTCTTTTGTAACATTAGTCATTTGTGTAAGAGGTTTTATTCAATTCATCATATTGCATGCGCGGTGTGGTCCACTTCGTAGAAACTGCTACCTCGTTTAGATAAACGTCGTCAGCGACTCCTAGCGGATGTGAACACCTTATAAGACTAGGATCAGGTTTCTAAACGATTCAACTATACACACTTGAGCGATAGATAGTATTTTTGCTATGACTTGATAGTTCCCATGAGCTTTGTTTCTTATTATTTTGGTAAGAGTTCGTGTAATCTTTATATATATTTGATGTTAAATAAACGAATTAAAAAAGTGCAAGGAAAAAATGTTTTAATTAAAATAACGAACGATTTTATATTGGCTATTAACTGTTGAAGAAAGTTGGCAATCAAGTTTCATCGTGTGGCGAATGCACACTATATTATAGGTGATTAAATCTACTTTCCATCTATTGCGCAAGCGGAAAACTTTTTGTTATCAATATAAATTGCTATCTATCCTACTAGCTATCTAGTTTCTTTAAACTTAGGCTTAGATGACAATTTATTGGGTATTTCAATCATGTTTCTCTCCTTCGTAGATCTAAAATCATGATTTCAGTTGACAAATCTCTCACAACCTTACATAATCATAAAAACAGCGATGCAGTCATTATAAATCTAAGTACATAATTTTATGTTGTATTATTGACTTTTATTGTGCCTAGTATTCAGTTCTTAGCAAGTCGGCAATAATTTTCAATGAGTCTTTTAACGCAGTAATTGCAAATAACTGCGTGATTACAAATTTGTTGCATATTTCGTCAGGATTTGCGTACTTAAATGAGTGTACTGGACAGTGGGTAGATGGGTCTGTATGCAACTTACGCGCTTTGCTCTGTGCACGTATAATTACACAATGCTGCTGTTGTATTTAGTATTGCCACTGCCTCACACACGCTTCATACAAAAACGATCAGGAAGCACATCTTTGTTGCTGGATTTATTTTAATTAATGTCTTAATAATTTGTCATTCATTAGTCTCTGGAAGTTAAATGACCAATAAAATCGCAGTCACACCGACAACAATCCAGATTTCTCGATATGAGTTTGTGTCAGTCTCTACAGATATACCCTAAAGATATCCTGTTAGTCGGGTTTTGTGATATCTGCGATGTTGTACAGTAGTTACTATTGAAATTAATTTTGCTCTTTAGTATTACAATTATATTGCGTAATATTTTTTACAGCATTACATACAGTTGGTAATCTAGAGGAAATCTCGATTAATAAGCGGACATCAAATCGTCCTGTACTTGTATGAGTCACAGCAAACAACCCGCGATAGCTCACACACGACACGTCGGTAAACAACGCACGGTCACTGATTCACAAATTTATTCCACTACAAGTAAAGTCAGAATCTGGTATTGCAAGATTCAATTTTTATGACGGTCCGTAGTTCTGCGAGTGTAGGTACACAGCCTCTGCAAAATTGAGTTCCGCACAGCGTGTTGTGTAAAATTGTGAGCATCCATTAAGTTTGGATGGCACTATATTTTCTATGTGACACGTGTATAGCTGATAGCCTTATTTTATGAATGATGTTCAGTGAATGCATTTGTGGTATGGCATTTTAAAAATATTTAGTTTCATTGGAAACAGATAACATTTTTTATTACATAACACAATTCTATTGCTGTTTAATTATTCTAATAGTTGATATTTTAACATGAGCTTGTCTATAAATATTTAACATTCTGTTAAGTTTAAAATGCAAATAAACAGTATTCAATATGCAAGAACTATTTGCAAATGTTTGCATATTTAATACATATATTTAGTTAATAGATTGTGCATATAATGCATTAAAAATGATCACTTGTGTCATTTGAGGTTATATTCATCGTATTATTTTAAAGTAGGAAGTTAACACAATGAATTTTAGCTTTTTACGTGACATTCTTTAAAAACCTTTTAAGGTTTCGGTTCAACGTATTTGTTAAGACCTGCGTTATTTTATTAAACAGTTAACTTAGGTTATCGGACGAAAGGGAAAATAATATTAATAATGTAATAACGAATCCGTTTATTTTTTTGTTCTAGGTTGATGTTATATTGAATTGTATACTGCAAAAAGTTTACTTTAATTAGGTAAAACACGATTTATAAATAGCAATTCCACTTCGTATTCATCGTAATATGGATGTTAAATATTTTATCTAAATAATTGATATAATAAAGGGATAAAAAGAGAAAAGTATCGTATCTCAAACGCTTACAAAACGATACACAAACGCTCATCCTTAATAACCACTTAATGTCTCTGAGTGTGGCAAAAAGTATATCTTATTATGTACAGCTCATTAGGATTATATACTGTATAACTGGCGGTGTTTTTGTAACTTTATAATCTTGATTAGGTCAGATAACTTCGAGTACATAATGGGCATGCGTCATAAATTACGAGCTAGGAGTTATGGCTCGCTTTGAACTAAGATGGAGTCGCGCTTCGTGGTACTATATCAAAACACGTGTCTAAAATACGACCATACAAAAGGTTTTACTGTGATTTCTATTTAGGTACGCCAAATTAGATTAAGTTAGGACTAACTGCCACACACACAGTGGTTAAATGGTTACTAATAATGCCCTGAGTACTTTGTATAAGAAACCTACAAGCCTAAATGTAGATGTGACAGTAAAAGTGGTTTACAGACATGGACTCTCAATTGAATTTGGATTTATAAAACACTCATGATTTAACAATGACTGACACTAATATTTTTTGGCTTGTTATAACTCAAAAACTCAGTTTTTTGTACTGGCAAGGTCAATCGGCCACTTGCCTCACTTCGCCTCGATTTACACGTAGCTGGTTTGTGATGCAGATCTATGACTAGATTTCAGTTTTTTTTCGCATAGAAACACGTTTTCATTCTTCTTAACTAATACAGTAGCCTAGACAAATCCTGCTCAATCGTACTTCTTACTAATATTTGAAAGGCGAAAGAATAGATGGATGGATGGATGTTATTTTGATAGAAGGTATCTTCAGAACGGCTCAACCGACATCACTGAAATTAGGCATAGATGTAGAACATAGTTTGGAAGGTTACTTACTTAATTAGTTTTTTATAAAGCCACGTGGACGGAGTCGCTGGCGACAGCTAGTTTTGTTATAAGTGCATTGAATCATGCATTTATTTGGTTAACTGTTTGGCTGACGATTGAATTATGCATGTACTTCTGGGTAAGTATAAACGACTAAGTATTTTGTTGTAACGCTAAGCAAATGCGTCATCAAATTTAAAAGTGTATATTGTTCCTTCTAAAGCTATTGCTTATATACATCAAATGAAGAATAAACTTACATCAATGTATCACACAATTTTTTTCACATCAAAACAGGTTACTCGAACACGATTTAAACCCGACTAGTTTGGGACGTGACAGGTGCTAAGTTCATTTCCGAATTAGGGTGCATGCAAACTTTTGTAATAAAAACAATTCTACACATTTTCTTAGTTAACTGGCTTTGTTATTAAACACAAATAGATGTTACATAATGGTTTTTACTACAATTATTGTAGTCTGTTCTTCAAAAACCTCTTTTAAATCATTGTGGAATATCAGCTATTCGTAAAAATTATACTGAGGTATTAGAAAGAGAGAGATAGATTACATTAGGTCCTTTCTTACCTGAAAAATACCTGGTAAATAATAGAGGATGGTTTAATTTGTACCGTCAGCCCATCAGGTAGCGTGAAAGCATGTTCTTTTTAGAATATTATACATTTTCAATTTTAAAACTTACTTCCTTTTGTATATAGACGCTACATTAAAAAAACTTATCACCCCTTAGATCTTTACAAACTCTGAATTGGGTCGACCGTTGGATGTGAAGAATTGATCGTAAGGTTACCTAATAGTAATTAATATTAAACAGAAATATTGTTATTATTAACCATAACTTGTATGTGTAAACATTTCCAGTGAATCAGTAAGGAATTCGTTGAACTTTTTGTGACGTCTTTTCTAGTTTTTCGTCGGGTTAATCTTGAAAAGGCAAGTCAATTCTTGAATCAATAATATAAAATATCTTTGCATGATTCATGTTCTTTAAAATTTTGTATGCAATTATTTATCTTGAGGTGTTCTTTATAAATTTATCTTCCTTTCAATCTATATACATACCGGACTAAGGAATACATACAAGGATTCATGGAAAGAGGGGAAAGCGTTTGCTACATTTGGAGTGATATAAATATCGTTCATATTAAGATTCAGCAAACTGTGATTCCTGTGAGGACAAAGCGGATGGCCAGTGTCTGTCATGTCAATGAATGTACTGTGTCAAACGACGCGTGTAACTTCGTAGGGTGCATGGTATAAATGTATAGTTCTATCCAAACTTATTGGGAGCTCGCAATTTCGCTCGAGACGCTGCGGATAATACAATTTTAAATACCGGCGGATCGTAGAGGGACAACCCACACGAAATCCACCTGCAGAGATATGCAATCGCCGCTAACCACGAGCTGCTATAAAGTTTGGATCTTGTTATACAATCCTCCCCCTATCTTCCCCGCTCCCCTTCCCTAGTACGACGCTTTCACGGAATGTTACCGATTTACCTGCTCTCTTTTTATTTCATCGCCCGCTTCCCCGCTTACCCACTAGGGTTCCTTCAAGTTCTCTCGTTTGCGTCTATTTTAGGCAATTTCTTTATTTGAAATCGTGACATTATTTAGGCTATGAGATTTTAAGTCCTTAAAATTCTTTTTGCCAAGATAGGTAAAATTGTTTATACGCAACATATTACCAAAAATGTTTTATGTACTTTAAAAGGAATTTTATAAAAAAACTCTATTTATAGAAAACTAAAGAATTTTCAATTGCTTGTATCAACAAGGGGAGAGACCGGATCCAACAGTGCAGAACATGTGTTCTGGCCACTACAATTATTAAAAAATCCAACCACTGTATCATTTTGTAATATTAAATTATTCAAACTTTCGTGAGACAAAAACGGCTAAACACTAAGGGCCCCCGATGGGCTGGAAAGTAGTCGGTACCGCCATCGGACGAATATACTATATAATATATGAGTGTTTAGCCGTTTTTTGTATAAGTTCATTTTGTAATAATAATTTCTTCATGACGAATTTATCCTTTTAAAATAGTAGAATTGTAAGACAGATTGTCAATCTATCAACAGTATATCACTTTTTCTTATACAAACAATATAATTATTTGTTACTTGATAAATTTACAAATGGCACAGTCAGAACAAAGCGTCAGATGATGGCCTCGAATCTTCTAATGCCAAAGCGCGGTGTTACGCCCACAAAACTATTGTTTCCCGTATCTGAATTACGTATTTAGCTTCATAATTGTTTTAGTATTTCACTATGCTACAATAACTAAACTGATTACCATTGATGTTTCTAAATTATCTCAAAATATTAAAACTCTGTATGAACATCGAAGAAGCGGGATATATGTGCCAGGAGTGTGCCAAATGTAAGTCTTAGGTCTCTGCATACCCCGCTTAGTTACGGGCGTGAGTTGTTTTATTAAACTTCTTAATCAACCATTACATTGATCACAAAAGTTTTCGTAAGATTTCACTTTTCTGAATGACATGGTTAACACTGTTCATCATCATCTCCCTGACCTTATCCCACTTACGTTTCCAAGTTCTGTCCTCCAAATCAGTCTGTCTGCAGTCTGTTATTAACACTGTTATAGCTATAATATCTGGTCTGAAGAACATCCCTAGTGCTTAACGGAACGCCTCGCTTCGGTTCTTTGATAACGAACGATTGATGCAAATGGTCCTCTTCCGAATCGAAACAGGAAATTAAACGTTAAATGAAATCGGCAGTGGCTAACTCAATTTTCCGCCAATTCTTATCGACAAATACTTGAAATTGTATCGAACCTAGACGTCTATTTGAAAGGGAATAATTCTAAACATCATTGTTTTTATATTATGTATTATCTGTTACGCAATAGATAAAATAACTTACCATTCATTCTGATAAATCAGTCTCGGAATGTAAGATAAGTTAGAATGCATGCCATAGTAATAATTTGTATCACTATAAAGGGTCGGTATGAAAAACTATATAACTGCTATACAAATATAATTATAATAAAAATTTGATCGAATTAAAAACCTACAGCAAAAGATAGATAATGTGTTTATTATAGTAAGGTCTCATTGTCGACTTATTACAGATATAATGTTAAGAAGAAAATCTGACACTGCCGGCGGACTGGCACAATACTAGCCTTACTAAAATGTCGACGTCTATGTCCCCGCACTAATCATTCTGACACTTGGCTTGGTAATGTAAGCGCGCCATTCGCACCAAAGGATTGTAATTAATAAATGTCTAAAAATAAATATTTTATCTCACAGATCACAACATGTTTTTCATGTAAATACTACTACAATGAAGAGTCACATCACTGTGTACATCAATCTTTTTTTTAATCTGCATAAAAAAGGAATTAAGTCGTCTTCTCACCACTGAACCATGTTAGGGTTAGTCGTTCGTGAGAGTTATTTGCATTTAACGAGGCTTTAAACAATACTGTAGTTAGCGTTCAGTGAACACGTCGCATACGTTTTGTTTATATACGAAGTAATGTAATATTGTATGTTTGTTCGTTTCCGCGTGGAAGAAAGCGAGCAGGACCAGTGGGACACGGATTGAAAACATCGAGGCCTGCACCGTATACCCGTCACGTGATCCTATTATTAAAAGTCCCTGAGGTATTGTTAGGGATGTTATACTTGTACGTTTGAGTATTTTATAGTTGGTACTTATTTGCTTTATTAATACTATTTGTGGTTTTAATTATCATCTAAAGAATACTCAAATATGGAGAAAACCAATAAGTTCTTTGTTTAATAACCATTTCTTTCGTACAAAATCGATAATATAACACAATAAAACTGTTTTGTAATAAGTAATAATCAATGGCATTTTAATATCTGCAAGAATTGTTTTGTATTATAACATTATTCAATTGTTTGATTTTAAATAAAAAAAAATAATTGGAATACTTCTACGTTCTTTTTTCCATGTTAGTCAAAACAAGCATTTTTTCGTAGATAAGGGCACATACACACTAGTTGTGCATGCGGGCGGAATATTGATTACTTCAGTGTTATCATTCCGCGACAGGTGACCCGCTTAGGTCACTGATAACAACCAAAAATAAAACTCTATACATACGATAACCTATATATTTATCTAGAAATTGCTTGTTTGGAAATTTTTAATTAATTGGAATTGGAAAACAAAAACACACGTGTTACAGACTGGAAAGGAGTGCAATAATAACCCTTGTTTTATTCAGAATAAATTTATACTCTTTAGTGTGTTTACTCCCTAATTCTGGAAGGCAGCATGCTCTTACGCTTTGACAATGAAGTAATCAAAAAAATCATAATATAGATTTTTCTCCACAAAGCACACTTTAATCTAATTAAAGGAATTAAAATCAATTATACAGTTAAAAGCTTCAATATAAAGTTCGTAGGCAGGATACAGTGACAACAAAGGCTTCGTACATGTATCACTCTCGTTTTTCTCACGCGCGTCACCCTCCGCCGCTCCCGGCTACTCACGTGAAACAGATCTCGCTCTCTGACCGGCTCTATTACAATTACCCACTTTCCGCACAAACGCAGGTTTAACACAGGTTGCCTGCGCTTAACGAAAGCACTTCGTGGTTATATGACAGGGGTTTCCGATGTGTCATAAATCATAATCCATTTTATCGCTAAACATATATAGGAGTACCTATGCCGTAGAAGAATTTGTGTTTTAAATTGCCGAATAAATCATTGATTTAATATGGTATGTTTATCTGTACTTCTTTCAGCTTTTATTAAGTACTTTAGAATAAATGGAATAATCTTAGGTACTAGTAATAAAATTGCATTGCAATACATCAGTTGGCTAACTTTGCTAAGTAGATTGTACTATTTGTTTATTGATTGACGCAATCGTTTAATGCGATTAATATTGCTTAACAGTCACCTAATTTATCAAAGTACTAGCAGTTGCCTATGACTTCGTCCACGCGAAACTAAAAAAAAATCTTGTAATAAATATAGCCTATGTAACACGGGGATAGTATAGCTTCTCAACAGTGGAAGAATTTTTCAAATCGGTTTAGTGTTTTCGGAGTTTATTCAATGTAAACAATCAATCTAATCTTTCCTCTTTATCACACTAATGTTTAGATGGATGGATGTTTGTTTGCGGGTATCTCCGTAACGGCTGCATGAATCCCGCTGAAATTTGGCATAGATGTCGAACATAATCAGGAGACATCAACATAGTGTATGAGAGAGTCACGGGCGACAGCTAGTAATATATATGACAGCCTTGTTAGCTAATTATTAAAAAAAATCTTCTGTATTTGTTACGATATGCTCCATTCATTCCTAGTTCTCGATCATTTAAGTTCACGCGGGTGAAAAGATGCGATAGTGATAGTTTTTATATCCTATTGTTATGCTGAGAAAACATAACCTAGAAATTCAATTTCTAATTCCATTAGGCACGACGTATCTAATTCCACATTTTAGATTATGAAACAAAAATATTAATCAATTACGCAGCATTTATAACTGGCTGTTATATGGTCAATAACATAATAAAGAATAAATAAACAGTTTTTATCGTGTAATAAATTTATAAAAAAAATTATAATTGTGTCATTCATGTTAGGTAAGAGTTTATTTCGAACGGTGAACAACCTTAGAATTGATGAGGTGATTATATGTCAATGAACTTTGTTACACATTCAGATCCAGTTTTGAACGTTGTACAGAAGTTTATGTAAATAGCAAGTGAGCGTGAAATACCTTTAAGAGATCGATAAAATGCTTACGTACCATCAGCGACAAAGCTCTTACAATAATAAACAATTAAGGTCATTCAATTTAAGCTCTTATGCCTATTACATACAACTTATTAAGCCTTGGACGTTAACGCTGATTAGATGAACTACCTCACTCACGCTAAGTAATCCTATAATGGAGCTTACTTCTAGAACGTACAGAAAAAGCATTTCTTTGGCTTCCCGTGATTAGTTAGTATCGTTCAGTATATAATGAATATCTGTACAAATAGTAAATAATGAATATCTGCACATTCCTGAACAAATAACAGGAAAACTATAATTTAAGGATAATTTACTAAAATATCCAGATACAAAATCCGCGTAAATGTAAACAAAATTATCAATTTAAACTCTATATTCATATTAATTCAAAGATCTTAAGTGCTTTGTACTGAGATTTTTGCAAGTAAGTCACAATTTAATAAATAATATTCAAGTAATTGTAACACGTAAGTTTTTTCGGTAATTGGATTAGATTTGGTGTCAGAAATTTTAAGGACTTGATGAAATTTGGAAAAATTGGAAAAAAGCACACATTTAAAAACCTAAAAAAGAATTTATACATTTTTAATTAATTTTAATATAAATAAAATTAGAAGTATAGTAAAATTTATTTAGTATATAACCATTAAACATATTGCTAAAATGCTTACATACTTTGACTTATGTTGGTAAGCACGCAACTTAGGCTGTATCTATGGCGAAAGCTTATTAAATCAATGCTCCTTCATCGATAAAACAATTACCCTGTTTTGTTTCATGTTCATTTTGTATAATTTCATTAAGAGTTCGTTAACAAGATTTATAAATTATAGATAATTCTTGTTTTGAAAACAAAGATTTAAACGATTTTAATATTACATAAAATTCTCTAAAAGGTTCTATGTGTATTACTTTAATTGAACTAAGATGATATGTTATTTAATACATATTTTATATCACCTAAGCTTGCGCAATTTTGTTTTTGCTAATTAAATTTGGTGCTACTTGTCCTATATACAACGACATCTATCGCGTGGAATCTAAAATAATTCTTCACAATTCCTATTTGTGAAATTTATATATTGTTTTACTTGCTGTCTGTCTGTTTTTTATATTAATGAATTTTCTTGTTCTGTATGTTAGCTATATTTTAATGTTTTCAACGTTAGATTTTTGAACCTAACAATCTATAACAAAAAAATTGTTTAAAAATTATTTACTTTTATTTTAATAAAGAGTGATAAAAATTACAATTTGTGCCTATTGGCATGTGTGTCAAAGGTAAAAACTCTTTTTGAGTAGTACATGCTCATTACTAATTTTAAGTGCGTTCTTAGTACCACATTATTTTGATAGATGGCGCTTTTATTTTTTTAATTAATTATAATGAACCTCAGAACTGAAGGTAATTGCGATTAACAAAGAGCTAATTATAAAGCCCTGACTGAAAACAGTATCTAGTATTGTATAATATATATATATATATATATATATATATATATATATATATATATATATATATATATATATATATATATATATATATATATATATATATATATATACAATGAAATACATTAAGCACTATCTAATTTAATGCAACGAACTAAATAAACAAGTTGTATGAGAAAAGAATGTAAATTATTTGCTTCGGCAAAATCAAACTTACGGCGTTCACGGTTTGGTGACGTAACTATATAATGATAACAAATTGCTTTTCCATTTATCTTTATAAAACAGTATTGAAAAAAATACTGTAATTATTTATTTAGTAAGAAATGTCATCAACACGTTTGTTCATTTGTTCTTAGCAAGTTTTATGATAGACCGCATGGCTGAAATTGCTATTCGATTTTTGTAGGAGACGATTTTATCATGATGTTCAATATTCAAATATCCGTACTATGTAAATAATAATCAATGAATACTCTTTATCAATCATACTAATAATCATACTTTCCATATAATACAATATTCAGGTAATTGTAGTCGAATAACGACGAGTCAAACGTATCCCTTACAAACCCAAATTGTCCTGTCTTTGATTTTTTTCGAAAAAAATTATTGGTACAAGTGTTTGGGTAGTGGAAATCAACGGTTTTAATTAATAATTTATTAATACTTGCTTACAATCGGGCGCCCCGCCGTCCGGTGCGCCGGTTGGGTGCACCGGCCACGACGGTCTCGCTCCGCCACCCCCGCGCGTTGACCTGCGCCACCACACCATCGCACCCCTGGGAAAACTTAAAATTACAACCATCCCACTTTATTTGGTATTACTCATGTAATTTATTGCTTCCGTTTACCTGCCTTCTATCTAAAGTAGAGCTTTGGAATATAGCCTAAAACAAACAGTTTTAACAAGGGATTTAATATAATTGAAGAAATAATTGAAATGTAGCCTATTTAATTTGAGTAAAAAGATGCTTATTATATATCGGGTAGTTGAATATTTCAAAAATAAGATACTCACAGGGCTATAAAATAAACTTGAAGTTATATAAAATATTTGAATCATACTTGTGGTAGCACAGGTGTTATGATTATTTGTTCGGCGTGTGAGGTGAGCTCAATGGCCAGGTCGCGAGGGGTACGGTGCGCGGGCGCGTGGCCGAGCGGCACCCCCGCGCACCGCCCTGATCGCCCTCCGCAGCCTTGCGGCCGGCGCACGCGCAGAAAGTCGAGCCAGTCGCCCGCCGCGCAGCCTCCGGTTTGTTCACATCCTTTGTAATTGGTGACGTTTTTCATATAACATTATGTGCAATAAATAATCATAAGTGAAAACGTTATCTATTTAACAGTGGCTGTTTATTTGATGACGTTAAAAGTGTTAGCGCGGTTTAAAAGTCTCGAGTTACGCGGTCTGCCAGCTAGGTATTTGCATTGTGCAGAAAGGTTGCACTATCCCCTCTGGTGAAGGCATTACGCTGTAGTAGCCCCACAGTGGTACGTGGTACGCGCGAATGATTAGATTTCTTTGGAATATTAAAAAAAATAACATTCGAATTTTGAATGTCAGATTTTTTGATGTCGATGTATTTAGCCTTGGTATGGAATTTGATTTGAGCCTATCCAGTGTAGCGTGACTGCACGCCAGCCGGAGTTCCTTAGCCGATTATACAAAATAACGCAACGAGAGATAATATTCAATGAATTTGTAATGTTTTAACACAAAGAGGAATGTTACGTTATCAGTTCTTGTTCAAATATTTCCTAATATACATCTGCGTTTAAGTCAATGATAAAAAGTTATTTACGAGAAGGTATATTTCAGGTTATGTCTGCTAACGTTTATAATGGAACGACCTTTTTATGACCTGCGATGAAATTATTCTATCGATCTAATAGGCAAGGTTGCTGAAAACTTAGTGAGGTTAGTTATAAATAATGATAATAAAGTCTTCGAGAGATCGAACGCATTTGGTTTGACTTTTATGAGTACATCTAATGTCATTTTTCAACAACTTAATAGCATAGTAATTAAATACTTTAAGTTTGATCTAGAAATCTAGATGTTTAGTTAGAAATCAGCCTCAATAAGATGGTGCTGTTTACTATACACAAATTAATAAGAATGGTTAGTTTTACATGGGTTGTGGAAATGTTAATCAAATTACATAATCACCTTTCTTCAAGCTAATATATTCCGTTTGATGCAAATGACTACATTCGGAATCATTTTGAAAACCCCTTTAATAAGAAAATTATTACTGTTGAAGAGGAAATTAGACTTATTAAAAAAGGGTACTTGAACAAAAAATATTTTAGTTTCATGCACGTAAGAAAGTTTAAACAATTTCTAAAGAAAATATCGATTTAATAAAATTATCGAATTTTTAATTGGAATAACTTATCTACGAGCTTAAAACGAGTGAATGTATTTAATACTAATGTATAAATAGTACGTGAAAAGTTTATACAGTATGTTCAAGAACTCCCACGTTACTGGGCTCGGTTGTCCTCCACCGACAATGGCTTGCTCCGACCCGATGCAGTGTAGAAACCGAGCCGCATTAAATTACCAATTGTTCCAAAGATTTACAACAGAAAAAAAACAGAAGTGTAGAACATTCATTACACGAGCGCAGATCGGTGCATTATGCAAACTACCCGATGTTATGTTGGTATTCTTTTATGAATTATGGATGAAATAAATGAATAAAATAGGTGGGTGTTGAAGCAATAGTAAGGGCCCAACCCATCGCATTACAATGTTGAAGATCTAGACATTGCGATGCAAAAATGTTATTAAAGTAACATCTCAGCTCAGTCACCATTAATATACAATTATTAAGTTGCAAGATACAACTACTTAAATAAATTTTGGTTTCGATCCGATCATATTTGAGATTTTATTTAATTAATTTCTGTTTGTCAGCTCTTGTGAGTTTATTAATCCTTTGTTGCGTAGTTTTTTAAAATTGAAAAAAACTTCATTCCAAGCGTGTTATGTTACTTATACGGGCTCTAATAAAAGTAAAAAAGGGAAAGTTTAACATGAAGCACAACGGTACACCCAAGTGCAGATATCAAGGTTAAAACTTGAATACTTGCTATGTACTTACATTTAACTTAGACTAGAGTTGCAAAAAACTTAAAACTATTCGGGTGAAATTAGCAACAAATAGCTTGATATATATACAAATACCGGCTATTTCTTTTTTTATCATACAACAAATTGTCGTCTTTCTTTTTATTTGCCAGTTATTATCCAAGCTTATTGAAAGTACCTAATTATATTATTGATGTATGCCCCTTTCTCAGTCATCATGTTGATTAGAAAACTTAACAACTCACTACTTTCATCGTTCTATTTGCTCATGGAGCGATGTGTCGTCGTTGATTTACTAAGAGTTACTTGAGCATAAGCCGATCTCAATCTAGGGTTTCCATCAGCCTCGTTAGCTTTAATGCAAAGATAATAGCATACGATTACTTTACAAAAGCCTTGCAGAAAATTTTGTGTGCGCCTTGCAATTTTGATTATAGATAGAGCTCGTACAAGTGACAGGCGCGAAGTAGTGGGGATGCCTAGATAACACGATAACGGCCCCTAGAACCGACGAGACCGCATCGAGCTCGCTTGCTTCTATACATTTTTTCCAACTGCAAGTCTAGCGGTATTTGTCTTAGTCGAAGCTTATCTAGTTTGTGGTGCAGTCATGCTAAAGTTACATCCTAGTTTCTTATAAAAGTGTGAATAAAATATGTTTTAGATAATGTACAATTCATAACTTTTCAATGTCCATTTACCAAATTGTCTAGATACCCTTTAGCTTTTAATGCTAAAATGTTGTCTAACAAAGCGTTCAATGACATCGTTAGCTTATAATTCAGTGAAACACGTGAAAAATATTAAAATTATGTGCTAATACCGGCCGAAATGAAAGACTCTGCGCCTCGCTGTGAGGATGTGGCCGACAAGCTGGTGCGGCTGTTTGGATGGCGACAGACATACCCCGTGCAGAAGCTACAGAGGAATCTATTGCCTAAGAACAGTGAAGGGGTAAGCCATATACGTATTAAAATATTAAGAACTTACTATAAATATATCGATAACCTTCGAACTAGACTGCACTAATGTTTTACAGACGCGAATTTAGAAGTAAACTAATTTAAAGGTGATTTTAACGTATCATTGACAGGTACAAAACTAATATGTATATATTTACAATAAAAACAGAAATGTACAAATACTGTTACTTGCGGAAGGAGTGCTTCATGAATTACTATTAGATCAAAACTTGTTTACGTAAATGATATCGGACAATCTGTCGCACGTCCGCACGCGTTTCCAACATACAGTGCATACAAATACTCCTTGCAAATGTAACACGGTAGAAATACTTGAAGGAGTATCAACATTTTTTACGTGCGATGTAATAATTTGTATAAATAAATAATATTTGTACATGACTAACAATTCTATTTTAGGACATCGATTGTTGTACAAACAAGACCATTTTTTAAGCAAGACTTTTGCTAATCAGATAATTGTTTTACCATACCCTGTCTATGGAAAATAGCTGATATTTTCTGATTAACTTGTGATCGCCCGCGACTCAATCCGCGCGGAATTAAAAAAAACATAATTAGTAACCTATGTGTTCCTCCAGACCATGTTCCATATGTATGTCAAATTTCATCGAGATCCGTTTAGCCGTTCTGGAGATATCTTCAAAGAAACATCCATCCATTCATCTAAACATTCGCATTTATAATATTAGTAAGATTAACGATCTAATTGAATTGTTTTATAGTTAATTCAATTAGATCGTTAATCTTTAAATTTTATTAAAAATTTATTTATAGTTTATAGTTAGGAAGTTATTTTGTAGAATTAGTACCAAGTTTTTATGGTAAGCTGGTAGAGCGAGCTAATCTGGAATTCCATTATGATACGCACGACTCAGCTGCAGTGACACACGCTAATTGATAGCACGATAACAGCGCTGATAAGAGACCATTACAACACCTAACGTATATTAAAAATATAATCACTAGTGTTTTAGAAATCGAATTTTAGGTGGCCGTTGAATTTGGAACTTAATGAGAGCTGGTTTCTAATAATATTTGAGTTTTAGCACAGTAACGAGCAAAAAATATCAAATGTACTCTTTAGTTCTCTTTAATAGAGTTTTTTGTCTATTGTTTGATGAGTTTTATATGCATATGTTGTATGTATGTAATATGGTATATGTTTATTAGATCTGATGGGTATTTGAGCCGTGGCATTGTGGTCGCACAAAGCCGTTTCCTGTGTATTCTGATGCCAGGCAATTCATGCCTGCTCGGCCCACTCACAATAATTAAAAAGATAACGGACGATGATCACATTCGCGTGTCACATTTTAATTTATTTTATTTTTAATTGCGCAAACTGTTTTAAACTATCCTTTGTGTAACGTAACCTATTCGTGATTCAAAATAACGATAAACTGCTCTGTCGTTTGTTTTTATACAGGCACTAGCTGCCGCCTAGACTCCGTTCGCGCAGAATTAAAAAAAAATTAAATAGTCCATGTTTTCTTCCAAACTATGTTCTACAGTTGTGCCAAATGTCATCAAGATCCGTTGAGTCGTTCCGGTTATACCTAACAAACATCCATCCATGTAAACATTCGCATTTATAATATTAGTTTCATTGACATTATTAGTTAGTTTATTATTCTTCGGTGTAGCTAATGTTAAAGAAAAGTGAGCCCACTTTCACAGAATAACGGAGTAATGTTGTGATTCTTGATGATTTGTTGGAAAATAGAAAATTACACCATCAAGTATAACATAAATACATTTTATTTCTTTTGTCTTTTAAATAACATACTAATAAATTGTTTCGTGTGAATGGATATTCCTCATGAAAGAAATGCCAATTCTACACCAAAACATTTGAATGAAATTGGAGTTGAATAGCATGACCCGGGCTGGGGATATCATTTTGTCCCGCTTTTGTTGGTTCTCAAACGAGAGTGACAAAGTGCAGATAGATTTGATAAATATTCGTTTGTCTGTATATCTACCTCAGATTATTTGAATGATTGTGCCTTGGACACAATAGAGATTAATTTGTTGCTCCATTTTCTCCGTGTTGCTTAACATATTGTACACAACAACTAAATGAACATGCATATACTATAATACTTGGAAGATATTCATGCATAAAAAAACTTGTAATCACAAGTCAGGTTATAATCAAAATATTTTTACAAGTATGTCGATGCGCACTTGACAATTTCTCACGGCTGTGTTTATTGAGCACTTGAAAAACATTGAACGTGACTTTAGCCTAGAACTTCTGTTGATAACGCAATTTAATGCAGTTAAAATGTTTCATATATCCACAAGTGCATTAAATTTAAATAGGATACAAGGAAACGAGTATTCTACTTAGAACTAGAAAAATAAATTGACTTAGTTACTAGAAGTAGTAATAATATTGATTTAGTCACTAGGATTGTAATAGCTTCGCGATTTAGTCTTGAATGTAATGAAAAAAGTTTATTTGAATATACTTGATACTAAATTATTATACTATCAAGATTAGTCGTGACTCAGTTTATAGTGCTCAACATTTGAATGATACGTCGCGAATTAGCGTACTCTTCTCCGGCGTTCCAAATGAAGCACCGTTTACAGCGTCACCCAAACTTTATGGCAGCTTGGAGGATATCATAAGGCAATTTTAGCTATCGGGAGGACATAAAGGGATGAAGGTGCGAGTGCTCTACTTTACACACCTTCATAAGTACTTGCAGTATACTACTAGCTCAAGTAAAGTGTGAATCTTATAATACTATATTATGTCAGTTTAGCGCGGACGGTGAGTTGTCGCTGTGGGCGTCAGGTGACCGTACACTGAGCACAGTTTTAGCGACTCAATGTTTCCACAAACAACCGTTATTCTGCGCTGCACTTTTGTTCACAGACATGTGAACCAATAGCTAATTAACATTCCTAGCTCTTCGTACCGTGAACACCATGTGTCGTCTATTCAAGGTCTGAAGATTTTTTCACCCACTTTCTGCAGCACTCGTTATATTTTCTTTCAATCGTCTCTTTTATACAAGTAGCTGAGGTGAAATCGATTTCGAATCGAAATAAAACACGGTATATTAAACTAAAATTGTTCTGAAATTAATTTTATAGAGATTTTACTAACACCTGAAATTAAGTCTATGATGGCATATATCCTTATAGAATTGTTAACTTAATTAAAAACTTATTTAACCTTTGTTGGCCACTACCTTTACAGACTCAAAACAAAATACGATCGACGTCCCACGCCATCCGTGCCGATTCATCTTTGTTACTATTACGAAGATTAATAATTAATTTGCTACTTATATGGCAAGGAAAATAATAATTAATGTAAAAAAAAAGTAAAAAAGAATTAACAGCTATAGCTGCATGCTCCCTTATCCAGCCAAGCGGTCAGTGACCCTTTAATTTTGGTATAAGGCATATATAACGTAAATTAGTTTTAGGTTTTTGGCCTAAGGAAATATTTAAACGTCTTAATCGAATAATATATAGGTAATCAATATATAACCCAATTTAGAATGTTAAATGTAATGAATTGCCAATTATTGGACAATTGAAGCATAAATAACTAAATTGTCAAATATGCGATATAAAAACAGATGATATCGATTGTTAGATCTCTATAGTTTTCAGCCAGTGCGCCTGAGACCTTGAGCTGAATGAGTGATCATTAAAATTATTTTCTGAAGACCATTAGACGGTGGAAACGCGATTTCAAAGTCGCTCAACACCTCACCAGTGTTGTCCGCGCCGCGGCGTCGCGTGATTGTGTCGCGCGTTCCGATAAAAAATTAATAAATAAAAGTTTTCTTGAAATCGAACAAGTGTGTTTTTATATGTTAAAAATTTGATATTGCGTATTGGTGCCTGTGCTATAGTAATGTTAGTTATATATTTAATTTAAAATAATTTTATAGGCTGTGGTATAGCAATTCAATAACGAAAAAAAACTTTTAAGTTTTGGTAACATTTACTGTTTAGTTTATAATAGGTGTATTATTTGTTTGGAAAGTTGTGTCTCGTGTATAATTTTTTCTCGTATCTATATTTTATTTTATATATGTATGTTTACGAGGATTGCGAAGAGTGCAATGCAATAAGCACTTAGCGTGGTGAAGGCATTTGCATAAGAATTTCGCCAACTACCTTGAAATAATATGAACTTCGAAATTATGTGCCTATTCATACACGGGTTTCTTACAAAATCTATGTTTGAAAAATATTTTATAAATTTAAAGGTATTCGTTTATTGGCCACTTTTATTTAATAGGCTGTGGATTAGCTGCCCTTATTGTCCTACTTCTATCTCCTACTAAGGACAGACCACACTTAACGAGCCTAACAGTTGGTGGTGATAAAATCCTAACTCTTTGACAACACTTCCTTTATTTTGGCAACGCTATAAACATTATCTATGCATCTCTTACGCGTCTTTGTTAATTTACGGTTGTTGACGTATTGAAGTCCATCTTATATTCGATTCGCGTGACGCACAACACCATAACCGCTTGCATTTCCGTCGCCTTAATCCGTATTAGGGCGCGAACAAATTGGATGACTCCGATAACAAAATTCGATTCCATATCAAATAAGTTACCTAACTTGTTATCTAAACCGAGACGGTTAGAACTGGCAAGATTCAAACTTTATTTTACACATCTCTGACAATCTTTTCGGATTATTTAGTCGTGGCGCTTGACTGTTTACGTTCTTACCATTTCTAAACAAAACAACTTCACAATACTTTTTGGTCTAAACAGTTGTGCTGTATAATAGGACGACTACATTGTACAAATCATCTCAAAACAACTTTTGTGGTTTGCGATAACATAAGTCGTAACAAGATTACAACTTTTAAACATCAACGTATCATCATCTTGTAAATAAGTTAATAGATATTAGAATGAACATACTACAAGCGAAGCTATTGACCACCTGGTGACCGCGGTTCAAATAAGTCAGAATAGTTTCTGTACATTTCCTTAGACAGCTAAATATCTAGACAAACATACAAACAAACAAACAAACAGCAGATACAATTCTGTAAACATCTATTGATTTGTTAACTTTGACTTTACATCGAGAACTTCTATGGTATCTGTCGACTCGTGCGGAAGCGATGCATTTTTTACTATTCTCGGAAGAACATTGCGTGCTAATGCATCGCTACCGATTGCTCTGTTGCATTCCTGGTATTCGCGTCTTATACACGTACGGGCCGGAGAGCACGCATCTCTATATAATAAAACAAAACTGTTATCCGTTCACCCAATTCTCGTTCCGTTACAAAATAAAAGGTACTGAAATCGATGGACGGTGGTCGAATGAATCCTTGTGTATAAAAATTATCAATACAATTAAGTTTATAAATAGATATTTCGCTTAGTATCAATATTAGCAACATAGTTCGAATCGTATATTTTTACCTGAAATGGCAACTTTATTCGGTGATGTTTTACAGGCATATGGTCTGTTGTCGGTTGTGAACCACTGAGGCCGCATTTGGTCAGCGGCGCACGAAGGCCAAGGTCTCATCCGCTAACTCGATATAAAACGATTAGAGGTTAAACGGCAAACAAGTACCCATTGTAATGGATCAAATTGGATCAACTTAATTGTATTCGTCAATGAAATTATACGATTAAATTATGACGATTGCATAAATAAATTGCGCAATGAAATATGCAATTATTTCCACATGCTGCGAAATTATTAATGAAAGTTGTTTTCTAGAACTTTTACGTTATACCGAGATGTTTATAACTAAACTTAAACGTACACACAACTGTCATATAGCGCATAACGTAGCTTAGAATTGCTACTTTTATTTCCTATCAAAAAGTGTAGATGTATACGTACTTTTATGATCATGCTTGAAGTCACAGTAATTAACAAAAGGTCCTGTTGTTGTATTAGTTTTTTCATTTATCAAAAATCTTCTTCGGCGTTTGGATATAGATAGTATTGTTTAATTTCCTTCTATATAACATAGGCACCATTACGCATTTAATAAATTAAATTTAAAAATTAAATAACCAATTATTATTAATTTAATTTAATCTCAGTTTAAATGAACGTCGTCATTATTCGAATGTATCTCATTGATATTTAATCGTTTCACAACTTAATGAAGTAAGTGAGTGAAATCGAGTGTGTCAGTGATGTAAGAATCAGCGGTAATGGCAGTGATGATGGAGGAGGTGGATGGTACGCCTGTGCCTCCGCCGAGGGTCAAAAAGCTTGCTCGCTTGGCGGCCCGAGAGAAACGAGACCAAAGAACTGTTACTTGGGTAATTATGCTAGAAACATAAAAAAAAATATTCTTAAGGGCATGTACATACAATATTATGTAAACCAGGTATTTGGAAAATCTTGAAATGCGCAAGTATTGAAGGTTAAATACTAAAAATATGATTTGCGGTGGAAAATATTCTCATAATTAGGCTCAATCACGACTAAGACTGAATATTTAGACGTAATGTTCGAGAACATTCTTGATTAGAGTTATTAAATGCACGCAATTTCATAGCGAACGTATTTTCTCGTTTAATGAGATTGTTTTATAGATATATTTATACAAACGTAAGCTGGTGAATGTTGTGACGAGACACGTAAAAGTATTATAAACATTTGAGTGAATGGAACAAATTAACTAGCTATGTTTACGTACTTTCCACAATTATAGCTGGATATCGCACATTTACATAATATTACTTATTACAAAGGAAAAAAACGTCTGTCGGAGTGAATATGATTTTTATAAAGACTACATGTGTTAAAGTTAATTACTAAATAATTATCATTAGCTGCCAGTCTACATTTACAGAATGTTTATTGTCTTAGTAAATGAGACTTTTCCAATCGCTATGTATGAATAAGTGTGTTTTTTTTAGTCTCCAACAAATGCAATCGTTAGAATGTTATGTACTATTGTACTAAAGACGCAGTTGCGTAAACAGATTAACATCTATTTATTAGCTGCTAATTACCAAGTCTTACATATACATTCTTTTGCTAGATGAAAATATATTAAAACCTCGACAAGCAATCAAATTTTTTTTTCATTGTATTTTCGATATAAATAATCCCAGCTAGACTATATACTACCTTCAAACACGCAATCTGTGGCCTTGGAGATATATTTCGCTGACATGAACGATGCATTATTTCTGATGTTTTCTAACATTTAAAATTACTTATAATATCTTATTTTTAAACATAATACATAAACTAACACGTGCTGTATTATAAAACTATACAAGAATTAATTTTAAGCGTACACAATATTTTCTGACAGCGTCTGACATTATTCAGAGTTAGCGATGTGGTGCGCACAAAGGTTCGCGGACAGGCCAACAAAATGGCTGATGAGCAGACAAAAGATCTGAAGAACGTATCGACATAATACACGAGCGATGTTCAACGGAATTGAATGGATTGAAAGGCGCAAATAAGGCGTGGGAACGTTTTCACATATGCCTCGAGTTTAATTTCATAGCATGATAAAAACAATTTAAATTCGCTAAACCAACGATGTGAATCTTCGCGGTATTGTTATACTAGTTTATGTGTAAGCTGAATTTTTTTTTCATTTCTAGCGTTGTGCCTGGTTTACATTGTGCCAGTACAGTAGGATGGTAGCGCCCTTAATAATCGATGGCATAATGTAAACAGTAACTGGTGCCAGTAAACCAAATCAACCTCTGCTAGGTCTGTTACACCCAGTTACGAAGAAGTAAACTTATCACTAACATTTTTTTGTTTTTTCCAGGGACCAGAGACATGGGTGGGCGTGCGAGCATTACGCGCAAGTTCCGGCGGGATCTTGGACCCGGATGATCGCGTGTGCGACGTGGCAGACGACCGTGAGACGCTGACGGCGGAATGTCAGGCGCAGCACCGCGCTGCCCAGGCCGACGGCGCCAGTGGCTCCTCCGCCGGCACCGCCTCACCAGATATGTTTCGAGTACGTTAACTTTATATTCTTAGACCTCTTTTCCACTAAAGGACCAGCTCCGCGACTTGCACCAATAGAAACGGTACCAGCGGCTAATAACGCTAGTGGAAAAGTGGTCTTATAAAGTAGTTAAGAATATAGAAACTAATTAAACGCATGTCGGCTTTTAAAAGCATTACACGTTATCTACGCATATAAAGCACCAAAAATTCCAAATGGGCAAATTTTTATGTTTTTTATGCGAATTGCAAATAATTAAACTTTTTAAAATTTTAAAAGAACCTTAATATGGTGGCAGAATGCTAACGACTTTTGTCACAATTTAAAAAAAATGTAATAATAATACCGGGAAAACAGTTCTGGACTCAGTCATGTCAAAACTTGTATATGAGAGAATTTGAGAAAACATTTGGTAGATCATTTTATAACATGTCTGCAAGTAAAAGTTTGACGATTTGTTTCGATATAAAAATGGGCTCCTGTTTATCTGACTGTTGTCGTCGTAATTCCGAAATCAAGGTATTATCTTTGCTTAAAAATATTTATTAAAATGTTTTAACTGGTTTTATAGTAACATGTTAAAGTAATTTTGTGATTTTTACTTTGAGCAAAATCATATGATTAAATTATAATTTTGTTCTTAACTCACTCTTAACTTAATTCACATTGTAATGCGTAATATAGTCGATATACAATAAATGCAAGTATAGTAAGAGTATTGATCAAAAGATTCGAACCTAACTCACTTTAAGTCCACTTTAATTTTACGTTACACCATAAGGATATAATTATCTTACTAATTTTATAAATGTAATTATTTCGATGTATGGATGTTTGGATGGATGTATGTTTGTTAGAAGGTATCTCCAGAACTCGCTGTAATTTGACGTTTCAATTTTTAATTCCACGCGGAAGAAGTCGCGGGCTACAGTTTATACATTTATATATTATATCATAATCCAAAGTAAATAAATATTTAGTGGTTAGTCTAATAAGATTACAGCACCGCTGGCCATTCAGTCGGCGTAATTTAAGCTCATTAGACATTTTTGCGTATTCAAATTATTCACCGCCAGGCCAGGCCAGGCTGTGTTCGCCGATAACAGTACAATGACAGCCACTACTCACCGCATCGCTTACATTGCTATTGTTTTTTTCCCTTTGTAAATTTATCATATACACATACATACACAAAAACGTGTTATATGCAAGGTAGTAAATTTTTCGCATTATGAGGCAATATAGCCAGTTTTAACTGGTACGTTTTGGATGAATTCAATATATTTAATATTTCAAAAATTTTACATAACTAAGTAGAATATTATTATTCCATTTATTTGCATATTTCAATGATTTAAAATATTATAAACTGACTGTAGGAGTATACAACGAAAGGTGTAGGCAGAGTGTCAAGGGCATGCAAAGTTAAGTACATAGATAGTAACTAGTCACGCGCCACAAAACGCTACGTAACAATTAAATGAGTGAATGTAGTAATAAAGAATTTTTGTCATTTGTCTAGGGCGGCGGTGGTCTGAGCGGTGTGGGGGGTGCGGGAGGCAGTATGCGTGCGGGAGCGGGGCAGGGCCCGGGAGCGACGGAGTCGTGCGTGGAAGTGGGCGGCGCGGCGCTGGAGGACGGTGCCAGCGGGCTGCAGGTCCGCCGCGGCAGCGAGCCTTCACTGCACCAGGACACCATGCCGCCGCAGAGGCAGGTCAGCATCACAACATATTGAACTCTTATCGGACAGTGGTCAATGTATCCGCAAACGGTTGTTGGGACCAACGCTTTATGTGTTTATCTAGTGGATTTAAATAATTTTCCAACAACAAAATATAATGTAGCGCTTTTTATTTAGTACCTACCTAAAATTTTTGTTGGTGGTATAAGTCGTGAATACTTGAAGTTCTAGTAATTAATCTAGTGAATTTGTGTCTACGGTTCATATGAACGCACCTATGTTTTTTATTCACTTATCCAAGCTAGCCTCGTGGGAGCGCAGTCAGGTTCATTGCACAGTCCGACACAGCTATCAGTTGACTTTCCATTTAACGCGGCGATAACTTATCTAGGTAAACCAGTTATTTTTCAGCCCCAACCCACTGTCAATATAAGAGATATGACAGAATTAGAACCGGTCTTTGAAGTTGTAATACCTAAAGGTATCAGAGTTAATAATGTGAGTTACAAAAACGTATGTTTTGAATGACATTAATCTTACTAATAAATGGGAACGTTGTATGGATGTTGAGGGTATGTTGCTACCCAACTTCAAATTGGCTAATTGAGTCTGGATGACATTTGGAACAGATATAGGTTACATTCTGGAATAGCGTATAGGTTACTAGCTCAGTTTTAGAAATACATGCGGAAAAAGTCGCGGGAGTTAGTTATACATAAAAATATCTGAATATGTATGTGCAGGTGTGCGAGCAGACGAAGCGATGGTCTGCAGCGGTAGTGTGTCGGGAGGAGACGCGCGCGCCGCCGCCCGACGCGGAACGCGCGCCGCACGGCCAGCACTTCCAGCGGCATTCCAACAGACTGTCCATGCAATTCTCTGGACCTGGGTAAATTATTTTTAAAACTTCTGTCGTTCAAACCACTGTTAAACTGTTTACATGTGCAACTAAGCATAATTTAGCAATAGTACACGAGAACATTTTATATTTAACCGCACTTACACGATCTATTGGTTCAATTTTGTGATAGTCACAACAACTTTAACAAATATTTCACTGTTCATTAGGCGCTTAAGGGTCTTCGCTGTACAGACTAAATAATATGAAAACGGTAAAAAATTTCAGGAGCGGAGTTTGGTTAGACGCGGCGGAGCGAGTACAAATCTACGGCAGCAAGAGTTTGCCCCGAGACGCCCGCAGAGAGCCGCTGGGACAGGACACATCCGTTGACACGCAGAGTCAAAACCACAGGTAGCACAAAAACGTCAGCACGTTTAACCTCTTACTATTTTTAAATTCTAGCAAATGTCTCTAAAATTTATTATATTATGTTTTAGAGTGGAAGACATGTTGCGATGGGTTTCGGGCGTTAACAATGTTTCCAGCGAGCCTCACGGACAAGAACGTCAATTAGATCTACTTCCTGAAAGTAAGTACCGGAAGCTTTCGTCAAAAATACGTGAGTCTACATCTTAAGCATATTTTTTAAAAATTATATTTTCCATTTATAATTCCAGTGGGTATCAGCGAGCGCGCGGTGTCGGGCCTGGAGATGCCGGTGACCCCCAGCGGCAGGGGGTCAGGTGGTGGGGGAGCAGGGGGTGCTGGGGGCGCGGCGCAGACGGTCCACGTGACGCTGGTGAAGGGCGAGAAAGGCCTGGGCTTCACCATCACGACGCGCGACAACCCAACCGGCGGACACTGCCCCATATACATTAAGAATATACTGCCTAAGGTATGATTTGCGAATTTGATTTGTGTGTTAAAACGACGAAAAATCAAGAAACAAATCTATCATATTAATATTTTCAAATTTCATCAGAATCCGTTTCACCTTTGTGGAGATACCTCGTTACAAACATTCATCCAAGCATTGAAGTGAATGCAATGAAAGGCCCAGATGAAAGAACGTATCCTGTATTGTTGTTCTGATTGTTGTTGCAGGGCGCGGCGGTGACGGACGGGCGGCTGCGCGCGGGCGACAAGCTGGTG
The DNA here is from genome assembly GCF_000836235.2 of Papilio xuthus. Lineage (NCBI taxonomy): Eukaryota > Metazoa > Arthropoda > Insecta > Lepidoptera > Papilionidae > Papilio > Papilio xuthus. The sequence goes on from NW_013533761.1 coordinate 1,114,943, forward strand.
ACGGTGAACGGCGTGTCGGTGTCGGGGCTGACGCAGCAGCAGGTGGTGGCGCTGCTGCGCAACACGCCCCCGGACTCGCAGGTCGACATCGTCATAGAGCGCACCCCCGCCAGGACACAGGTCTATAGCTTCCCTTGTTCCGCTTATATACACACAAATTGTCTTTGAAATGATGCCCATGATCTTGGAGTTTTCCAATAGTTCTGAGGATATTCAGTAAAATAGAAGTTAGAATGGCAAAACCAAATCTATAATTTTATATTTTAATTTTTAATACTTGCTACACAAAAACTTTGCCAAAATAAACATTTTTTAGGCTATTAAAGGTTTTTTTTAATTTCCAGAGAGTGGAACCCCAGCAGAGTCCGAATAAATATGTAGAAAAGGCAATAGGAACGACTAACATAACTACGATGCCAGTAGAGGCGACTCCGGCGGAGAATGGCCGAGTGTCCACCATGGTCCACGCCATCAATCACAACCACAACCACGCCCCCAACGGCTCTGCCAGGGGACGGATACAGAAGAGTTCCTCTAAAGATGATCTGTTAAATAAGGACCAGGCGTTAGACTCGCATGTACAAGATGCTTTAAATTCCTCCACAACTTCGGTGAGTTTGTTAATTTCATATAGCTTATTTAAATAAAATGGATAATTCATAATTAATTATATTTTAATTATATGTTAATATTTTAGATACCTGGACTTCGAAACCGACTAATCTTACGATTAGATGTCCCGGTCCACGACTCAGAGAAGGCTGGACTTGGGATCAGCGTAAAGGGGAAGGTGACGGTGGGACCGGACCCTCAAGACTTAGGCATCTTCATTAAGTCCGTACTTCACGGCGGCGCCGCATCCAGAGATGGAAGGTGACAGAACATAACCCACATAAGAAATAACTTTTGCTTTAATTCGATAATGAATAATGATACATGTACGATGTTTGTAATTAGTATTTCAATGTGTATCGTGTTGTGTGTCAGACTGCACACGAACGACCAGCTGGTGAGCGTGAACGGCGTGTCACTGGTGGGTCAGAGCAACGCGCAGGCTATGGACACGCTGCGACGTGCGCTGCTGCACGCCCGCCCGCACGTGCGCGGCAGCATCTCACTCGCAGTCGCCAGGCGCACCGGTACGTACCACATGCGCATGCGCATGCGCATCTCACGAGCACGTGCCACACATTGACATGTTCTAACAACAAATACATCGCGTTACAGACAGCATGGACAGCCTCGCTAGATGGAAAGACGACACGCCGCCCAACGGCAACGACACCACCAACTCAAACGACCACAGCAACTCGCAGAACTTCAATACCATCATATACAACGCCGCGGACGGGGACAACAAGAACCTCGACTTCACGCACAAGTTCCAGCTCAACCAGAACGAAGTCGGCACCGATAACCACGATGGAAGGACCAAGAAGCACGCCTCCATCGTCACCATCAACAACAACAACAGCTGGGTCTCCAATCAGTCGGACGATAGCAAAGGGTATTTGGAGAGGGACAAAGATAGCGTTCCTCATGACACGAAGAGAGACAGCTTCGAGTGGAGCCGGCTGGACGGCTGGAACCCGGTGATAGACAGGCTGACGGGGCTGCGCAACGAGAGCTACTACATGGCCACGCAGACTGACGCCACCCTCGCCAACGGACACCACTACCGTCAGACTCCCGGACACGTGCACATGGCGCGCTCTCCGCCGCCACACCACAACGTTATTATTGAGGAGGACTACGGCACCACCAGGTACCATCAAATTTACTATTCAAGTTGTACGAAAACCCATTAAATTGGCAGTAATAGTATTATGTAGCCGAAGATCCAATTCTGTATAAAATGATTTAGAAATGAAATATTCGTTTACGTGTCAGGGGCGGCGAGTCGGGCAGCGAGTGTGGCGGTGGTGGGGGCGCAGGCGAGGGCTTCAGCCGGGACGCGGTGGGGCGCCGCTCCATGTCGGAGAAGCGCCACGCCGCACTCGACGCCAAGCAGACCGGCACCTACAAGAAGATCAAGGAAATCAAAGCCGTCAACTGTGAGTCAACATTTATTTTTACTTAATATACTAGTATTAAAGCTTGCATACATTCTGGCGACTAACAACAGCTACAGTAGCAACACGGTCTGTTCATTTCAAATGACACTTAACTCGGACAGAGAGTTTTCATGATTAATTTATTCCAGCAATGCAAGTCGGCCCTTCTCTCGGGATGCGAAAGTCTTCCAGTTTGGAGTCCTTACAAACAGCCATACAAGAGACTCAGAAAAACCCACGAAACGAACCCTTATATGCTCGAGCACATCCACGTAAGTTGTGTCTTTGAAAACCCGAACGATCGAATTCCTGGTACCTTTTTTTTGTAAAATAAAATCTTAAATTTATACTTTTGTTGCAGCTCTCAAACATTGGTTAACAGACGACAACAACGCGCCAGAACATATCATAAGAGGATCGCCGCAACAGTCGTCCTTGTCCCACAAAAAACCGTCGTTACTCAAATCTTTGTCTACGATGTTTAGGTAATTCTTTACTTAATACTTCTTACATATATTTCGTTCTTTTAATTTGAATTGTGCAACAGCAGAGTTAATTTTTTATTTTTTCTTAGAATCGGTAAACCTAATAAGAAAAGCGAAAACGAGACTTACGGCAGATCGCAGCCGGGACGGTCTTCGGAGAAGTCTTTGTCGCGGGAGGCGCTGGAGAGGCACAACAGGATAGACGAGCGGCTGGAGGACTCCAACCCGCCGCCACCACCGCACAGGTATTGAGTTAAATGTTTTTAGTGGCCCCTGTTACTTTTTATAGTATACTTGTATAGTTTTTTTTCAAATATCTTGGCGCTCCAAAGTAATCGACACGGTGCAGTGTCCTCCGCCGCATCCCTATACGCTACAACACACTTGAAATTGTGTTCAGCGCGAAGTTAAAAGCCGCAAAGATATCTAAAAACTACTATACATTTGTAACAATACTAGATTTTGCCCGCAACTTCGTCATAAGTAAAAAATATACTTTACAATTTTAGTATAGATTTTTTCATTATTTTTAAAACTGACTAATTTAGACATTATTAGTTAGGATCCTTTGGCGCGAATGACGTGGTTTCTTTAGAAAGTCCAGAATGAATAGTGAGGGGACATTAACGTCGACATTTTAGTAAGACTACAGTCGGATCAATACACTGCCATATTATCGGATTTTCTGCTTAAAAATTCTGATAAAATGGCGAGTAACATCCTAAGTTTAGGTATATCAAAGTCCGTCGCTGTGACGTGATTGCATTCAGTATATGTAAGGAGTGTGTGTCGCACAGAGAGGAGTCAAGTAGGTCGCGACAGAGCAGCAGCGAGCGCGGCTCCAGGTCGGAGAAGCGAGCGCACGCGCACGCGCACGCGCCGCCCTACCGCGCCCCGCCCCCTCGCACCGCGCCCGCACGCACCGCGCCCGCACACAGTCATGTAAGTTCATTCTATACTACGTTGTGCTAACTTAGCACAATTCATATTTGTACTAATTCACACTCAAAAAGGTTTTATGACAACTTCGTATCATTAATTCTTCGTCTTACTAATATTATAAATGCGAATGTTTAGATGAATGGATGGATGTTAGGAGGTATCTCCGGCACGGCTCAACGGATCTTAGTGTAACTTGGCATAAATGTAAATAAAAGTCTGGAAGAACATATAGACTACTAATTAAGTTTTCTTTTAAACCCGCGCGCACTGTGTCGTGCACGTAAAAACCATTTCAATGACAAAATAAACATTACTTATACGATCTTAAAATTTCGTATTCATTCTTACGATACAAGGCTTTAAAAAATGTTAAAAACATTGTTCGATTCATTTGGCATTTATAACCTTGATTCATTGATATAAGGAAAGTCGTGGCGTTTAATATCTATATGTTAAAAGTATTTAAGTGAACAATAGTTAATTTACATAGCAATATATTGAATTATTTAATATTGTTTATTGCAGTTTTATTATCAGTAATTGCGTGCAATTGTTGTTCTTGTGAATTCAATAAAACGGAATGTATTAGCAACCTACAACTTTTTCATTACAGTAGTAATATATAATTATTTAATAACGATAATAAAAATCAGTGAACACGTTAATAAACGAGGTATAGTTAAGTAATACGGCACAAGAATTAGAAGTACAGTCGAACCTGGATAAACGAGAACTATATGACCACTTTTATAAGCCAGAGTTATTGTTAGATTCCGACGGACGACCTCCATAAGCGAGAAAGGGTAAAAGGAACTTATCATTATCCACCTGCTCTTATTCCTATTGAGGGTCGGCACAGTATGTACTACTCCATACATCTCTATTAGCCGTCATATCCGAATCTACCCCTTCCTACGCATATCCTCTAAAAGAGAGGAACTTCTATAAGGAAATATCGCAGTCCCTTGGACTCTCACTTATCCAGGTTCGATTGCGTATAACTTTAAAACTGGAAGACGCAAAAGAGAATTCCAGAAACATATTTAACTGACTTAAGTAACGCTAGAGTCACAAATGAAATCAATGTACTATTTAATTTAAAAAAAAAAAACATTTTATTTTAATAATTATTTATCAAAAAAAATGTTTTTTTTTTATAAAAAGAAAAACAAGGAAGCAAAATGACAAGTTTAACCTATATATATTGTTACAGGCGATGGATTCAGCGTGGGGTCCAACAGGCCATTACGTTAATTATGAAGAAATTCAAAACTTTAAGTAAGTTTTTGATATAATCTATTTTATCAGAAAAAAATAAATCCTATCTTACTATTAAAGCATTTTGAATCTTATAACATTGCTATTAAAGTGTATTTTTCCGTTCAGCGCGCGTCGTGAGAAACTAAGCGAGGTGCAAATCGGTCAGATGAGGCTACAGATGAACGAGAGGCAGCAGAGAGCAAAGGCTGAAGAAGAAAGGTAAATATTTACTTATTTTACCTTTAACGTGTTTTTTTTAAAACTTAAACGGGCAAAAAGCAGAAGAAAAAATCAATGTGTGGAACTAAAACATTCATCAGACGAAACAAAAAATAATAATACAGCACTTAAGCAAATAATTAAATCAAGTAAAGGAAAATTATAAAAACACTAATTAATACGAAGCTATTGAGTTAAAAATATGATAAACAAGTTGAAGTATTGTTATTAGACTAAAAACTACCATTTCTTATGACTTAATTAACATATAAGTGCTATTTATACGAACCGTAATAAAGTCATAAAATGATTCAACATAACATAAAGATAAAGTATAGGCGAGGTATGACGTCATAATATTGATGCATCTTATTAGAGCGTCGGTGGCTCAGGGGTCAAGCACTCGACTTGCAATCTGCGGGTCCTAGGTTCGAATCCCGCCATGTACCAATGTGTTTTTCGATTTCCGATTTTTATATGTATATTTATCCGACGTTCTTACGGGGAAGGAAAACATCGTGATGCAACCTGCACATATCTGAGAAGAAATTCAAAGATATGTGTGAAGTCAATCCAACCCGCACTTGGCTAGCGTGGTTGACTATGACCTTATCACCCTTAACTTAGGGTAGGCTCCGAGCCCCTCGGTGGGGACGTATTGTGAGCTGATGATGATGATTTGACAAAGATTGTAGTCCTTTTCCATACTTACGATGTTTCGTACGTATCCATCGTTTTATTGAGACATCGTTACGTTAATATATCTCATACGATTGCTTCCCTTTTTCGTCTATAAAATAAAATAATAAAATACGTAGTCTATTAAATTTATAAGTAGGCGTATCGAGTACGCGTCGTTTCGAGCTTCAATAAAATTGTTTTGATTACGGCGAAACGAGCTCGATGATCTGCTCTATAAATAGATCCTGCTTTATTATACACTTCATAAATCCTCCTGAACTGACGAGCGGTTTAATATTTTATTAATATAATCTATTTTATTACGTATTCAATCTAGTTAATTGTTTTATCTATATATATCTTATAAGGCCTTACTGTACACTAGGCAAAGTATTCAAAAAGCGATTTTAGTCGCTAAGACTTACGCAATTTAATCATAAAGGTTCATAAACAGCGCGAATCGCCGATATTTTCATCTATCTTCGTCAAAAATCGTTCGCAATCTGTTAGTCAAAATTATAATAAGAAAAGTAGCTGATATTTTCAAGATGGCGGAGCAAAACTATACAGTAGACATGTAGTCGAGCCTGTACTGATTGATTAGACGACTCAATATGTGAAGCGAGCGCCCGCGACGCGATTAGTTTTGACGGTTTACGTTGTCCTATGTACGAAGGGGCTTATAAACATTAGTTTTAATTTTAACTAAGAGAAATAATGAGGTAATTTAAATCATTACTATGATATACGCTTTTTTTTACATAAGATACGAATATTAAGAGTTAAGTTAAACATTTCAATGGCAGTCGCAAGCTGTGAATAATATTTTATAAACTTTAGTTAGTTTTCTTTTGTTTTTGTAGCTCTTTTGTTCATTTGGCGTAACCTTGTCTTTAATAGTCTTAGTAGCGGTCTTGGTATAAAAACTAAAAGTAATCAGTTTATACTATGTTTTTTGCGATACACTTTGGCAGGATCGTACAAAAAGATGAAACGTGACCTCCGTTTGATCCTCTTGGTCACGACCGAATGTACTTTTATTTATTTTCCAATGAAGTATAAATAACCTCACTCGACCGACAATCAAAGAAGTTTTTTTTTTATACAATAAATCACCGAGACAGGACATTCACCTAAAGGTACCCAATGGACACTATCAACCATGTTGTGATATTAAACATATTGAATTCATTACTGTTAAAGAAACCATTATAATATTCACTGTGTTACCTTAAAATTGAAACGAACGTAACGTAACAACGAACGTTTATTTAATGATGAAGATCCGATGGATTTATTATGAATATGTCTGATATTTTGTTTTTACCCCGTCAATCCTTAGTTCAAAATAAACTTGAATAACATATACTTGTTAGGATGGATATCTAGTATGTATTTCTTTCTGTGGCTAGTACACAATCTGACGTCATAATATTGATGCACGTTCATATCTGTATCCATGTACCGCGACCCTTATTGTTTCAGTTATAATTAACTTGTAATTTTGGTACACCAGTCGTCGAGGAGTTCCCGCGGGCTACCAGTCGCAGCGGTCGTGTCGGGAGGGTGGTGGTGGTGGGGGCGGGGGCGGGGGCGGGCGGCCGCAGTCCAACTACTACGAGTACGAGAGCGCGCCACCACGCAGACCCGGCAAACTCTCGCACTACCACTGACACGCGGCTCACTTTACACTGGACATCAACCTTCCAAAGTATTTATACGTTTAGTTATACATTACTGCAGTGTACTCACCTAGCCGTGTACTATGTATCACGTTCTCACTTTATGTATCTTGAGCACTAACTACCTCGTAGCTAAGTACCAGATACGCGGTGAAAACCCTGCTTAATACGGCTAATACGCATAAGATCCTAACTCGTAGCATTATTTTTTGTCTATCAACAGTTGTTTAAGTCATGACATTTTTATTGAAACATTGTTATTACTATTAGTTAGAGTTGAAAATTACAAAACTCGCTGTTTTTGTGTTACGTCTATATGCGTACAAGTCCAAATATTCGATTAAGTAGTTACGTAGTGTTGGTTTTGATGCGCAGTTTAAAACTACATACAAACTGGAATTGTAACTCTTTGTTTCCTAGTTCACGATAGTGCGTTGTAAGTGTACAAACGAGATAATGTACTGCAAAAGTTGTTATAAAATAATTGTAGGTCTGTTTGTAGACGTCCGTCCCGCCGGTGCTGGATCAACCGTAAACTTTATCATTGATTTATCAGTAACCTTGTAGCTATTGTAATAAGGTTTATTTTGAATTATCATTTGATCTAATATCTACTTAATTTCCCAGTTATAAAGACAAACATGTAATGATATTTTTTTAATTTACTTTTACAAATTAGGTTTGATATTTGAAGAATGATATAGCAAATTTTAACCTTAATTATGAACTGATAAAAAATAGTAGTTAACCTATGTATTTATTTTATGTAACAAAGTAAATGTGAAAAACATTTTCGAAAAGTTAAGGCTTTTTTATTTTTGGAAACGAGATTTTTTGACACGTCATTGTTAGCAATCCGCCTCGTACTTTCTTTTAATATATTTTATAGAATTAAAATACAAAATCTCTTTAATAAAATCTTTTTAGTTTGTATGTTTTTTTTCTCGAAATGTATTTATATATACTTTTATCTCTATTTAATACATACTATGTACTTCAATCCGAAGTTTTTACGGTGAAGGAAAACATCGTGATGTCTGCACATATCTGAGAAGAAATTCAAAGATATTTGTGAAGTTAACCCGCAGTAAGCCAGCATGGTTGACTATGACCTAGTCACCTCTTACTTAAGGTAGGCTTCGACCTCCTGGGTGGGGACGTATAGTGAGCTGGTGATGTAAGTGAAAGATTCAGTTTTGTTGGTCGAAGTATTGCTATTTTATCCAATAAATTTAAAAAATGACATTACTGTATCCAAAAAAATGAGTACAAGGTTATTGAATTATGGTTACGATAATTTGCACAATCATTAAATTCGCAAGCAATTGATAGAAAAAACTTAGCAGCCTCGCCCTATGACGGGTTTAAATAATATTTTAAAGCCTTCACACTTATTATATACTGAGCGATGTTCTGCAAAAAAAAACATGTTTTAATGACGCGGGTAAAAATTAAATTGATCGTTAAACAATACTACAATACCAGCATTTTTGTTACTGCACCTTTTGACATTTGAACCGAACCTTGTTTCGTTTTTTATAGGACTTAATGGAATATTACCTTGCCAATATTCTATTGTTCTATGCCGCTGTTAAGTTCAATTAATAAAAATCATGGTTACCTGCTTCCTCGTACCTTGCAGTTAAATAAAAAAAACATTGTAGAGTTTAATCAGAAAAAAATCAGTCTTTCTCGACATTTTAAGAGTATTAATTTAAAAAAATCCAGTGAAATAAGACAATTTGAAACATATTTTTAATTTAAATTTAAATTATAAGTATTTATTATAAAATTTAACTTTTACGTGATTAGTTTAAATTTATCATAACAACATCAACAGTTGGAATATTGGAGTTTCTATACTCCTCATATTAAAAAAAACCCACTTTTTTATCATTTTAATAAAAACAATAAATGGCAATGACACAAAATGTAATATATCGAATTTCGTTTCGTTGGTTTCTAAGACCAAAATCTCTGTATAAAAGATATCGTCATCCCTGTCATTATCTTTGACAAAACAGAGATAACAATATATTTTGAACGGAGATTTTGGTCTCGGAAATCTACTGTTATACCACGAGGCGGATTGCATATGCTACATTCAATCTTTAGCTATATTTTTATCTAACTCTGAGTTCTGTTAAGTGGATACTAAAGCTTATAGTGCCATTAAGATTCTCTATAGTATTTAACTGGCCTCGAGTAAATTACTAATAGAGTAGTTTGCTTGTTAGGTAAATGTAAATACATCTCACGCTATGTACTAGTTATTATTTTATTACATTCCTAAGCTACTAAGTTTAAGTTCTTAAATCAAAGAAGCTTTAATGTTTACTTAATACATAATTAAGACATTTCAAACTATTCTTTCGACTGAATGTCGCTTATTTTACTTATACTTTTATTGTGTCGACTTTTATATTTACAAATTTTTTTTTGTATAATTTTATTAAAAGTGATCAAATTGTTTTGTCTCTTATTTTTAATTCGTCTTTTCTTATTTCTGTTTTTATATACATTATACGTTATGTATATTTATATTAAATACAAAAATAGATAAATAAGCATTGTATTGTAAATATGTCGTCAAATTGATGAATTATTGTATATTAATGGAATTGTTTAAATTGAATGCGATTGAAGTATATTTTGGTACTATTAAATATTACTTATCGCTAGTTAAGTCGTATAACTTGTATATATAATACATACGACATATAAGATCGTAAGTGATACTGTCACGAACATTGGCCATCGGTACCTAAATAAAATACGATTTTGTCATTGTAAATTTTTATTTCTTTCCCTATTCTTAACTAGCTGGCACACGCGACTCCGTTCGCGAGAAATTAAAAAAAAAACTTAATAGCCTATGTGTGTTTCCAGGTTTTGTACTACGTCTATACTCCAGGCGTCTATGAATTTCATCGAGATCCAAGCTATGAAGACGCCTTCAAACATTCATTCATCCAACATTCTCATTTATAATATTATTTAGATAAATATATTCCGTAAAAAATTACTCATACAAAATTGTACATGCAGATAAAAATCCCTCATTAGTCTCTGGAAACATCGGTATAAGATAAGAGACATTTATTTCCGAAGATAACAAAGCATCCGGATCAACACGAGGACAAGGATACGGGATCCTGATGTATAACGAACATAAAATATCTATCGATTTGGTGGAATGATTCCTATTGTCTATTTCCAATTATAGGTACTCTAAACCATGCCTACTTTGAGCCCTCAATATGGTTAAAATGGCCAGAATTAATATTATCATAAACTAGCAATCGCCTGCAACTCTATCGGCGAAATGAAAAAAAAATAATTATTAAGTAACCTATGTGTTCTTCCAGACTATGTTCTACATCTGTGTCAAATTTCATCAAGATCCGTGGAACATTTACGGAGTTACTTTCTAACAAACATCCATCCATCTAAACATTCGCATTTATAATATTAGTAAGAAGTAAGATAGTAAGATTTAATCGAATAGTCTAATAAACAAGTCTTATTATTCATTAAGTAATTTTATTTATCAAAGTAATTTTCTTGAGTCTTTTCTGTAAAGCTGAAAATGTTTTACCACACCTGTTTGCTATAGATACAGAAATTTTATTAGTGTAGTGTTAGCTATATAACATTAAGTCAACCAGTTTTATAAATTAAGTCAGAACTAGTTTTTTTTTTAATAATAGTTTTTAGTGTTCCTCGAAAACTCTATCCTTTTGTAATTAGAAGTTACTAATAAAAGAAATAAAAAAAGTTACGTGTATTTTGTTCAATTTATGAGATTTAGAACGAAATACAGACTTAAAACAGCATTTCTAACGACCATATCGCGTTTGGTAGCATTTAAAATGTGTCTCCTAAAACATCACATTTGACTTACGACCATTTAAGTAAGAGCCATCGGAATACATTTTTCAGCCATAAAAATTTTATTAATATGTTTTGTCATATTCTCACAGAAAACCTAATCTTACTAATATTATAAATGCGAATGAATGGATTGATGTTTGTTAAAAATCAGATCTTGATAATATTTGGTATACGCATAGAACACAGTCTGGAAGAACACGTAGGCCTATGATCCCGAAAATGTGAACGGTTTCCGTAGGATGTGTTTGATTAACATTTACTTGCTAATTCTGCAACGGTCCAAAACATCTTATTGTTATTTAGCAAAGATATAGAACATAGTCTCGAGTAGCACATGGAATACTTTTCACCCTTTATCTTAAATTGTTAGCAGACGAAGTTGCGGACAACAGCTAGTAATAAAATAAATCTATGGATGACTTAAAATAAAATACATATTTAGTTGCAAAAAGAATAATTCACAATATAAATAGATAAATATTATTAAAGATTTTAGGTATTTAATATTAGTTGCATTTAATTTCTTTTGAAATGTCATATGTATTTATTACATAAAAACGAAAAAGTACTATTGAATAGAATTATTATTTATTCCTAGATACTAATAGCTTTAAATGCGTCATTGTGTTTTATTTATTTGAATTTTGTTTGTATTATTTTCTTACTAATAATTTTAATGGAAAAGTTTGGATGTTTGTTACAGAGTTCTCCTAAACGGCTGAATTGGTCTCGCTGAAATTTGGCATAGATTTAGAACATAGTCTGGTAGTGTCATAGGCTAAGAATTAAGTTTTTTCTTTAATTCTGCGCGGAGTTATATTTGATATTAACACAAGTGGTACGGCAATAGGTTGTGCAGCTTTTATAAGGCAGTACATTATATGACGGGTCGCGGGTCGCGGGTTGCTGATCGCCAGCCTGTTTGCACGACCGCCGCACTCTTTGACGTCATTGGGTTTTACAGACTGGCTGTTTATACCGAAAGGTAGTCTAACAAATGAGATTACTTTGAATAGTGGAAAAGTTTGTGTTTGTGCATTTTGTGGTAACAACATTAATATTCAGATTTTTGTATTTAGATAAAATCTAATAACAAATTGATTCCTAACTCTAGACGTGCTTAAATTAATAAATTATTATTAATTATCAAAGAAAAATTTACGTATTTTTTAAAGAGTAGTACAGTGGAAATTCACGTTAAGCCTGTTTACTCTTTCCAAAACAATGGCGTAGTTTTCGCGCGCCATATGCTCAAGTAGTTGTCGAAGTAAAAGCCGAGGGAAGGCCACGAAAAGGGGCAATTTGCAATAAACAGCTGACATGCGAGGTATGGCCTTGTCCTTCTAACGATCGTATTGTTAAGATAAATGCCACCCTGCACGCCAAACCTCCGTAATAAGGTCGGATTAGGTGAACCAAGGAACAAGGGAGTTCGCCTAAGTCTTTTTGGTAACGATAAACGGAATATTGTCAAGATTTTAGGAAAAGCGACATTTTCCTAAAATCTTGACACACATAAGAATGTTTTAGTTTTTAAACCAAACATTCTCTTGGAAAATTTACTTTTGTGTTCCTCATTTTATTAATAATAGAATGATTTACATAATTGTATAAAATTATTTTATTATTACTAGCTACAAGAAAAAATATATTCACACGACCTTGTCAATAATAAAGTTAATAATTTAAGTTAAAATATCATTTGGAAAATAAAAAAAAATCTATTGAATACCTAATTTTATTATCTTCATATAAATGCGAATGTGTAGATGGATGGATAGATGGATGTTTGTTACAAAGTATCTTCAGAATGGCTCCATGGATCCCGTTGAAATTTGGCATAGATGTAGAACATGTGTAAAAGAACACATAGGCTTCAATTTTTTTTTAATTCGCGGACACGGCTAGTGTTAACACAATTCACAATATTTTAACATAGCAGAACGTTCTTCGCTGAAATCTAAAAATTAATTTAATTTTTGTATTAAACATGATAAAGACGATAAATTTATTTCTTAAGAGTGGATAATCACTCGCCGTCAAACTGCGATACTGCAGGTTGTGAATCATGAGCATTGCATAAATATTAAAGGACAAAAGTGTGATTCATAGCAGATACCTTATTGGATCCTGAACAAAAGATCATTATTTATTTATAAATACGCCGGCTTTATTTGCATAATTGAAGAAAAAATCAATGCATTCCTGCCAAGCCCAGTTATCGAAAAAAAAAAGTGGAAGCGAAGAAAATGTTTTGTGAGAAGTTTATGCATTACGACTTTTTTAATCACATTTCAGAGTTTAAATAACTAGCTTTGTGGTTGAGGGCGCTTATGTCTCATAAGTCTGTGCTTGTAAGACTTCTACGAATCATCTAAGTCGTTTTACAAGAAGAGCTTGTATCTTTGTAGGGTCAAGGCGTACAGGTACAATTATTTATTGTTATTACTTCTTATTAATGTCGCAAAGTCAAGTGTATTTCAAAATTTACATGTAGTATAAGCAGGGCCTGGAGTAATAACGAAATAGAAACAAAGTATTAATTCGCCATTTTAATAGCTTCAATATAATTTAAGATAATATCAAAGTCGAAGGTTTTGTGTGAAGATGTTTCATGTCCAGAAGAAGAAAAAATCTTTACAAGATTGAAATTACATCGCTTTGACACAACTTTACAAAAATCAAAGATTTTTTTAAATACAGATAATATAAAATAAATAATGTAAAATGTGCTGAACGAATATGAAATTGAGAAAGGGATCGACAGACAGGGAAAGTGGTGTGCGCACTGACGCGCGTTTCTGGGCCACCATCTACCGCCGCTGCCCCGCTTCGCCAGTCAGTCTATTGGAGAGGACAGAGTTGCGCGCGCGCATCAACCTGCTTCAGAAAACATCGCTCTACCACGGTCTCGCATCACCGGCGAATCTATTACTCTCGACCAAGTCTCGCGCTTTCATATTGTAGATACCGTTCAATATTACATTTACTCTACAATACTTTAGTTAGTAAATTATTGTCCTGTGTCAACTTGTGTACTTTCGAACTCGCCAAGTAAACATTTCTTGAGTTCAGACGCTTTTCGTAGTCACCAGAGGCTGTTTGCTGTAGCGAAAGCGGTTGAGCGAGCACGCGGCGCGGCATCTGTCCGTCTGTGTGTAGGTGTTCTGCTTGTGTTGTGTTGCAATGGTAATAAGTGTTAAAATGTCGAAATCTGGTTTGTGAAGCTCTCAGTGAATGTGCACATGCCTCTTTTCGAAAACGAGCACACGTGCTTATGTAATCCTGAATTTGTTGATAGAACAAGTGAGTACGTTGATTTATATTTACCCTCATTTTAAGTTTGACAAAAATATTTTTTTTGATTACACCAATTTTATTTTTCCGCCACAGAATAGACTCACGCAACTTTCTACCAGATATGAGGTCATACATTAATGATAAATGTCAATTTAATTCGCACCTCCAAAAAGAGTCAGAAGTACACTGAACGATTCTATCAATTATTATTCTTTGTTCAGAAACTTATGAATAATTTGAATAAATCTCATTTGTGACTATCATAAAACTACGTAATGTTGTTTAATACGATTGCTTTAAAGAATCACAATAAGAAATTAATATTCTAAAATGTTCTAAAACTCACGGGCTTTTCTAACCTCTACTAATACTCTCAAACTACTTGTATCATAAAAAATCTTTTATATTTAAATAAACGAAAACTTTTAAATAGTTTGTGAGCAGTTCATCTAGTGAGCTGGCACCTGTCCAGCTGTCTCTTTGGCGTTGTATACAAATATTTAACGAAGTTTAAGACATCTTATAAGAGGCGCACCTTCCACTTTACCTCTTTGCAATCGATTAAACGGCGCTATAAAAACTACATCTGTTTCTTTTGATATAAAAATAAAAAGATCCTAGTCTGGTTCCGTCTATATGGAAACAAATAAACATATAGCATGTCCTTCAACCGGATATCGAAGAACGAAATAAATTCGATAAATATTATCACTCGTTTTTTCTGCCGCTGCATGTAGAACTATGTAATCTTTAAAAACGTTTAAATTTTTTTGTCTATGCGTTATTGCTTACAACACGAAATTATGGACAAGTAAATAGTTTTTTTTATTGTAATTAAAACAGTAATTAAATGTTACTACAAAGTTTAATTTGTAACAATTTAACCAGTTTTCTCAGATATTCCATGAATTAAGTAAATAGCTCTTTTAAAATTCGGGCTAACATTTTCGCAACGTCCCCACAGAATATACGAACTACGAGATAATAAATTCTGTGTAAACGTTTAGTAAAAAACATAGAAACCAGTTTTTTTACAAACAGATTACAGGTTAGGGTACATAAAACGACTTTTGTAATGTCTACACATTTTTCACAATGCAATAATTGTTATGAAATCTTCATAAAGTTTTTACTTATGTATCAACAGCAGTATAATCTACATTTAAAACACATATATTTTCCCATTTCATGGTAGGGTATTGTAAAAACTATTTTTACTTTAGTGTGATGTGTATCAAAAGAGTTGGACCAGACATTCATATTCTTGTGTGAATAAGATGGTGTTAACATAACACGAAAACGTATTTGCAGGAGAAAAGAAATGTATTTGGTCTCGTAATGCAGACCGACACTTCCGAATTAAATTGGGGACGCGAACGCATTTGAAAGTTCTAAAAATACGTAAGCTTTCAGTTGAATAAGTATCCACAGATAAGATAAATGTAGCAGGATGCTCTCTCAGACTATCTCGTCCGTTACATTTGAGCTTCAACTTTGGAGATATGAGTCATAAGGTCAGGCGATATCGTGCCGGAATTATTATAGCCTTAACCCAGGTCATTGTTTACGCAATGTATGTCTACTGAGTATTTGAACGTCTCGTCGTGATATCTATTTATGTAAAAAGTTCCTGATAATTATAAAAATAAGTGTTAGAAATCAAATTTATATTTCTGTTTTTTGTTATTCATTTTACAAGTTGGTAATTGAATTTTTTTTCTGTCGGTCCATACAAAAGCTTAGTGTGTTTTTAAACAGGATGTTCGCATTATAGTAGGCGCCTAGTTCCCACCAATCAAGATTTAGGATCTTTTATTAAATACAATAGAAATAAAAAAGATTTATCGAAACGCTTGTAAATCTATGCCACATTTATTTTTTTATTGTTTTTTTTTCATTTCAACGATTTCCTACAACCAAACAAGGATTTTTGGGACTATGTCCTTACGACTTAGTTATGTGAATAAAAAGGGTTTTTCAAAAGATTTCCACACAAAGGGAGGTCACAGAAATACGCTATAAAAGTTATATTGACATTTAGACCGTACTTTAGTTTTTTCCAGTCCCTGCCTTTTATATGACCACTTACATGTCTTGTGGTTTGGAAAAATTGTTTAATATGTACATTTGCGTTACAAAACATTTATTTTTGCAGAACAAACAAACAAATTATCATATCTTACCTCTTACTATTATTATAATGTGATGTTTGTTAGAAGGTATCTATAGAACGGCTGCACGGGTATTGATAAAATTTGGCAAAGATGTAGAACATAATCTGGAAGAACACATAGGCTACTTATTAAGTTATTTTTAATTCCGCGCGGACTAAGTCGCGGTCAAGTGCTGAATGAATGCATGAATAATTGTCAACGTTAGATAATCATCCAAAAATAAGGATTAAGTTTTATTATCTGTAAAATTATTATTAAACTCGATCAAAATGTACAGATAGTGTTTACATGTAGTCAACACGTCGAATGGGTAAATGAGTCGCGCGACATTTGCCCATTCAACGTGTTTACTTGCGGTTTCTCCGGAGCTGTAATTATCGTTATTGTGATCGACAGAAATGATAAATTCAATTTTAATAACACTATACGTATATTTACAACCACATTAACTGTTACCCTGTTTATTTCCATTGCTAACATATGTTTATGGTACACGTAAGTCATGCAAAAAATCTTATTAACATTTTTATTTTGTATTTTATTATAGAATTTTTTTATATTACCTTATCTAGAATCCTCAGTATTATAGTTTCATGGAATTTATATACTACGTAGTTCTTTGAAAGCCTTTTGCTTAATTCATCCCCTAAAAGTCTAAACAGATGAAAGAAAATTTGTATGGAGTGGTGTTATTCATTCGGCAGAAATTTTTGAAAATTCATAATTAATATAATATAAAATAAAATAAATATACGCTTTTTTCAAACTGTCCTTATAAAACACTAAAGAGGGAATGAAAATTAGATTGGAGTTTTAAACTCCACACGGAAGAAGTTTCCAGAAGCAGCTAGTCTTATATTAAATAGTTATTATAATCGAAGTTCAAAGATTTTTTTAATCGAAGCTTAAAACCGGTCCTCAATCGTATATCAGCTAACCGCAATTAATAAACCTAACATTATGCTATCTGAGAATAGTTCCTAGTAAATTTAAGGTCACATTGTTATTTGTCTTTCAAAGTAATTCTAAATGAGTAAGTTAAACAATTTATCAGTGTAAAAACGGAAAAACCATACCGTATTTAAGAAATAAGTTTAATAACTTGATCATTTGTACTAAAAATATAAATTTAGGCATTCTCGTTAACTTACCGTCAGTTTTGGAGACCACGATCCCCGTTTAAAAGATATTGTTATTTCTGTTTTTTTTAAAGATGCTGACAAGGATAATAATAAGTTTTATATAAATACTAGCTGTCGCCCGCGACTCCGTCCGCGCGGTATTAAAAAGTAAGTAGCCTATATGTTCCTCCAGAATATGTTCTATATCTATCCCAAATTTCAGCGAGATCCATACAGCCATACTGGAGATACCTTCAAACAAACATCTATCTATCCATCCATCCATCTAAACTTTTTTTGTATTTGAAATCTAAGTTAAAGTATTATTTGACAGGGATATGAAGTTACATTCTTATTTATTATGTACAGAATCTCTGTGGAATATTTTTTTTTCTTTACTAAACATTAATAAAACATTAAAATTACTAGCGCCCAAGCAATTGTACTTCCCCGTGCATTTGCCAACCTCTATGACCATCATCTATGTGAAAATGATGACAGCCATCTTTATAAAATCGCTCTAGAAACTCCTATTACTTAAATGTAACGAATATTGTTAAAGTACTCCCGAATTTATTTAATACAAAGAATTCATTCCACTTAATAATTTCTTTGTGAATAAATAAGAAAACTATGGTCAATATGTATAAGAATAAATGACGAAGTATTTAAATGAATAATTGTGACCTGAAATTAAAAGATTTGTAGTTACACAATAGCTGACATGTACAAAACAAGTCTTGCAGATTTAGTTAATTGTTAAAGCAACATAAAATAAAACATTTTGCGTCATACTGAATGTAATATTCGGAAATGACGTAAAAATACCAATCTTATTGTGAACCACGTTTTTGAATTCTGTTAAAATTCAAACAATACTTATTTTATGTAAAATTTTAGCTTCGATCTTTAACCTGCAATAAAACAAAAAATTGTTTAGAATTTATCAAAAATAAGCAAAAACTTGAAACATTAGTGAACAAGTCAACTTGTTAGATGGTTTGTGTTCGCGATTTTTTGTGTAGATACATACGTACGTGAAGAACAACTTTTTCAAACCCTGTTTTTATAAGTAGCATTTAACTTTAACTTATTATATTATAGAAGGTTATTAAAACAGCTTAGTTAACTAATATACTATATAGTAAAATATCTATATTATGACACCGCTTATATTGACCAACAGCTTATTATCATTACATAGCAAGTTTGGTTTCCATATATTTTTTTTAACATAGTCAGATACGACTCGCCTATAGTGACATGTCTTACTGTACCCGGTTATAGCGACCGACACGATTACGACCAACATCGTCAGTGTTCCGCTACTGCAGCAGAGGCATCAAAGGCTGCAAAATCATCACCACGATTTTTTTTGTATAAAAATATTGTAAATGATAATTTGACGATGGCGGTGTCACCTTTACATAATAGTAAAAGAGTTCGTTTTTACAATATAAAAAAAATTCAGAAGCAAACATTCTTATGTAAAATTTAAAATAATATACACTGAAACATCTATGTTTTACTGAGGGTTTAGATCGCAGAAACATTTGCACAAAATTTGTACAAAAACATCTGATTACCCCTTTCGTTCACATCGTCAGCTTTATAAAATTGCTTTATTTGAAAAATAGAATAGAGTAACCAATATTTCTTTGTACCTGAAGGTCGAATAAAATTCCTCATAGCTTTTTTCCAGTTTATTAAGCTAATAGGGTATGGTCGTAATTTTTTACGTTTGTAATTCAAACGTGGTGGTATAAAAATGATAATCACGAGCCATTGATAGTGATTACGGATTTTATGAGATCATATACACATAACAAGCTCCGTATTTAACGATGTTTTACTTCGTTTTAATTACACATAGCTTAATAATCTTAAATACATAATGTAAATAATAATATTTTTATATTTAAATTATTCAAAATTTCATCAGGCATTATAATAAACTTATATAAAAACGTATAATATATTCGTCTGGTGGCGGTACCCGACGAAAATACGTGAGTATTTAGCCGTTTTTATATAAGTTTACTTTTACATATTATATATAGACATTATTAGTTAGAATGCTTTGGCGCAAATGACGTGCTTTCGTTACAAAGCCCAGTGTCAGAATGAATAGTGCGGGGACACAAACGTTGACAGTTTAATAAGGCTAGTATTGGGTTAATACACTGCCACATTTTCGGATTATCTTCTTAACAATATAAAGTATATTATTTTAAAAACTGACAAGACAACCACTCTTGCCCACTAGTTAGTCTACATGTTTCTTCTGGTCCCAAAATCGCAGGTTTGCGGAAGGACAGAGAAACAACATTTTTAATAATTAGTATGTATTGAGGTGTTCGATAAATTGGTGCCGATTTATAAGCACAATTGAACACAATTTCAATTTACCATAAATATTTGTTACTGTTGTTAAGACTATATAAGATATATTTTGCTTACATTTAATTGTCTGCAACAGGCAAGAATCTCGGATCGTGTTAATGGGCCTTTATTCTAGGGCGTAAAAAATTCAAACCAAGATTGAAGGGTCAAATACATCTTTTCTCAAAAGGGTTCCGTAGGCAAAAAAGTTTAAGAACCGCAGGTATATGATGAGAATTCCTTGGTCATTTATTATTTGGTTAAATCTCAGTGTTTAATTTGCGGTACTTCAACGTAAAGAGGTAAGTCGTTTGCATGCTCTGAGTTGACAAAGGTTGTAATGTTTTACATTTGACAAGCTTTATGGGGATATTAAACTGAGAATTAGCTTTATAACCGTGAGAACCATTTCGTGAATATAAATTGTACAAATTTTTGTTCATTTTTTGTTAAATAAAAGCTTGATACTTTCACGCGTCCCTGAGACCCTTTTGACTAAACAGACAGACGGACGGACAACAAAGTGATACTATAGGGGTTCCGGTTTTTCCCTTTCGAGATAGGGAACTCTAAAAATGGCTAAAATATTGTTGAGAAGTGTTTTTAAATATAATATTAAGCAAAATTGTCGTTTGAATAAAAGTTTTTTTTATATGGACGTAGTTTCAATTGATAGCATGAATTACTTAAATATAAAATAGTTGCATTTTTTTACGTCTATGTTTATTGTATTTCTAGCCACCGTTGATAAAAATCTTATGTCTGTCGTGACTTGGCTATGAATAGACTGAGATGACAATTTTAAGGGTTCTCTGTTTTAAATTTGACGACTGTAAGTGTACTTCCAAACTATTTTAAACACATATTCTTAGCGACCTTTAAATAAAAGAAATATATTTCAGTTGTACTAAAAAAAGTCCTTAATGAATTAATTAGATAAATGCGTCAAATTTTTAATAGCTTTTACATAGTGGAGGACCTTTATTTTCTATCCATTTCGGCAAATGTCATTTAAATTTCACAATGCAATTAGGACGAAAACTTAACAAAGCGTGCTAAACAAGCGTGGTAACGATATTCGATCCTAAGTGGGTAGTGAATTTAAATCTATGGTTATACTTATAATTATGTGTAACAAAAGCATGTAATTTTCGTAACGCGCGTTCGTTTTTCTCATCATCGTCACGCCATCAACGTCACCGCAAAGTCATTTAGGTCATGGAGATGTGGAAAATTTTATTTACGTCTTTGGGGTAATAAACTAATAATGTAAAAACTTACTAATATTATAAATACGAATGTTTGGATTGGTACGGATGAATAAATGCTGGACGGTGCACGCGGACGGAGTCGCGGGAGAAAGTAACTCTTTAAAGTAGAAGAGCTAACTTCAAATTGCTTGAATAGGTAACCAAACACTATTGATTAAAAGTAATAGATGCTTTTTGTTGTATTAATGCGTTTATGCATTTAGAGCTAAATAATAAAACCACACTTAAATGTTATGGATGAAAATTGATTCTATTATTATAAAAGCATTTGTAAAATGTGAAATCTTTACTTTGAAGAATCAAGTTTTGAGTAGGGGCTGCTTCGTGCGCAGTCGGACCGCTCCGATAATGTTCAGTCGTAAGGTCGTAAGTGCCCGGGCTACGATCGCAGCGCTCTGCCGCCTGCCGCTCAGTTCAGTCGGTCGCCGACCGGCGCGGATTAAGAACGTGTTTTCTGTGTACGTGACGTTATCAGTCGGAGACCGTCATCGCTGTAAACAAATAATATTAGAGTATGACAGAAACCCGCTTCTTATATCATCAAAATACTTATTTCAACCCGTTTCATTACTCAGATTAAATAAATTGTAATCTATGCGACCGATCGCATTGAATTACGACAACTTGCAATAAGGTTGGTTGGTATTCTGGTGTCCGTTCGGTGTAACAGTGAAAGGAGCACGTTCTTACGGTTTGTGATAGTGAGGTGACGAACAAATTTCGGATTTGGTTCTTGTTACCTGGCAGTTTGAGAACCTGGATGATGTGCGAGAATTAAAGTGTTGGTCCGGTTCCCTTGCAGCTGCCTAAGAAGGCCGCTTTTATCTTCTATCACCTGTACATGTTGCAATAGTGTGAGTATCCACATTCATTTGTCTTATTAATACGGATATTTAAACATATTTTTAAATAAAGTTTTGTTAAGTTCTTCAGTAATTCAGAATGTAATATATCGTATAGCTTTTGCAGCAAAAAGTATTTGATTTTAATTACCTACCATACCTATAAGCGAGTATCATTAAGATTCTTTTCAAACCTGTATGTTAATTATTGCATTGCCAATATTTAGTTATTAGTATTCGTTAGTATATTATTCTTTAAATTGTTTATTCCATGTTTAGATATTTCCTAAATAAATTTAATAAAAGATAATAATAAAATATGATATTTATTATTATTACACGTAGACTATCGTGTATACTGTAAGTAGGTAATTAGAACGACACTAAAATGCACGGCGGAAAATTATAGCTAACGCGCGAAACGAAGCAGTCAGGTACTGCTCGGCCGTTGGATATTTTTACTTCGTTGTAGTGACGTGATAGATTTAAGACAATTTCGTGACACACTTTAAAATTCCACAATCAACACTAATTTAAAACGTTATTGTCACGTTTAACAATACTCAAAATGCAACAAAAATCTCAAGTACTCTAAACTGTTTGAGGTAGGTACAGAAAACTAAGAATTTATCTAGTAGAGGTAATCGCTTTCGCAAACAATCGAACTTACTGTTAGGACCAATTTTAGATAGGAAATGATTGTACCTTTGGCAGGGGAAGGAATAACTATGTAAGGCCTGTACTCTTTTCTGTCTCTAAAAGGAAGAAAAAACATTACCAAAAAGACGATCGGTATTTTAGCGTAGTTAAGTCTCAGGTTGCTTATTTGCCAATTCATAAGCGGGGTGTACCTTTTGTAAATTTCCCCTGATACCAACAAATCTTGTGAATTATTCCTTATTTTTCATTCATATACAGGTACATTGATATAAGTTTAAAGATGTATGTCAGACAAACGGCACGTTTCTCAGTTGTTTCATTTTAATAATAGACTATTCTTAAATGATTCCAATAACTTCCTCTATTACATGCAACTAATCGTAAACCAAGTGGATGTTAATATTAAAATATCTTACATTTTGAATTTTATATAGGTATACAATAATAGGAACCGAATGAAAAATATTATAAAGTTAGTAGCTGTCGCCCGCAACTCCGTCCGCGCGGAATTAAAAAAAATTAACATTTAGGGGGATGAAAAATAGATGTTGGCCGATTATAAGACCTACTCAATATGCTCCCAAAATTTCATGAGAATCGGTCAAGCCGTTTCGGAGAAGTATAGACGAAAATTGTGCCACGAGAATTTTATATATAAGATTTATGTGGTTATGAGTCGTCTTCATTCATGCAGTAAAAAAATATATTGCTCGACGCGTAAATTTTTTCGACTACATGTATGAATCCATTTCTTTGTTACCTCTTTTCCTATAACTTATCGAATTCTGATTTTAATACATGGTGTTCTATGCGTATTTTTATCCGGAGTGTCGTAACTTTTTAGATGAATGAATTTAAATAGAATCGAACTGTGGACTCGAAGTGTTATAATCTAACTACTGGTTGTGATATCTCTTATCTATTTTGACGCAGTTCATTCCCTATGTTGTGCCGCAATCTATTACGAATATTATCAAATGAATTGCATTTGTGAAGTGGTTTCTTTATAGACGGGGGGGTCTAAGGATTTTTTTATTAGATGGTATATTGTCCAAGCAGTATTGGGTAAAAAAACAGCAATTATAAGATAAATACAAAGTTAAAAAAGTACAATTGTTTTTTTTTATGTAAATAGGTTTTTAGAAGATTACGCGAAAAAATCGTATCACTGGAATGCCAACTATCGTTTTGCTGTAGATGGAATTTGATACTATTTGTTGAAGAAGGTTGACGTATTCTTAAAACATATGTTCGGATCATGGGATGCACCTTAATGGTGGTTTATTGACCATTGGCACGCAAAGCACGTCGCCCGCGTACACCGCACCGCAGGTCTAATTGTTAGTATTACAAGATTCAAAATTTATACCGGCTCGTAGTTGGCTGCGGGTGCATATAAATACATAAACATATGTGCAGGTAGGACTACTACGGTTAGAAGTAAGCCTGCCCAAAGATATGCCCCGCCATGTATACGAATACTTCTCGCCAGTTAATTTTTTTCGCCTTGATTTTATTCTAGATACCGTTTCGTGTAAAATTGCAAGCGGGTGTAATGTTTGAATGTCACTATACTTTGTATTAACATGCCTTCGTCATGACAATTTGATAGACGGCACGCGAATTGTTATCAACCCAAGTCTAGTTTATAAACTTTGATCGTTTTGTGAAAATGAAGATAGATAAGTAATTAATATGAATAATTTCTTATCGCGGCAATTAGTAATGGCACTATCGTGAGTATACGTCGCCTATAAATAAAAAAAACTACGCAAAATTGGACATTTTACCTTGGAATTCTAATGCTAGGATATCTTTATAAAAATATATTGCTATCTCATATACTAAAAGGGGAGTAAGAAGCATGACGATATGTTATTGTGTGATTGTTTCGGTAGTGAAAATCAACGGTTGTGAAAGGCCATCGACACTTGATAAACAATGTAAACATACTTTTACTGGGTTGTATTACGATAGTGAACGATACTTATTTTTACTTCAAAACGTAAAAGTTAATCATATGTGGTTGGATATAGGATTTAAGGGAATATCTATTGTTTGACTTTATCTTATTATCAATGAATAATGATAAAGTACGAGTAACACTAGAATGTTCGATAACTGAAGTGAAAGGTGGAATTATCTTTTATCTGTACACATTATTTTTATAATTATTTACAATCTACTAACTTGGTATAATCAAGATTGATGTTGTATATTTGATACCGTACTACTTTAAGTTGTAAACACATTCTTTAAATGGAAATTAAGAGATATAAATGCACATTAAATTGTAACTTTGCATTGACCGGTAACCGTGTTTCCGCTGAAACATGTATATGTTGTCTTTTCTCTTTCATACCCTTTGAAATACACAGAGATAATAATTTGTTTCTGTACAGGTCTCGGATGTGGAAACCCAAAGTTACGAAACATTACAACAAACTACTAATTACCTTTTCTTTAATTAAACTGATTTACATAAAAATAAAACAACTTGATTTTAGAGTTCTTGACGTAAGTTTTTCAGCAAAAAATTATTATTTTTAGTATCTATCAATCTATATAATTAAAAAAAATTAATGTCCGTATGCAATATTAAAATATACACAAAAAAAAATGTATTTTCGTTGATTATATCGGAAACCCAATTTTTTAAATTTTAATCTATTTGTCAGTTTGTCCCCAAATACGCGTTTATTCCGGGTAATCTTAGAAACTATTTAGCTGATTTTAACATGAAGGCGGGTTATGTGCGCAGGCATATATTACTACTTTTTTCTATAATGACGAAGTCGCGGGCGATCGCCAGTTTATTATAACAACTGTTCATTGTAACAAACACAGTATCAAATTTCTAGTAACCACAATATCAATATCAGGTATTTGTTTGTGGTTGAAAAAAAAAATCGTAAATGAATATTTTTTTATAAACATAAATTATCATCATAAATAGAAAAATATCTACATAACTTCAGAATTGAAAAGAAATCTCGATAAAACTACGATAAAAAACCTTTGCGTTCTTTCATTTTGTTGAAAATATATTCCATATTGGAACAAGTGTATACCATTCCAACTAAAGTCTAGGCTTACGAAGATAAGGTGTACGACAATAGTCTAATGGTTTGATTAGAACTTTCACCGCGTGATCAGATGCTCTTACTCTTAATCATTATGCTGTTGGGTTTAATTTCAAACAATAGCCAATTGTAATTTATATTACGTATCATTGAATCATGTTATGCACATGACCTAAATCCACTTCGTAAACATATATATTATATCGAAAATGTCGTGTCTTAAGACCTTATGTATCATTATAATTGTTTTTTTTTCTCTACAGTCCCTTATCTTATTGTCTTGTTACAACCTTCGTTTGTATTAAGGCGAGTTTCCATTGTGCTTGATTCAGCACCAACTTGATGACACCGTACTTACCGATCCGTCAGTCCGAGTAAGATACACGGACTATATATTACGTTGAGTGTGGTCAGTCTGAAGCTGTCATAAGAATCAGAGACAGTGGAAACTCACCTTTACTTATATTCTTCCAGTGGCACGATTTGCATTCTAACCTTCGTCTTATTGATCCAACTGTTTCAATTACATCTAATTGACGTATTTATCAAATGTACGAGTAAGTTGGACTCATATAACTGTTGGAAGGATGTTTGTTTGAAAGTATCTCCAAAACGACTCAACAGATCTCTCTGAAATTTGGTATAGATGTAGATCATAGACTTGAAGTAAACATAGGTTACTCATTTTTTTTTTAAAATTCCGCGGACGGAGTTGCGGGCGACAGCTAGTTTTACATTACGTTCATTTTTATCACTATTTTCTTCTTAATTAAATCAAGTGTACAATGTTTGTTTAGTGAATGGTTTAAATTAGTTTTTTATTTATTTATTTTCACTTTCACTGGACATACTGGCCATGTTGCTAAATCGTGTGCAGTAAAAATCCATTTTTCCCCAGATTATTTTTTGTTTGGTGAATAAATTAAACCTTAAAAAGCAACGAATCGCCCCGAGTAGTAGAATAGTTATATAAAATTTTTATTATAGTTATATAAATGTTTTTTTTTTACAAAAAACTGTCATTATACTTGCATTACTACATGTTTTCTTTTTTAAATTAAAAAAAAATAATTTAAAAATGGTTATTAATAATGAAATACAGATAACAAATGAATTTTATTAAACTGCCACAACAGAATAATACGAAGTGATAAACGACCATGCATTGTGGCTGACGTATTGATTTTTTAATTTAGGTAAAAGTAGCGCTACCGGTTGTAGGTGTCTTTTGTTCTTAAAAAGATGCTTTCGGCGATTAAGGCCATCTGTCAGTTTTCATTTACAGTCTCTCCAAATTATTTTAGTACCCAATAAAATTAATATTGCCTTTAGTACCTTTTATAGACAGAACCTTAAAAAGATAAATGAAAATAGCTACAGGCGCTGTCGCCATTTTATATTTCTTTGAAGTTTCAAGTTAAAAAAATCGTAATTTTTTTCAATTGTTTTCTACTTCTACTAATAAAAAAGATTAGAAATATTTTTTCATTACACGCAGATTAAGTTTAATGTTTTACAGTTGATAAATTTGCAATGAAAATATTAGCTACAAGTGTTTTTTATTTACAGTTTTATATAACCATAAGTTTTCACTGCCAACACGCGTATTATGTTATTTTTGTTTTCTCAAATAGTAATAAGAGGGGTGGGACTTTATGTTTCAGAATGTGATTAGCCAGTGGAAACGGACGTTTAGCATGTTATGTTTTAACTATATACGCAGTGAATTAGCCTTCAAAGGGTGGGCGGACACAAATGTTGCTCGTGGGTCAAACCGCGGCCTTCCGTATTGTGTGGACTAAACAAAAGCAGACTAGATTAATGAGTGTTTATTAATCAAATGACGTAAATACATGATTTTTTTTGTATTTAATAGTCCATTTATTAGATGGTGAAACTGAAAATCGATAACAGATCGCACTAAACAGGTCAGAGCTTAGTTTTCTCTTTTTTTAATTATTTAAAGACTAGCTGTCGCCCACGACTCCGATCGCGCGGAATAAAAAAAAAAGCATAATTAGTAGCCTAAGTATTCTTCCAGACTATGTACTATATGCCAAATTTCATCGAGATCTGTTAAGCCGTTGTGGAGATAGCTTCAAACACACATCCATCCATCCATCCATCCGTTTAAACATTCGCATTTATAACATTAGTAAGATATAGTTAACATATTTCTCCGTTAGTAGATTTTTATGTTTTTTTTTCTTATGTTAATATTTATAATTCTGTTTGAAGCCTTATATTGCTCATTTTAAAAGGATGTTAATTAAAACGGCAGAGCTTTCATTCTTTGTATAGTCAGTCAACGAGCTTTGACTGCCACTTCAAAGCTTTTGTCGGAAATTAAACACAATAGACTGTGAAAAGTTTATTTCATTTTCATTTCCATGATATCATTCTTTAGAATTTCTTTGTTAAAAACTTTGCCTTTGAAAGCAAGTACTGCCGATATACTACAAATGTTAGTATGAATGGATGCTTATTATTAAATAACTTGAGAACGATAAAACGGATCTCGACGAAATTTGTATAGATGTAGCACAGTCTAAAACAGTGGTTCCCAAACTTATTTTGTCTACTGCCCACTTTGAGAATAAATATTTTTTTTGCGCCCCCATATTTTCACATATTTAAAAACCACTATAACTTCAAATTAAATTAATTAATTATTGTGACATATATATGTATATTAACGGAGTATTCTAAACGAAACTTTTACTGTAACCCGCAACTTGAGACCTGCAGGGCCCACAAGGGGGAGTTATCGCCCACTTTGGGAAAGACTGGTCTAAAAGAACACATAGGATATAGTCTTGAGTAACACGTGGTTGACGACCCAGAGATTACGTTAAGTTTAATACAAAGATTTCTCAGAAACCCACAGTAAGTTATATAATTTATTAGAAACAGTTTACTATTCTAATGCAATGTATGAATGCCGAGTTATTTTTATTTCATACAGAGCTCACTTTAATTTTAAGAAACTCAACCTGTTTAATAACGCTTAAGGAAATTTGTGTCAAAGCGAAAGGTCAAGAATGTGAACTACGAAATTCATACAGAATTTAATTTTGAACAGCTGTACGTGATCTCAATTACCTTTATTAAAATTTAAAGAAAAAGTGAAACACACTGTATATTTTTACTCGTACTTAGTGTACAGCAATGCTATGCAACTACAGTCTTTTGAAAGAACAAAGCAATGGAAAGCTACTCCTTTACGCCGCAAGAAGTTGTCGAATATATTCCATTTATACAGTGGAAAACTTAGAGATGTATAATTCAGATTCTTTTGTAGTGTTAGAAACAAAAAGCCAATCTTGCAGAGTAAACTGGTAACAGATTAAAAAGTCATGGTCTCATGCGATCTCATCTGGTATTCAGTTTATGCCGTAAGAGTTTCATTCCGTTTTCACTCAAATATTTACCAAGACTGGTTGCCACGTAACCGCGCTCGCGCTGCGATATTACGTATGTTACGTCATCTTAAGATGTATAAATATTTAAATAAATGCATAATGAACATATTTATTACAAGTAAGCTAAAGCTGGCAACACAACTTCAGTTTTAACTGCACAAAACATACGTGAATGTAATACTGATTGATATATCGAGTATATTTAAACAATGCTGCAATGTATATACGATTATTATTAAATACGGGCTTAATTAAAATTGACATTTTTGATCAATTGGTTATGCGAATTAAAAATTACAAGCAAAACCTTTCGATAAAAAAATAATCAAAATTGGACCACGAGAAGCGCAGTTACGCGGTAATACACAAAAAAGGAAAAATTGATAACCTTCTTCCTTTCAAAGTCTGTTAAAAAAAGACGTCGATTTAGAAAAAAAAATCCAGATCAAGTTCTAGACAATGTACGAGACAGGACCCATATACTGCATATATGAATAATAACCAAAATTTTGTAAGACAATATAGAACCAATTAGCTTTTATGCTTTAGAACTTAGAATATAGTAGAGTCCGAATAATAACGAGTCTTATGACCAGCAGTTAAGTCTTTAGTAAATATTATTTTAATGGGTTGCATACATTGAAACCGTTGTTCATCGTACTATAGACTTATTTTGCATTCGTTAAGGCTAAGTTATGTAAATCGTTTCATCTAAATTCTATATTGGGAGATAGCGTCGCAAACAAATTTGACTTGAATATCGATCATCCTTAAACTGAATATTCGATTTGCATATAAATAAATAAGAATTCTTAATTTCTTTTTTTCCCCGTTGTAAATGATATAATAGGAGTAAAAAGCCGCAGTTAAAGTCTTGTATATTTAAAAAGAACGATACTTCTTCATCAGAACAGATGCACAATTTTCTTAACTTCTATCTTCAGTTATAAAACACTAGCAGTTGCTCGCGACTTCGTCCGCACGAAATAAAAAATATAGCCTTTGTAACACGGGGATAGTGTTGCTGCCAACAGTGAAATAATTTTTCTAATCGCTTTAATAGTTTCGGAGCTCATTCAATGTAAACAATCAAACAAGCGTCGGTGGCTCAGGGGTCAAGCACTTGACTTGCAATGTGCAGGTCCTGGGTTCGAATCCTGCCATGTACCAATGTGTTTTTCGATTTCCGATTTATATATGTACATTTATCCGACGTTCTTACGGTGAAGGAAAACATCGTGATGCAACCTGCACATATCTGAGAAGAAATTCAAAGATATGTGTGAAGTCAACCAACCTGCACTTGGCTAGCGTGGTTGACTATGGCGTAATTACCCTTAACTTAGGATAGGCTCCGAGCCCCTCGGTGGGGACCTATAGTGAGCTGATGATGATGATCAATCAAACAATGATATCTTTTCTATTAATAATATTAGTGTTATTATAGGCGACGATATCAAAAACAAAAAAATATATAGATTAATTATTAACCTCCTCCTCGCTAAAAAGAAAATTAAATTATCCAACAATAAAAAACAAAGCAATACGATGCTGATGGCAAGGAGATGCCTATTATACTGGGAGTTAACAAGTTTCCCGTTAGCCGAGTAATTTGAGAAACAATCATAATTGAAGATTCTTTTCATCAAAATATTTTTTCTCTTGTTACGATAATGTTATTTCCATTAACCTTGTTTTTTAATTCATGAAATGGATTAGAATCTTTTTTATCATTTAGTTAATCTATATTCAATGCAACCTACTAAGGTACTTTACCAATTTTATAATAAGCTTTCAACCCCTCCAAATTAGGGATTTTTGTGTGCAGCAATAGGTAAGAAAAAACGACGCAAAATTAAGTGAATGATTCTACATGTACATGAGGGACGTTTTAATTGTTAAAATAAAATATAACAGCAATGATTACTAATTATAAGATGGCTTGTTTACAAATAATAAGTGTGTGCTATTTATTTGTTACCGAGAGTTCCACAAAATTCGGCCAATAACCTCGAAATTATGACGTCAATCTGGATGTATTGCACTTCGCAGTCTGCATGACTTGCTTTTTACGAGGAAACTTTGTAAGGAAATAATAATTTATATAAACAATTTTATGTCGCTTAAAATGTTTACATCGTATTTTCTTAGAATCTCTTATAACTACTTTTAAGTTGTTAATTTTTTTTCTATGAACGTCATTGCTGTAATTTGTTTTTGTATTTATATTGCGGTTCCTCTGGTATTGCCGATGTCCATGGGCGTCGTTGAACACCTCGGTGTTCCCGCTGCTCGTTTGCCCCCTTCTGTTATAAACAAAATTTCATATAACGACTAAAGTTAATATTATTAGGAATTAAGTAAAAAATAATTAATCTTTTTTTCAGATTATGCTTAATATATAAATAACCGGTTTTAAAATATTATAATATTATTAAACATACAATTTTATGTTGAATTTAAAAGTGTTTTTAAGTTAATGTAAATTGATTTCTATGTATATCAGTCCTCGTAGGGCTTAACTTAGAAAAACTTGTATTATAAAAGATTTTATTTTACAAAACTGTACTAAATTACATTGTTTATTTATAATTGGCAATGGAAAAGAGAACACGGTCGTTTTAACCGTAAACTCAAGTTTAATTATCTTTTTATTTAATCAAACGTCTAAGCCCTGAAGTCTCGACCAACTTAAGGTCCAATCGGTTAAATAAACGTTGACTCTGTAATCCTAGAGTACACCGGCTCTCTTGAAAAGCTGAACATTTCAACTAAAATGTAAAAGAATTTAACTTTAGTAAAAACAACTCTAATTTTATCTGCCGTTACGAAAAAATACTTTTAAGTTGTAAGAATATCTCTAGATTTAAAATATTGAATACATACTTACTATGACTATGTACTGAGTTACGTAAAAAAATAACTATTTCTTATATAATTTTATTATTATACATTTATTATGTGTCTACTATGTAATCAAATTAAACGGGTAGATAAGAAACCTTACTTAGTCGTCTATATTTATATCGTAAAACCGTATTAAAAAGGTAACATCGTACCAACAAATAGCATTTATAATCCCGTGGTTATGGGTAACATTAGGTGTGGGTAAGAGGTTCTAAAAATTAAGCACATACAGATTTTTATAGATGTTTACAAATATGGCTACCAATGTAACGCCGAGATGATTATAAGCGACAATCAACTGATATATAGAGAAATTTTCGATATAATACTAAGACTAATATATGCGGTATTATTTCTAGATGTTTATAGGCTGTCGTCACAAACTCGCTATACGTCCGCACTGAGGGGATTGGAACTTACCCTAAGATAGGGGTGACTAGGCTATAGTCACTCTGGGCCGCGGAGGAGAGCTAAAGCGTGCCCATGGCCCCGTCCCGATGCGTTGGAGGAACAGAGAGGTTTAGTGTGTATGCCTCCGTTATGGAGGAGAATTCCACATAACTACCACGTCTCCATGGGGCGCGGAGTATGCATAGTCACGCTGACCCAGTGCGGGTTGATTTGATACATATTTTTGACATTTCTTCGCAGATATGTGCAGGTTGCATCACGATGTTTTCCTTCACCGTAAGCGTAAGCTTTGATTATATTTAATTCCTTCGCTATCAATTCGTCTGTAGATATTTTGTTATCTGCTGTATATATTTTTTTATCTGCCTGTATTATTTCGCAACACTCATTTAAGCGAGGGAGTAACGTCTACAATTTAAAAATAAATTAATCCATGTTATATAATGCGTTTGATTCCATTTATAGGCATCCCCATAAACGTACAGTTCAAGGTCCTATAATAATAGGATCGTGTGGTTTATCAACGTCAGGAAAGTTATTTCCATCGTGCGCAGAGATGAGAGGACGCACATTGATTTTAACGAAGTTAACTCGGCGTGTTATTATATTAACTAATTCGATTGCGGGACTGAATGCTTCCACAATCCCTCGGCGATATGACGCAATTGTGACCGTAATTTTATAATGCTGCTTTGTTAAATAAGCAATTTAAATCATATTATAAGTAGATTGTAGTGAAGGGATTAGATTGCAATAATGAAATATATTATTATTTCTTATAACGTTCATATTTTCTACCTATTAAACCAAATAGTCTTTGTTTTATTCTTAAATAATTGATTTTAATATTTTCATTTCACTATTTTTATTCTCTTCAGACAATAAAGCATCTTTCTTGGCCATTTTCTTCATTCCAACAAACTCATTTGAACTAATATAGATGTTTGTCAACCAAAAATTTGGCTTCCAAATTTAAATGTTCAACGGTGCCTCAAAAAGACTCACATGTAAGGTACTGGAGAACGAAATACATATCATATTTAAGATATACCATTCAAGTATCTTGTAAGTAATTCGATAAGCATGTAGGTCGTTAAAGTCACATAAATAAGTGGATGTGACCTTTGACGTTTGATATATAGAGCCTCCTTGCCTACAGGATTGAATTACCATTGGCTGGGGAATGAGCAACGCCACGTCTGCGACCTTGCTAATACTATTTATTTCTTACCGGTTACTATTTATAGATTTTCTGCCTTCCTTTGTCTTGGAAACATTTTAAGTAATGCATGTATGCCTATTATTTTCGTATGAGTTATCCAGAGACTCGAGTAACATTTTAGAACCGACTGATGAATAAAAGAGGTCAAATCAAATCTCAACTATGTATTTAGTAATTGGCAATTTTAAAGTAAAGAATATTGTATTTTGTTCGATAGATTTATGCTTTTTTTCAACTGATTTATAGAGATAAATTACACTGTCTTACTATAATAAAATTATAAATGCGAAGGTCTAGTAGTTTAAAAATGTAAAAACGGCTCAGCATATATGTTCAACAGTCTGGAAGAACACATAGGCTACTATTTAATTTTTTTTTGAATCTGCCTGGACGGAATCGCGGGCAGAAGTTAGTGTTTTATAAAAGTGCTTGGATAGTTTCTACAGATATTGTAAACATGTTTTATTTTAATATTCTCGAAGATATTAACAACATAAATGATATTAAAGTGAATACGTTCCGTGCAAAATGCAATTATTATTAAGAACGGCACGTGTAGTGTAACGAACAGGTAGGAAGCGTGGCTCCGGAACACTGGCGCAGTGGACAACATGATTGGATTACACCCACATCATACGCTCTTACGAAATACCTACAACATACATTTTTTTATACTTGATTTACTTTTTTGTTTAACTTATAAACTAACTGCTTCATCAGTTTGTAGGCATAAATACTTTATTTCAATGTTTATTTTTTTTTTAATTCTTGTTTTCCAGCCTACGAATCACTACTGATTTTGAAGTAACGAAGTTATTCTTTTCGAGCTTTCCCTTTTTTTTATATCATAAGATGGCAAACGAGCGAGCGGCCACCTAAAATCGCTGACATAACAGTGTCCGTTGCACATAGACATACGCAATTGCATATGCGTTGCCTACCTTTAATCGACGGAGGAGAGGATGCACAGAAAGAAAACATTTCTATGCGTCCTCTCATCCGGAAGATCCACTTCCACTTCCCATCCTTTACTTATAAGAAAAAGAGTGGGAAGGGAATGAGAACTAAATTAGGCCTCCGGGTCGCACACTCATCAGACGAAACGCGGAATTGCTTCCACTTCACGCCTGTACTTCCTCGTACTTCTTTCCATTGTACTTATAGATACAGTAAGTGATTTAACTACAAAGTTTTTGTCATCATTATATTTCTGTTGGCTGCCATTTTGTCAACATACAAGCATTGCGTTATTAAAGACCTTAAATTATTTACTCACGAAATGTTTACTTGACCCGAACTTGACATGAATATGATTTAAAATTCTGAGATTGCACTAAGATAATATTAAGCAATGCAACGGTTATGTACATACACATTTCGAGCACAGTCCACATGAACCAGCTTTACATCAAAAGTTCTTCGGATTTAAGTTGGAAAAATTAACAACAAACCATTTCAACTTTATGAGAGACTAGCTGTCACCCGCGACTTCGTCTGCGTCGTCATCTCCCTAATCTTGTCCCACTAACGTATGGTCCACGCAATTTCGTCTGTGTTGAATTATAAAAAAACTTAATAAGCAGTTTTTGTGTTTTTCCAGACTATGTTCTATGTATGCGACAAATTTCATCAAGAACCGTTTAGCCGTTTTGGAGATACCTTCTAGTAAACATCCATCCATCCATCCGTCTAAATATTTCCATTTATAATATTAGTAAGATTTGTATTGTCAAAGTTCTAAAGGTTGCGCGACTTTGGTAGTTAATTAACTTATAAATAACTAGAAAAATTTCAATAAAGTCATCTGGTAGATAGTAATTCGTTTGGTGCGTCCCTCATCATAACTGCTCCACCAAATATCCTAAAATTCGTTATTTTATTAATTTGCGTGGGCCGTTGACGTCACTCGATTGTCTCGCAAATAACGTTGGTCATTAATAAAGCTATATCATAGCAATTTCTAATAAACGAAGCAGTTATTAATAGAGCAGATGTTCGTTTAACCTTTATGACAGCAACTACTATTGTACTTTTGCTTCAACATCAAAAATTAATTAAAGACTATAAATTAATTATTTTATTTTTTGGAATATTAAACTCAAGCAGTCGGCCGCGACTCCGTCCGCTCGGAATTAATATTTGTATTAGATTTGTGTTCTTTCCCGGGATTCCATCACAGACAGTTGAGCTACGATATAACAGGAGGGGTTAGACAAAATGCATTCGCTTCGAAGCAATTCCATAGCGAACTTCAAAAATGTATGAAACTGACACGCGACAATGCGTGATATATCGACAATTATTGTCAGTTCTTTATATTTTTGAAGTTCGTTATGGAATCGCTTCGAGGCGGATGCATTTTGTCTAACCCCCAAGAGGCTTTTTAAATTATTACTTTTACTGGCAACACTTAAAGCACAAAGATTTTATTATGGACATAATTTAAATATTTTATACTATATCAGTCGTCAAACACTGCGTCAGTCTCGTAAATGAATTGAAGCGCGGCATTCGTATTGTTAAAATATCAATTTCACGTCCAATCTGTAACGTCACGGTAAAATTGATTTGCATCTCCCTTAACCAATACCTGTCGACCTTGATATTCAATATTTTATGGCATTGGAGAGTTGGGCGGCACGCGACTTTATGGTTGAATTATTACGCTGTATTTTATCTTTAAGCTTAGCTATATTGGAAAGTTGTAAATGTAAAAGAATTTTATATGCAATGTTATACTTCTTTGTGGGTTTATGGTGTTTTATTGAGACATACAGGGACTTGAGCTTGACAGATTAAAAATAGTAAGGTGCTATTTCCTTTTTTAATTTTTTACTTGAATAGAGAGTTTAGAAACTGCCAGTGTTATTACCAAATAAAGTTCCAAGAAGATGGCATTCTTGCCACAATTGACCATTTAGAGCTCCAATTTTATACAAACTCTACGTTAGTACAAAACCATGAAAGTTGAAGATAAGATAGTCAGAATCGGGTCTTACAAAATTACTAGTCAAGTTCTTAATTCTCATGTTTTTATTTATATAAATAATACATATAAACTTATTACCGGTAATACAAGTTTAATTGATTTACTGTGGGTTTCTGAGATCAAAATCTGCTTAAATCAAATCGTTATCCCTGTCATTATCTTTAAAAAAAAACAGAGATAAAATTATGTTTTAAACAGGAATTTTAACGGTTAAAGGTCTATTTTAATTAGTCGTAAAGCATGTCTTATTTCTTTTATTTTGTCACCTTTGTAATAAAAAAATGCAACGAAAAAACTTGATACAATGTTATTGCGTAGTATTATTTTAAAACAACGAAGTTGAGATAAAATTAGGTGAGTTGCAGTGTAACGCGACTGCTGACCGATTTACGTCGCGGATCCGGGGTCGCCGCACCAAGAACTGGACCGTGACGTCACTAATAAATTATAATTCCTAAGAAACTGTTTTATTGTGAGTTTTCACTGAAGAAACACACATCCAAAATATCTGTTGCTTTGGAAGGTTTAAAAATATCGTTCTGTACAAGTATTTCAGCCATGAAAATGCACGCTAATACTGGGTAAACGTAAATAACGAACATAGCTCTGGTAATGTGCATATCAGGGATTCAAGCAACGTTTACATCTTAAACCGTAATTCAACACTGCATG
Source organism: Papilio xuthus (assembly GCF_000836235.2). Lineage (NCBI taxonomy): Eukaryota > Metazoa > Arthropoda > Insecta > Lepidoptera > Papilionidae > Papilio > Papilio xuthus. The sequence goes on from NW_013533761.1 coordinate 1,152,616, forward strand.
AGGATAATTTCAGCTTAATATCTGTTTCCTTGTGCCTATAACATATTCTGCAAATATTAAACCTAAGAAATTATCATTACTACATAGACTAGCATCACTTAAACGAACGATACTGAATATAACTGTAGTTCATTTAATTAAGAAACAATTAAGACTGGTCAATAGTTGCCGGTGACTTTGAAAGAACACTTAGATAATATAACAAATGGCTCTAGAATCTAATCTGTACCCAGAATTGTGATACAACACTGTACAGTAAGTTTTCATTACACCTGAACAGGATCATGTCATCTCTCTCTTTTTATTTAAAAATAGAGAAAGAACAATATATCTTTGCATAACTATTTCTGAAGTAAAAACCGACTGTTAGAGTCCTACACAATAATATTGTTAAGTGGAATTCACAACAGTGATGTCACCGCGTGGTCATGAATAACTCACAGCCTTTGTATGTATGTAGGTATAAATGCGCATCCTCTTTATATTCACACGTCGAGATCGATATTCCATTCATAGTTTATGAGACGTACGATAAAACGTGGTTGTTATAAAAATCCCAGCTTAAAACCAGCGGTCGCCCGAGACTCCGTCCGCGTGAAATTAAAAAAGAAAATTAGTAACCTATGTGTTCTTCTAGACTGTTCTATATGTATGCCATTCACCTATCGATCTGTACATTCGCATTTATAATATTATTATAGTAAGATATGTTTGTCACGTATGTTGTACTCGGTAAGCAATTAATGTTATTACTTATAGTGATCAGATTTGCATTAGTTGCTCAATCAAAAAGCATGTAAAAAAATAAATTAATAAATTTTAAACTCCAGTGAAACCCTCTTTCTGTAACATGTGATAGTTTTGTAGCTACTAAGCGTCTATATCTGACATATTTTTATCAACATTATTTATGAAAACATTCTCTGTATTAATATTGACGAATATCTTTTGTTTTGAAGAACGTAAGATACGGACGCCGAGTTAGAAAATATTAACAGTTGCCGCGCGGTATTAAAAAAACTCGTAATAAATATAGTCATGTCACCCGGGATAGTGTAGTGCTAATCAAATCTTCATTATATTAGTATAGAAAACAGTGTATTAATCAAAGTTTATACGAGAAATGTTCGCGTCACTAACCCAACTCAGATGATGTTTTATAATTAATTTTTGCTTCATATTAATTAGATTTGATTTTAAACAAACAAATCCCCTGTTCATATTAATTAAATTTCTAAGCCCAGCAAATTAATTGGATGTAGAGATCGCTAGGTTTCTAAAAAAAGATAGTCTAACAGAAGTTGCACTGAAGTATGGAGGCGTATTACCTCAGATCGATGATTCATAAGTTCCGAGGTCAATTATTGTTATTGTTTTAACATGTTTTTATTACCTCGCTTTATTATTCGTTCATACTTGATATTATAAAGACAATAAACAAATCTGATAATTCACGCGATAAATTAACTGACATTGATCACCGTAAACGTGAGTTTCCACTGCAGAAATGTAATAAAAACACTATCTATCACCAATGATTTCGTCCGCGGAGGATTAAAAAAAATTAATTACATTAGTAGCCTATGTGTACTAGACTACGTTCTACATCTATGCTAAATTTCAGTAATATCCACGCAGCCGTTCTGGAGATACCTTCTAAGAAATATCCAATCATATAAACTTTCGAATTTATAATATTAGTGAGATTATTTATTAGCTCTCTAACTCACACATGATTTTTACGGTTTATTCGTATGTTTTTACGGCGATTTCTTAAACTCACGTGTAATCTCGGAGTCAAGTGATAAGTACAAATAAAATAATCGCTTCCCGCTGTACGAACCCTTGTTTAAATCGTTATTTCTTCTCATTGCATTGATATTCAATAATAATTCAACGACAAGACTAAACTAGCTCCGGTGAAATGAACCTTGTTTTTCGTAAGTTCGTATTAAAATTGATCACGGAATAGCAATATGTTTAAATCATTAAAATATATTGGATTGCATTTCGTGAATAAGACATTCATTGATTATTTTATCTCTATAGTTATTTGATTAACAGACATATTCCTACTGTTCATTCATATTTATTACGTATGGAAAGGAATCTGTTATTGTAAGATTTAATAAATTATGTCATAGAACGACCAAATAATTTTATCCACAAAAATTTTCATCAAATATCATACATTCAGAATGAATTCTATATAGAAGTATCTACACTTATATTATAAAAAAGACTGTATGTTTGTAACGAAACAACTCAAAAACTAGTGGACATACTTCAAAAAATCTTTCACTATTATGATACATTAGCCCTAAGCAACAACAATATGCAAAATTTCCATCCGCGAAAAGCCGGGTTGAATAGCTAGCTCGTATTTTAATACATACGTCAATATCAATCGTCATTTCCGTAAACTTTTTTACCCATCTTTGTTTAATCTGTTAAGTGCTTTGTATGAAGTAAGCTAAAACCTATCACAATAACCGCATTTGAATGACGTTAGATCTGCTAATAAATTACGTAATCATGTGTCATTATTGTTAAGAATATTAGGAACTTTCCAACATTTTAACCTTGTGTTACAGTAAATTGATAAATCAATTAGTGGTCATTTTTATACCAAAAGAAAGAGACAGAAAAAAGGATAAAGAAAAAATAGATATGTCCCCTATACATCCACTCTCCCGCCAAATCCAATTCCTCTTCCTTTTCTTTATTAGAAAAGACGAAACGAAAGACGAGGGTGGAAAGCGGAAGTGGACTAAAAATACGCCTATGGCACACTCGTCGAATGAAATGCTTCTACCTCTGCCCTGCAATTAAATTTTTCAAATTGGTATCATCCAATTATCTAATTGTTTCGACAATGATTGCCTAAAAACCGATGCTGTGTGCTTTTATCGTGCTTGGACTTTAAAAATTTATTGACTTCTTTTCCCTGTATTACGTTATACGATTTACACCATTTAGTTAAACCGCGAACTTCCTTACAGTCTCATGGATTCTGTACCCAAAACGCTGTAAAAAAATGTCGTCATCCCTGTCTTTATCTTTGAAAAAACAAAGATAACAATATGTCTTGTAGTGCTTTATTGTGTTGAATACTGTTGCATCTAACATAAAATTGATACACGGTTGTCCGGGTTCACTGACCATCTGTCGTTTAGTCAATGGAATTTGATCGGATACTATATTTGGATGGACGGCGCACAATTGTTGATATAAGTTCTAAAATATAGTCGTGTTACGAATATGCATTTGCACCATGAAGGCGATTCAGCCTTCTCTAAATCAGGAGCGATTTAATTTTGTTATTATAAGCAACATTATACATAACTTAAGTAATCTTTTTTCAACCCTTTAAAGGCAACACGATCGTTAGACATTATTTTAACGTACACACAACTCTTTACATCCTCAAAAAGTTATTGCTTTTCCTCATAATTCTATAATGTTTACCGAATTTAAATAAACAAAAGTTAAAAGATCACGTCTCTGCAATTAGTCGTCATTGCGCATATTATTTAAAGATAATCTCTAAGAATCCAAACGGTCCCAAGAGTATTTTACACGCTGAGAAATTTTTTGAAGCCTTATCATTCCATTTGCAAAAGTTCTAGAATGATACAAAAAGTGCCAACACTCAAATTGAGTTTAGGAAACTTTTAATTTTGAAAACCTTTGTGTCGAAAAAACAAGCATCGTAACAAAGCGAAACATAGCCTGAAAATTAACAACAAACTTGTTCACAAGTTTAATTTGTCACCCTTGTCACGGAGAGGTACGTGCTTAACCTAATTCGGTAGTCCGTTGTGGTTATCCACTCGATTCCACTTCGTAGAGAATAATTGAAACCGAGTCGAATTGACGCGTTTCGCTGGGTAGTCAGTTGGGACCACTTTTATAGCTTGTACTGACGAAGCGGTTGATTAATTAGAATTTCGTTCATTCGCTATGTTAGTAAAGTTTAGCTTAACCAACTCAACGAATGAAATCCTTTTAAAAGTTAATTTTAGATTACGTATAACATCCTATTTCTTAACCGTAAAGTTATTTTATTATTCTAATATCTACCTATATCAAAATGCAAATAAAAAATGAAACAAAGAAATATTAAACTACATTATGAGTTTAACGATTTTATTAAATACTTTGCCATTGTATTTATTATTAAATGAATAATAGCCATGCTATAAATATGTTGTGACGAAGTCGGAATTCCGAGGAGAGCAATATAAAATAAATATTTCTTTTTAAATTATATTAATTAAAAATTACTAATTATAATATCAAATTAGAGGGCCTGTATGAAAGCGTAGTTATAACGTGCTATTAGCCTTTAATCATCATCTCATCCCACCCACATAAGGTTGGCGCAAAGATCTCTATAAATTTTAATGTTTTGGTTTAATTTTTACGGCCGGCAGCCTGCTTATCGCCAACCCTAGTGAGAAAAATTAATACTAGTTTTAGTAGTATAAAAATCATATACACTCAAATATTATTATATATCATAACATATTCTTGATGATCATCTTCATTTGGGCTTTCATAATTTCATTTGTTCCAATTGTGTTCGATCTTGTCATTCGAAGTAAATATAGCTGGATATTACTAGTATCTTCTTCTTCTTGAGGTGCCTCTCCGACTAGCGAAGGTTGACGATCAGTTCTCCAATAGTATCTAATAGAATAAAAATGTCATATGAATATCAAACATTATATCGGAATGTATGGAATACTTGGAAGGCTATTAAACAATATGCATTAACATGATTATAATAACAACAAAACAGTTAATAGACGATTAAAATTCCCTTGTTAATATCAACATTATGCTATTGTAATATTTTTCTTGATTACTTTATGTTTTTAGATAATATAGTTACTTCAGACTAATTAAAAATTATTTTACATAACATATATTTTTCATCGTGGGTCTACAAAATCTTACTTGTGATTTTGCTGATTTTTTATTATCTAACTATTAAATAACAATTTATTTGGTGTACTTATGTCGAATTTCGTTTACAGGATGCCGGCGCTCCGGCTGCTCGGGCGCAAATGGCTGGCAGCCTCAGACGATCTTGTATTCCCGAGCATCTTCGAGTTACTCTTCCGCTTTGTATGGTACGATATGCACTTTATATACGAATCCGACGTAAAGAGTTATGTCTCTATCTAGAGATGTAACTTTTTACGTCTATAAGTTGATATGTCTGGTTACACGCACGTGTAGCAACCGACACCAAAAACTAGCTCAGCGCCGTTAGCGATACTAAACGGAAATCTGAGTTAATGCAATGCAATCATGCGAGCCTAATGACTACGACACGATGTTTAAGACCCTTTTCCACTAAGCCAACAGGTATTCGTGTACGCAAAAACATGCGGTCGCATGCCACTCTCTTGGTAGAAACGGAGTCTGTTTTCTATTTTATAACAACTCTTATCCGCGAATCCGCTCACGTTAATTTGTTAGCTTACATGATAAATAGAACAAAGTTTTGACAATTTTCCGAGAATTCGAGAAGAAACCATAAGAGGTAATTATTTTATTGTTTTTAAAATAAATAGATGCAATTTATAAATTATACGCGTTTATTTTGAGAAAGTGTGCGTCGTAGCGTCACAGGAATGACACGCAAAATGGCCGCCGCTTGAGTGAAATCCAATGTAAGGTATAATAAAACGTCCATTTTTGTGTGTCGAGTTTAAATTGTGCTTTATTAAGACAATAACCGTATAACTCCAAAAACTACAAAACGCAAAGTCTAGTTTAACAACTATTTTAACCCTTTGATTCTGGTGATTGCTATTATGGATGTCAACGTGGTTGTGAAAGAATGTTTCCCGTATTATTACTTAATATAATTAGTGCGAAAGTTATCCCCAAAACGGGTTAACAAATCTCATTCAAACGAAACAGTTCATGTCAGAGAAGCACGTTGTACTGAAGAATGACATGTTCTTTTGGCCTTTAGAGCTTGTACACTTTATTTAACAATCAGCCTTTATATTGGATAAGTGGTTTCACGACGGAATATACGTTTATTACCATTTGCTTCGCAACCACAGTACAGTACATATCATTCTGGAAACTTTACACATATTTATTTAATGGAATAATAATTAGAAAAAAAAATATCCCGTTAAAATTTGAGAATAAATATTCTAGTTTTCTAGTAATTACTTGAAATATAAATTTAATTTTTAATTGAATATTAGTTTTATCATTATCTTATTTTATTCTAAAATCTTATTAATGTGTTGTATTTTATATGATATGCGAAACCTTTCAGTCTGTGGTATTAAAAAAAAACCAAACATGTATAAAAAGGTAATTTAAACGTAAATTAACATACAATGCTAATGATAATTGTTTAAGGAACGTTACAAATAACACAATTAACTATTCAAAGATTCTCATACGTTGATAAATTATAACGAGTAATAAAATAAAAAATGACACCACTTTTTATGGAAAAAATACTTTTCTAATCGGTACATTTAACGGCAGAAAATTAAAAACAAATAACAGTTTAGTAAACGATCGTATCACGACAGCATTATTTTCCCGTGAAATTAAATTGACGTGTGTTGTCTCTGTTCTTTCAATGAAAATGACAAGGATGGCTGTCGAAAGTCACAGTAACTCAGTTCGGCAGTTTTAGCGCAGATCGATTACGTCACAAAACTTTCACAACCACTCATAATTATAAGCAAACTTAATTTATCTCGTGTGTGGAATTGCTAATATTTTAATTATAAAGAATTTTTATGTGATCAAAGTAAAATAATTGGTCTATTGTTTTTTTTATAGTGAATTTCAATTTTAGTTTGCTGTTAAATTTTAATAATTAAATGATTGTTCTTCATTAAACAAAAATTAACGAGATTTGGATCGTGGGAAATACACATAGCTGGCTTACTATAATACATTGATATAAAGAGTATATTATTTTTGGTTAGAGTATAGTTGATAAACAAGTTATTAAAAATAATAGATGAGGATGTCATTTCAAAAATTTATTTTCGATTCGTTGTTTCGTTCATCAACGTTTCGAGCATGGTAACAACTTTGACCTTGAAAAGTCCACTCTGATAGCTCACTAATGGATTTGAAATTGTAGCGATGTCTCTTTTGATTGACTTTATTACTGCTCGCTCCCAGCACGGCGCGGCGGCTCGCGGACAACGCTTAACCTTTTTGCAAGAGGACATTTGCGTTCCTTACTCGATTGGGGTCAGATTCATTTTTCAATTACATACTGTCATTTTATAATCACTTCAGATTCTTCACAACAGATTTTTGTTTTAATTAATTAGGATTTTTGTTACAATCTTGAGATAATTATGGAAATATAATAATAATCAGTTGTTCTTTGGCATTTGAATTAAAGAAACAAAGAGTTCAATATATTATTTAATCAAATAGGTTTTTTTTCAATAATATAATAGTGCCAAAACCAATACAATACCTAACAACAATGAGTCTTAAATCTATGATATTAAATAAAATATCATAAACGAATAATTAACTAAAATATATAAAAGGAGTCCCTTAAGGATAGGTTCCGAAGATAATAGCAGCGTTCTCTTTTTGAATAGCAAACAACAACTAACATATTACGTTGCCTGGACTTTCAATTCCCTAGTCGTTTGCTTAGTCAAATTACATACTGACGGAATTCACGATAGATGACGACGACGAAGTCATTTAAAAAGACGCAATATATGTTTTGTTTACAGGTTGGTGCTGATAGCTCTAGTAGTGGAGGTGTTGATACCAATAACATGGCAATGCTCAAGCGAGGGGTGGTTAGGGGGCGCGTTTGTACGGCTATACTTGTGCGGCACACTGGCACTACAGGCGACCCTCCTCCTCCTACTCGCAGCACTCGCGCTGCACTCCGCCAAGGGCACTATCACGGACGTCGACGCGAGGAAGATGGTCGCACCTTTATTATTATTAAAGTTAGTATTCATATGTATTTACACCTCGATTTGTACTTTTCTTTTTTACTAGAAAAGTAGTTTTGCGTGACAGAAAAATGAGACAGTGTAAATTTACTGTTAATATAAAAAACAGATTTTAAACTGGATAATATTTAAATGATTGTAATATTCAAACTATTAATTTAATAGTTATAATTTTACTTATTCTTTTAATTTTAATAATTATATTTTAAATTTGTCTTAGAATGTTTTTATTTAGAATTTTCTTTCATTAGAATGTCATTCTAGTCAGTTATTATCATCAGACTAATTAGAATAACTCAATCTATGTATTGGTTATGTCATATACAGCATGATTGAAGTTATATTCTCTATAGGGAGAATATTAAATGAAGTTATACAGTACAAACTAATCCCTAAAGTATTCACAAAGGCACGTATTCAATTATCAAACTCCAACCGTTTCGGATCCTTTCCAATTAAACTTTGACATAATAAGGATCTTAAACATAAACTATCTGGATAGGTAAGTCCCAAGTCTTTCTTAAAATATTATCTCATGCGTAAGTTTTGTAATAAAATACAACTATTGCACAAAAAAAAATAGACGTCGTAATTTTTTAACAGTGGCAGAGCCCGCTTTAACATCTTCGCACGAATTGGTCCGGCTCGCCCGGTTAAATACTACGACCACACAGAAGACAGGCGTGAAGTGGAAACATTTTCGCGTTTCGTCTGATGAGTGTGCGTCCCGGAGGCCCTATGTACTCCTCTTTCCCTTCCCACCCTTTTTCTTATAAGGAAAGAATGGGAAGTGGAAGTGGACTTTCCGGATGAGAGGATGCATGAAAAGGGAAAATATTTTCTTTCTGTTCATCCTCTCCTCCGTCGTTTATATGTAGGCAACGCATATGCAATTGCGTATGTCTATGGGCAACGGTCACTTCGCTATATCAGCGATTTCAGGTGGCCGCTCGCTCGTTTGCCACCTTATGATATAAAAAAGGTTATAAATTTATATTTAAAAAGAATAGTTATGCTTTTTGAGTATTCGTGAGAATGAATATTAATATTTAAACAATTGTCATATGAATGTTTTGTTTGCAGGGTTTTATTGGTGTTGCCAGAAATAGCATTAAATGCGATGGGCACAATGTGGATGTTCTGCGAAGTTATTGAGTGTTCGGTCACGGACAAATTTTCAAGTATCGTAATACAAAGTTAGTTATTATTTATAAAAAATTATAATTTATGGACAAGAAATCACGTAATAAAAATTACTTTCTAAAGAAATAACTAAAAAAAATACAATATTATTTTATTTCTTCTAGGTATAGTTCTTTTTAATTGGGTGCAATTAGCTCTCACAATATTCGGCCTATTTATGGTATTCGACCCTTTGGGGTCAGTGAACTACGACGATATGCAGGACACACCGAACCAAGCCAGGCATCACAAGAAGGTGACAGGGTTATGGTCTAGAAGGTTCCGATGGGCGTTCTGTTGGCTGAAGAGAGACGAACACGGGAAAGAAGCTTTTCAACAAGTTGCAGGTGTATATTAATCTTATATTTAACTTAGTATTAGGTAGTATGGATAACTAACGCAATGTATTTTGTTGCTCAACGCAGGCAATTTACATTTTCATACCCTGATATTTTAAACGAATACATACTTATAGATATACAAGTATGAAACAAATTATGGGTCGTGAGATAATTAATATAATAATACCCCCGTACAAAACATTTGTCCTTGACACCAAAGATCATAACAAGTTCGACCAGTCCAGTCACGTCGCGTACAGATCGAAGATATTTTGATATACACTCCGAGTTTGTTTTCGGGTCAATGGTTCGTTTACTAACTGGGTTAGCGTTCACAAACAAAAAAACAAAACAACGCAAAATAACTGTCGAAAATTTGTCATTAGTTTCCTTGTTTTGTTTTAGCACTACTCAGCGCATTATTTAGGTCGACAGACCTCGTTCCTTCGGATGTTGTAGCGGGTTGTGTACTTTTAAGAGTACGACAAAAACGTGAGACTAGAGAAATGAGACGTATCCAAATGCTGAATGATGAGGAACCTATATACACGACAGATGTAAACAAAATATTCTCAGAAACTCCACCCTGGATGAATCTTGAAGATGCGCTGCACTATCTAAGGCTATCTATCGCGGCGTACGGCTGGCCTTATGTATTATATAGGCATTGCTTCACCGGATTCTGCAAACTTGCCAAGCACTTGACGTGCTGTTGTTGTCGGTATGTGCGTCATTGTTAACCTTTCGGCCAAAAACCAAAAATTTTATTACAGACTTGTAGCTAGATGATTCAAAATCTTTGATATTTATGAAACTTTCATTTATCTATTATAAACAGATAAAAGAAAATCCAAATTAAGAAAGTAGATTTTATATAATATGATAGTCTATGCTACTTAAGTTTTAAGGTTGATGAAGACTGTTTTAAAATGTATGTTGCAGGCCGAAGAACTCAATAGTAACTGACGACAACTGCTGTTTGTGCCACTTCGCGGGCGTCAAGTACATGTCCAAGCTCTCTGCGGACGACATCATCTTTGCCTCTTTCAACAATCGCGTCTTTGAAGTAAGTTGGATTGTGACTAAAGATTTGATATTAAAACATTGTATTATGATCTTGTAGCCTTAAAAGTTTTATTGGTTTTGAACTGTGTGGTCTTCGATTCGTTTATTTAGTGTGTCAAGAGTATAGAGTCGAATTTTATTAATAAATTATTTAGTTTTATACAACGATAATGCACATTTCAGCTTCCATTTTGCGTGATAGCGGACCACGAGCGGGAGAGCATCGTGGTGGCGGTGCGGGGCTCAATATCTCTGAGAGACATCTTCACAGACTTTACAGCCGGCTCCGAAAAGTTTGAGGCTGATGGTAAGAAAATGTTTGACCCAAGTTTCACAAAAATATCTTCGCAAAAAGGATAAATGCTTAAATTACTTAAGTTAATTAAAATTCGATACCGTTTCAAATTTATGTAGACGATTAGTATACGTCTAACTTGAAATTTGTAGCAATAGGTGAATAAGTGAATTATCCAAGAACTATAAAAAATAGCAGTTTTTAATCAAAAATATTTTTTTCTTCAATACAGGCTTGCCAGAAGAGACAGCAGCTCACAAGGGCATGTCGATGGGCGCCGCAAAGATGTTGAGGCGACTCATGCCCGTGCTCGACCGAGCCTTCCAGCAGTTCCCACATTACGATCTAGTACTTACAGGTAAATTTGTTGTCTGTATGTACGTTTGTTCCGGGTAATCCGGAACGACTGGATCGATTTGGACGGGAAGGTAGACGATGTACGCGAGTATATTATAGGCTACTTTTTTTTTAATTCTGCTCTGACAAAGTCGCGGGCAACCGCTAGTATTTACTTGATTATAAAGTTGTTTCTTTATCTCCAGGTCATAGTCTAGGAGCTGGAGTAGCAGTATTAGTAGCGTTAAAACTAAGACCCAGATATCCGCATCTCAAAGTGTTCGCATTCTCAACACCGGGTAAGCCTTGCATAACTTTTTATACTAATTGTCATTATTGAGGCGTTCTCGTTGACCGAAATATCGATTCATTTCGGTTTTTAATTTTAGCTATTTTTAGTTATTTATTTATATAATATTGATAGAAAAATTTATGATTTATTTCCTCTTTCCCTTTTAGATAATTGCATTTTGCATAGTTTGTTTAATTGACATAAGTAATTAATTGCCGGCCTTTGGATTGTAATATACTTATACGGGTTCTACGTCAATGTAAACTGACCGTTAGACTATAACAATTGTATTTCTAGCGGGGCTAATAAGTCGGGAGGCGGCGCGATTCACGGAGAGCTTCGTGCTGACTATAGGCGTAGGCGACGACCTGGTGATGCGGCTCAGTGTACACAGCATTGAGAACCTGCGCACCAAGGTCATACAGACCATACACGCCACCAAACTGCCAAAGGTATGTATAGCAAGAACTTTGCTTAAGTAAATCCCAAAATCTCCTCTTCGTCTACTCTTGTAATAGCGCAGCGTATGATCCAAATTGGATTCATATTAAGTATTATAAATTAAATTGGTCCTTTTTGTAATATTATTGAATCTAAAGTACTTTAGAATTTTCCTATTGTGTATTTTACGTATGTAATTATTTTAGAAATATTGTTTTCTAGTTTCTTTTCAGTGTCACGTGACATATAGTTTCCAGTATCGTGTAATACAAAATTGTAAGTTTTCAGCATCGTGTAAGTGATGTGGACCGTAACTATGTTTGCAGTACCGTATAATGCTGAATGGGTTCGGGTACGCGCTGTTCGGTGTACCGGCGCGTGACCTGGAGTCGACATGGCGGAGGCCGGAGGAGCTGGAGGCGCACGCGGCTGACGACAGCGACGCGCTGCTGGCGCAGGGCGTCTCCACCGTGAGTGCTGTCAGTTCACCATTTTGTACTAGCTGTCGTGTGCCGTTTGCTGTGTGCCGTGCGTCGTCTGTGTGTCGCCTTGGTGTTCGTCATCGCTTCTTTTTCATTGGTATGGTGCTTTTTGTAAAGATGTTTCGTGATTTGTTAAATGAGTATATTTTCAATCTCTGAATATTTAATTTATTTTAGACATCTTAGAATAATAATTCTTTATCACGAAATATCTTTATATGTTGGAGGTAGGTGGTGTAGCGTTGTTTTAATATTAGATTTAAGTTAAACATTTTTAACTATTTTTTGTTATTAATTGCAACAGTATATTAAATTGTACAGTGTGAAATAATGTTTATTTAACAATTTTATTCATTTGTGAATTCTTTTAGTTCCATATTGCTAAAGGATGACCAATAATTTTACAAACGTGTAAAACAAAATAATTCTGCAATAAAAACAGATCTATAATTTTTTTTTTGTAAATTTTTTATTCCGTAGCTATGTCCAGTATTTTAGATTGGTGTATCGTTTGATATTTATTTTGTCCATTATCATTTGTGCATGTAACTTGTAAATGTAAATTTGAATTACAGATGATTAATGAAATATCATATTCACAAAATAACATTTTTTATCATTTTTGTATGTTACAAAGGTGTTTGTAGTAATACTAAAATTTTACTAAGTTACAATTGATAATTATGATTATTTATTTAAGGTGTATAAAGTGAACAAGTTAAATATTTTAACTTAAGTTACCGATTTCGTATTTATCTTTCTCATATAATTACAAAAGAAGCAAAACGCGGCATAAAATAGTTTGGTATGCATCATGGCCGAACCGTAGAGATTAATCAAACTTTCTACAAAATAACAGATGTCGCCACTATAGATAATATAGCCTTCTGATTGGCAGACAAATTAGTAAATACGGCTGTAGTTCCAATTTCCGCCGCTGTACGATCAGGATGTATAAATAATTTAGTATGACCAGGAGGCGGCGCTAGTGTCGCGGAACGTGTTTGCGCGCAGGTTCTCATCTGCGCGGCTGTTCACCGCCGGCCGCATCCTGCACATCGTGAGACGAAAGCGCATGGGCATTGAAAAGTAAGAACAATTATTTATTAATTTAAATATGTAAATACTGTAGAGTAAAACAACACTTATGTCCAGTACTTATGCATTCTTATTGATATTTAGTATTGAATATTAAACGATTGCATTGCATATAATTATTGCAATTTTCCATGTCTTATCAAAGGAACGAAGCAGATGAAGCCAGGTAAAAAACGTATATTTTAGCGTTTTTATATAAAAGCGAGTCTAATTTTTAAGTGTAGATTTTTTAACGTTAAATCTACATACTAAATAAATGATTTTGAATTGCGACGACTTATTATTTTGTTTTCTTACTTTGGGTTCGATTCGCCGTAGGATTCTGACACTAAAATCCCCGTTTAAAACATATTGTTATCTCTATTTTGTCAAAGATAATGACAGGAATTACGATATGTTTTATACAAAGATTCTGGTCTGAGAAACCAAAGTTCGGTGGCTTCTATGTAAAAGTATAACATCCAGAAGATGTTGCATGAAATAAATTGATTTGCAGAAAGGTGCGCACGCAGGAGCCGACATACGAGATGAGGTGGGCGTGCGCGGAGGACTTCATGGAGCTGCAGGTGATGCCGCGCATGCTGCTGGACCACCTGCCGGAGAACGTGCACCGCACTATGCAGACTGTGCTCGAGGAGAAGCACTCGTATAGAGTCACGCATGTCGTATAACCTTGCCTATACATACCATTTAGGATAAAACTACATACTATAGGACATAGTTCTTGTTTAAACAAGTACAGCTGTGAATATTTTCATAAAATGAGGCGAACTTAGGCCAGCGGTTAGAAATTACTCAGACATTTTATTACGTTATTACGACAGATATTGGAATTAATTGAACCGTCTTAACTTAAGTATTTTTGTATTCTAATTGAGCCGATTCATGACAGTTATATCGGTTGACATTTTATGAATCTTATGTAAATAATCTGATATTTAGTTGAAGTGTAAATAATTGTATAAGTGACGACCTTCCTATAGGAATCAACATTCATATATCTAAGTGATGTACAAAGACTGTGATGAAGTTAGGAATGAAAATAATGAGAACTGTTAAATAAGTGAAATGTTTATGAATGTTTGATTAAACTTTATATAGTCTGTGGTATTTAATCTGTGTAAATATTAGATAAGTTGACGAATACGTTAAGGTTTCAGAGGAACTATGACGGCCTTTTAGTTTAATTTATGTGAAGCTATTTCATTTATTCGATATGCTTTTCATTAAAACGTTTCATCTAATGAAAAGAACACAATATGTTCACACCAGTGGACCTAGCACGAATATTTGTGACAATTCCATCGACAAAATTATATAATACTAAAGTTTGTGTATGCACCCCCTATCGGGAGTAAAGTATACTAACAATTTCATACTCGTTAGCAAATGGTAACGTTATTGTTAATGTTATCGTTAAAATTAACTTTAACCAAAACTTGAATCGGTTGATGATAAAACTCACCCTTATTTTGATGACGTAACGAAGGCGATTGTCGCAAATATTCGTGCTAAGAACACAGTGCGCTTTTATCATTTTGCCAAAAGACAAAAGGAATCTCTCTAACCATTTAATATTTTATCTATATTTTCTCAAAGAGACTGGGGGGGGGGGTTCATCCAATTTTGTATAAAACGACAGATTTTTTTTATTGACAGAAGATACAGGGGGCTAGACAAAATGCATTCGATCCGAAGCGAATACAATCACGTGACTTATCGAAAACTATTAACAGTTCTGTACATTTTTGAAGTTCATTATGGAAGCGCATTGTTGTGTGCACATGGTAATATAAATTATTTTGCTCAATTAAAAAAAGCAATTTATGTATTAACCTTGATATTTTATACATAATCTTGCAATATTATGTATTGTAGAATACTGTTAAGTACAATAACTAGTGTAGAATAGAATACCGCGTTACCGGAGTCAATTATATAGGAAATACAAATTAATATTACATAACGATACATACATATTTTCAGTTCTAAATACAAGATATTTATTATAATAATAAATAAACATAGTGTTATAGAGTAATGTAATTTGCCGTGTGTCCAATTTATTACATTTTAACTATAAATGTTCATAGAAAAATTAATAATGTAAAGTTAGGATATTTATATATTTAAAAATGTAATATATGTACTTTTAACTCATAGAAAGACAGAAAATTCAAAATAATCACACAAAATATCGAATAAATGATGGATGTCAAAAAACAATTTCCATAATAATTTAGTTTTCTTTACATTACAGTATTGGACGCACGGATTCATTTTGTATATTTACTCATAAATCTCGGGAACAAGAAGCTATTTACAAATTCTTTATCCATTTTTAACTTTATCTTTTTAATGACATTTTACCGGTACATTGCTAACTTATTTTTTTATTTAATATTTATTATTTTATTTACCTTTATATTCTCAATTGTAAGAAGTCTTAAATAGCATTTACCTTAAATTAGGTAATAAACATTCCAAGTTATTTTCGTCCTACCCTCAGTAGTGTTCGTTTGCGTTGTCTTGTTTGTATTTTTGATTATTTTTGGTTATTATATTATTTTTTGTTATTTATATTTATTCAGTCTATATCTAGAGTACATATTAGGTTAGTTTTGACATCTATGAGTGGTAATTTATTTTTTTACTTTGGGTTTCTGAGATCAATATCCCGGTATAAAACATAACACAAACAAGTTTTGTAAGATGAAAGACGGGGATGACGATATATTTTATACAAAGATTTCGGTGTTCGAAACCTAACCAACCGTTTGATACAAAAAGGTCGAAAAAACTATGTTTGTAATAAAAAAAATGTGACTAAATCACTAGTTAAGATGTCAAAATAGACCTGTGATATTGTAAAAACTCTAGCTATAGGCTCTTTTATAAGTTTGTGAAAGCGCCTAAGAAATTTTGATTGAGGGTTACTTTTTATAATTATTTATTGATATTTTGTTAAATTTTAAAATCATGAGAAAGATTTTATTGTATAGTTTAAAACTATGTAATTTGTATCCAGTATTTATCTACGAAACTGGTACTTAATTTCTAGAAAAAAAATGTTTTCGTTATGCAAACACAAATTGCATTCGAGTATTAAAAGAACTAAGGTTCTTCTTGTACCCTAAATTAGGGCTTTATAATCTCTTAGTATGGACGATAGCCAATGTCTTGTGTTGGGTTTATGTTAATTTATATTAAAAATTGTATTTTAAGAAAATTTGTTTATTCTTTTTCCTACATTCAACACGTTGCGGCAAAATAAAATCAAATGGGCACAAAATACTATGTTTATAGCCTGTCCGTATATAAACGTCAGTGTCAATTTTTTTTTAATTTTATGACCTGGTAACATAGACGTCAGTGTCAAATCGTAATATAGTCAAAGAGTAAATAACGCAGAGTGTAAGGAGTATTAAAAGTAAATATTAATTGACTTATTGTAACAAGTTATAAAAAATAGTCCTCAGTCCAATTATGATTATCACAGCGACTCACTTTAAAATAACCGCAATATAACAGAATATTTCATGCAAAAATATAGCAAAATTAACATTTAAGTTTAATATCAAAGTTATAACACATTTAAGCACTTATTAAAAATCTTATTTGACTTACCCACTATATTACGTAGGAGTAAATTTTATAATATTACTTATAACTACGATAACAATGCTTTGGGATATAAAATATTAAAAAAATGATGATTATAATGAGATCTAGTTGTCTAGGGATATATTGAAAGTTCATCATCTCAAGAGATTGCGAAGCTCCGTCATGGCGGCTTGAGACACGGGCGTTTTCTTCTTCTCCGTTTTATATCTATAAATTAAATAAAAACTGTATATAATCTAGAAAATTACAGCGGCTTTTCTCACTATGATCTTGAGATACAGAAATATCGACGACCCCGCGCGCTTATTACGAACCTCTATGACATTGTAAAGTATTAGTCGCTTACCGTGGGTTTCGGAGTTCAAAATCTCTTTATAAAAGATATCGTCAACCCTGACATTATCTTTGACAACACAGAGATAACAATAAGTTTTAAACGGAGATTTTGAACTCAGGAACCCACGATTAGCTACCAAACTGGCCGGGTTTTGAAGATTTACGTAGCCTTGTTTACGACGACACGTAAACAAAGCAACGTAAATCGCCTTTTAGCCCTTGAAGTCGTGGTAAAAAAGGCCCTTAGTGTGCTTTTAATGTAAGAAGTTCAGATTTACCGCCTGCTTTAGTAACCATAAGCAATGAGAATAGGGAATGTGAGTACGTTTACCTGTTAATAAAATCGTGAGCGACGTCAGGCCTGTAGGCGGCCATGTCGCGCAGGTAGGGTTGGTCGTTGGTGAGGGCGCGCCGGTACGCCAGCTCGCGCCACGCCCCGCCGCCCCGCCCACACAGCAGCACCAACCCCTCCATCAAACTAAACCAACACATTCAATCATTGTCTACTTGGTAAAACTTTTCACTTCACTAAATAGTTAAAATACTGAACATTTGAATATTCCTAATATGTCCCCATCTAAAGGCTCAGAACTACTCTAATCCAGTGCAGATTGGTTAACTACGCTTTGAATTCGTTTAAAAATCGTAATGCCTGTGTAATATCTAAAAAAATCGTACGTCGTGAACATGATGGACCGATTTCGATAAGGCTTTTACCAAAAGGTAGTTTATGAGTGCAGGAGTAATTTATATTTTTTTATAATTCAGCGCTGAAGTCTGGCGACCGCTAGTACGTATTAAAATCCACTAACCTCAAATAGTCACTGACTAGATGGTACATTTGTTCGGGAGTTCTGTTCAGTATGAGTCTGGTAGGAGAGGCGTTCAGTAGCGACATCTGCAGGGCGATCTGTTGCGCGAGAGTCGCCATTTCCCCGGCGAATCCTGTACAACCTCCTTGCAGGTACAGCTCTGCGGCGTCCGTGCAGTGATTCAAAGCCGTGTCCAGTAGCGTCCTTGTAGAAACATTATCATGTATCATAACCCAGGTGGGTTGTGATTTCTTCGGACGCGCTTCATCTGCTATCTTCTCTAAGTCATCGATCAGGTTCAGAGCTTGTCGCCTCTTGACGTCTGCAGCTTCAGCGTACATGTTGAAGTGCAGGGCGACCATGATGTACGCGTCGGTGTCGCCGGGGCAGTGCGTCTTCAGGAAGTCGAGGAGGCCGTGCTTGAAGGCGGCGATCCTGTCCGCCTGCTGGCCCAGCATGTAGTCGAACTGGCCGAGCAGGTATTCGAATTGATGATTGTCACGTAGAGCCTGGTATAACCAAAGTTAAAGTTAAACAATTAAGAAAAAAATCTTTAGACATTTTTTATTGAAATTACTTTGATTTGAAAATCAAAAAATATTGTAGTAAGAATATTAGGCGAACATAATATGTAAGACTAAATTAGACAAAGTCTGTATGGGGAAGGAGATTGTGCGATGTAAAACGTAGGTAACCTGGAAGATGTAGGCGCACTCTGTGTATCGCGCCAGTCCAGTGAGCAGACGCACCATGAGGCGCCAGGAGCGCGCGGCCAGCAGTCTCGCCGCCAGCGCCTGCGCAGACCGCAGCGTCACCGCCACGCCCTCCGTGTCGCACGCGCCGGAGAAGCACTCGTGACCCAGCACCAGCAGCTCGATGCAGATTATGTTCACCTACATATATTCATATTAAAACATTTTTCCACTAAGCTACAAGTCGCACGGCCATTTCATAACAGGCGCGGTCGTGCCAGAGGAAATGGGACACACGACTCTTCTAAAAATGTGATTGCCAAGTGGAAAAAGAGATTAATTAAATCATAAACATAACTAAACCATTATTACCAAAATACTGCCAAAGTTGCGAGGTAAGTGGAGCTGGAAAAGATATTTTTTTTCAAAAAGCAGTAATCATTGTTATCTTTAAAACATGTTAGCACAACATACCTGTTTAGTCGACAGTTTGGCGCCTTTAGTTATCTTCCTTATGTTAGATTTGACTTCGTATCTGATATGTACATTACTCCTTGATATTGCGTCGAATAGATTCCTCCTCGTGTCTCTTGTCATCTTGTTACCGACTGTGTACACAGTGGACACTGAGTACACAGACTCTGTTTCAGCGGACAATAAAGTACCTTCCTCCGTCAAAACAGATTCCACTTCATCATTGTCGACATGTTGATATTCTTCGTCTATCAAAGTTTCCAAATCCAAGCAACTGTCGTCTAAAGTATTTTCTGGTATTTTAAAAGTGGTTGTCGCTTTGTATATCTTTTGAAAGGCTATCAAATGATCAAGTATCAGTCTTCCTATATGACTGCAGGCATCCGGTCTCATATTCAGAAACATCTCAATATCAGAGTTGAGCACAAAGCCCCATAATGTGTACTGGAAGTGCTCCTTTTGTCTGAACGTGGATGTCTTCACTAGATGCGGAGATATTATCGCACCGACCATTTCCAAACAGAGATATTCAGCGACCTGTTTGTATTTAAAACATCTTACTAATGTTATAAATAAGAATGTTTAGATGGATGGATGGATTTTTGAAGGTGTCTCCGGAACAGATTTATGGATTTCGCTGAAATTTGGCATAGATGTAGAACATATAGGGTACTTATTCAGTGTGTGTTTTATTACGCGCGGACGGAGTCGCGGGCGACAGCTAGTATATCATATATAACATTCTTTTTATCAATAAAATAGTAGGAATTTATGTACGCTACTTGCGTAGTAACATATAAGTTAAAACGTAGTAAGTTTAGAAATGAACTTGTAAACACATGCTATTCTGCTATATTGCAGTGTACTTTAACGGGTTAATTTAACAACATGGTTACCTGTTTGGAAGGAACATTAAATGTCCGGAAGACGAGATTAGCCAGCGACATGCGCGCCCTGCCGCTCACCAGGTTGATGAAGTCAACAGGATTACATTCATATTTCAACACGAATGTATACTCCCGTCCGATTTGTAATGCTATTCGAAAGTAACTCGCAATCTAAAAAACAAGATTCAGGTAAATTCAAACATAAAAAAAAACAAAATTGTTGGAGACCTTAAATGTTGAGCCAACAGTGGGTAAAGGAAATCCTCTGCATTCTAACACCAATATCTAAAATGATGCAGTACAAATCGACTTGTGAGTAATTTCGAGCCACCATAAAGTTTGGATTACACTGTACTTTTTCTTTCATCCTTATGTGACATGATGATGGCAATCTTAATGATGTTGTCATGATGAATATGCAGAGTAGGGTATGCAGGGTACCTGTTTAGCAAGGGAGAGTCCGCTGCGCACGGCGAGGGCATCAAGCGCGGCGAGGCGGTCTGCGTCCTCGCGCGCGGCCAGCTGCGGCACCGCGCCCGCCTCCTGTCGCTCCTGGATCACCACCAGCTCCTCGAAACTTGTCTCCGACGTCTCCGATACTGAAGTGTTATAGATAGTTAAATCAAGTACAATAGCTAAAACTAACTCATCTGGTTTTAATTACCTGTAAGTTTATTTTGTAACGGCGACGATATGTCTAAACGAAGCTCTTGCGGCAGCTCGTACGGTGAGCAAGCGCCCTCGGCCAGTCGCAAACACGTCCTTATGATCTGAACAGGACAGACTGGAGCCCTGTACAGATACTCCGGTGGAGTTTCGTATAGAGCTGATAAACGAAATGCTTCAACAAGCAACCTCAACTCCAGCAATTGATTTACGACTCTCCTCCAACAGTCTATAGTATCCGGCTCTTCTAGTGTCACCACGTCTTCTATATTCCCCACATCAGATTCTACTTCTATTTGATGCAGAGTTACCGAGAATCGTTTATCAGTGATCATTTGAGCCATACTTTGAGACAAAGTCTTATCTTTCTGTCCCGTTAGTACGAAATGCAAGAGGCACTGGTAACTATTGAGGAATACATTGTCTTGGTTCTCCACGCTGAAGTACGCGTGCCACATTAAATGTTCGATCTCCTCTCTTCTTCTGCCGTATTCATGATTCTCTTCGAACCAACTCATTATTATTCTATATGAGTAAAACTTCTGTATTGGATCGGTTATAGAAGCGGCGTGTCGGATGAGGAACTCGGTCGCTGAGGTGAACGATACTGATGCTTTTTTGAACGCTTCGCTACATTCCGCTATGAATATTGTCAAATCTTTGTCCTCAATTTCAGTCTCTCTCATATGCAACATTTCGTATTTATGTGCCCATTCTATTTGCAGTATTTCGTTCACAGGTAACGCGGCTAATTTGGCAATCTTTAAAGCCACGTCGTAATTTTTCTTTTCTGTATACATTTTTATACATTCAGCGAGATAATTCTCACATTCGTCACTCAGCAATTTTTGTATATTCACAAACAAAGATGTTTGCATTGATATTTGTATTATTTCAAAGAGGGTCTTAAAATTTGGTGTTGGCACTGAAAATTAAAACACGTTATTAAAAATTACTCTAGCAAGGATGTGGTATTCTACAAAACTGTATTTTTTTTAATTTCTTGAACCATTGTAGGCTAGGATATGGTTTACGACAAAAGTCGAATAGCAGGATTCGAACTCTCTACGAAGGGACCAGAAATCCGTACAGTTAACAATTAGTCTACTGGCAGTTCTTGATTTAAACTTACCCATCAATCCTTTCTCGAACTGCGCATCAGACAAGCACCGGAGAAATTCCCTTTGATGGAAAGCACTATCGAAGCTATAACTCAGTGCAATCTTAACTAATTCTACAGCAATTTTCTGTAACATCTCTTTGGACATGTGCCACGGCATGCCGGCGGACTCCGAGCTGTACTTGCGTTGGCACTGCTGCAGAAAGTTCCCGAGGGTTCTCGAACTTTCCATGTCGAAGGTACGCAGCCGAATGCAACGATGTAGGAACGTTGTTAGCAATGTAAGAGGACTATCCTGAAAATATTAAGTAACAAAGTAATTTTAGTACTGCTAAGGCAATTTGTCTGTGATTTAATCAATATAAAGCTACTCTCTAATTTACACATTTGAAAATGAAATTTGATAAGTAATCTAAAATAATACCAAACTGACAGTTTTTGGTGGTACTGAAAATTAAAAAAAAAATTACATCTTACCGACATAAACACGAGCATGGATTCTTGCAGTGTGGCAATGTAACCTTCAACAAGACACACTTCAGCCACGACGAGGAACTGTTCTGAGAGCGGCCGATGAGAGATCTTGGCCTGCAGCTCCTCGCGGTTGCGTTCTGACAAACCTATGGAGGCCAGGACCCATTGCGCCCACAGAACATCCACGGCGTTTGGCTGTTAATACAACATTGTTCAAATGTAAGAAATATAGTATTCTAATTTTAAAATATCTTGGCGGAAATTAACTTCGCGCACGATGCCGCGCAGAACACAGCGCCGATGACCTTGAGCCGTCAAGATATTTGAAAATATCTATAACTTACAATAAGTATATAAAACTTACTTCATAACAGCTGGCAATGAGGACCAGCAAGGGTTCCCTGCAGATGTCAGCGGCCCGGAGCAGCGCGGCGGGCGGGTCCTCAGGGCCGTGGCAAGCCGCCGCCACCTCCCACAGCTCACGCCCCATGTACCAACTCGATGGAAACTCAAATGACACGCTTTGAGTAGGACTCTAGAAAAGAGCGCATCTTTCAAGCTACCTACAAACTGAAACATAGCTTTTATCTAACCAGATATATACGAAAGTTAAAAAAAGAACTTACCACTTCCATAGAATTGAGCCTGGAGTATCTCCTCTGTCCATTACTTGAAACAGACTTGAAATCTTTGTCCTCTTCTGTAGTTTTGTGTAACATTATGTACTTCAAGTGCTCTGCATATGATTGCTTCTCAAAGTCTTGAGACAGTTGGAGCATTTGTGACAGAGGATATCTGAATACGTCACCGAACAGCAAGAAATTAAACCACGAGTTGTTCCTAACAAACTCCTTGAGCTGAAGTTCTGGTAACTGCAAATTATGGAGTATTGCAAACTTCACCATCGTTTGAGATTCATACAAAACGAGAGTCATATCAAACTTATCTTCCGTTTGCATCTGTTTTATTTTGTTAATGGTTATTTCTTCTAAATAAAGCAAAATTTCTTTAGCGGCTTGATCATTACTTTGCATGAGTTTAGACATGTATTCATTGACAACTTTATTCGCTTTCTCTTCCGAGAAATTTTTATTGACCATCAAATGTTCCTTTATCATTTTCGCTGCCGACATATGGACTCTACATCTGGATGGATTGCAGCCGATCATTGCTACAAAGGAGACTGCACAGGCTGCCATTGCTGGGTCCGACCAATTCTGCAGAGCTAAGGCATGAGCTTCACAGCAAGCACTCTTTATACTTTTCTCTTGCAGCCTATTGTATGTCTGATATTGTTGAGCTACAAATGCCTGACTAGCATTACAAGGTCGGTATTGTTTTAAATAGTACACGTGATTTAATTTCGCAACGTATCCATATCGCTTAATCAGTTTCTCATTTTCAAAATCTGGCATATCAATTGATCTCTGGGATAACTTAATTCCACCTCTTACGTCCACATCGCTAGACAAAAGGCTACCCAAACTGCGCCTATCAGATTTTTCAGCAAGTATACTCTTCGTATTCTGATTAATCAATTGAAATTCAAATATTTTCGATACATCTAAACCACGATATCCTGAGAGTAGTTGATACACATTCACATCTTTTGAATCATACATTTGATAACCACCAGCAAATTTCTTATAAACATTATATAAATGAGGAAGTTTGTGCTTGTACCCTTTGTTGGGTAACTTAAAATCCTTGAATTGTAGATTGTCGAGCTTCGAAAATATATCAAATAGATTTGCGTCATCCTCAAGTAGAATCATGCCAAGAACTAAATGAGGATTTGTTGATATGTAGTCGTCAATATTATCTTTAGCTATTTGCTGACAAGTTTTATAAACCGGCACTACATGACTCTGCCTGTCCGATGTCTGTTCAATGCTCTTAAATAATAACCACAACTCAATGCAGTCTTTTGCTTCTTGTTCAACTTCAGATAAATCAGTATCTAGTATATGTCCCTCAACACACATTGTTAATACATTATATAATTTATTCTTCACACAATATTTTGCCAACTCAACATAAAATTCCTGTTTGGTTATCGTAGCACAAGACTCAGTGAAAATATCATCGATTTGTTTCAAATTCTGTGTTCGTGCCAGTCTGGAAATTATTACATACAAATTCTTTCGTTCCTCATCATTTACTATGCCATAGGAGCACAGAGTGTCATAAATACACAATTTAGTGTACACAAAACAATTACTCGCTGCAACACTTTGAATCATTTCATTTGTGATTGGCCAAGATCGAAAAATTTTATCTAAATTAGTAAGCACTTCACTACTAAATCCTTTTGTATCTACATTCAAAAGTTTGTTAACAAAATTTTCATTTATAAAAAAATTATATCTTGCATTCATATCTCTAACAACTTCTGATGTTTGAACATTTATCCAACGAACTAATACCATTGCCTTGTTCCGTTCCAAAAGATGCATCCACATTTGTTGAGGGGATGAAAAGTCCAGTAGTGAGTATTCTGAAAAATGTTACAAGATTATATTTTGTCCTTTTACACAATAAAATACTTTGTAAAATACAAAAGATAATGTTCCTGTAACTATAATTTAAAATAAGAAATTAAATCTACTTACCAAATGTGTTAAAGAACAATGTAGTAGCTATTTTACTTTTCCAATGTGATGGATATTTTTCAATTTCTTCAATTGTTAGTGCTTTGATCTCACTTTCATTTACAAATACCCTATCATTTCCTTCGCCAAATACTTTATTTTGTTTAAATGTTCCATCAACCTCAAAAGATTTTTCTAAATATCTCAATAAGTTCCAATGCCTTTTGAAATTTAACCATTTATCCAAATTTTCACTTTTTATATCTTTTGATAGTTTTTCCAATTGCTCAACAATAAAGTCTCTATATTCAATATTAGAAGAGGTTGCTGCAAGTGTCATTAGATGTTCTTCAGGGTTAATATTCACTTTATTTAAGACATGGAGCACCTTAAAGATTTGCTTTCGCAGAAGAAGCTGGACAGTCCATGCCTTAACCTGTTACAAACATAAGAAAATTTTATTAATCACATCATTTAGGTGTATTTATTCCATTTTGAATAATAAACAATAAGTACCTCAGCCGAAAACCATTCCCTTGAGGAAGATTCAGTCCAAGAGTTCTTTTGCATTAAATATTGAATAGCTAAATCAATATGAGTGCCTTTCGCAGCCGCTTCTCTGACCACATCTCTCGGTGACTTTTCTTCCCAACATGACCAAATGATTTTTTCATTTTGTGTTAATCCTTCCATGATTTTCCATTAATTGTCTACCTCCATTCCAAGCAAATATCAATCACTTTACACTGAGACAAAGGAGCAGCTATACAATAACGAAAACAATATTATAATAAAACAATAACGTCACTTATGTTTGTACATTTCGATGTTGTCTGCATTCATTTTATATTTTGATAAATAACCCGGTCAAATTCCAACAATTAAGATTCATTGGTAAACACATTTTCTTTTAACCATTGTCACCTAAAAGTGATTGATATTACACACAGATCAATAGCTAATTTTAAGATATTCAAGTAGTAAGATTTTGTAGGTGCAACCGCAATAAAAACTTAGTGTTTTCAAGTTTATGATTCGTTTGACATTGACAAGTAATTGGATATAATTGTTTATGGGCATGAACGCTATGGTTTTATTTTTATTATAAGCAACACTCAATAAGTTAATAAATTGCGGAAGATTTATAAAATAGATCCAAACTTATTTAATGCCCTTAATGTCCCGATTCAGAGAGACTTGGCTTAAAACGTTGCGAAGGAATTACAAAATAAGGGCATTGTCGGATCCAGATGTAGGGTGGGGGCTTGTGGACACGTTGCTAAGCAACAGTAAAGTAAAAGCAAAAGAAACCAAAAGCCAATTTATTAAAGTTTTGTAATGGCAGATGAGTTGCAAAAAGCACATTTATATTATGACGACATCAATAAGATAAGGATATTAGAGCAAGATGTTCTTAAGGATACTGAAGATCTGCGGGATACATGTAAAGAATATGAAACCAGTTAGCATTTACTACTTTATATTCTAGCTTTGATTTCCTATGGAGCGTGCATGTTCTTGCTTTATTTCAGAGGTGAAGGATTTTGGAAAAATAATAAATACATTGTTGGAAACGCTTAAAGAGTTGGGAGAGAACGTCGAGAAACAGAAAATGGCAGCAATAGGAAGTATGAATCTCTTGAAGTCCATAACAAAGCAAAGAGAAAACGATCAAGCTAAATTACAGGTAGGCAATTGTTCGACTACATACTAGAAGCCTGTGTTATGTCTAATCGTTGGATTCTAACACTAACATACTTGCCTAAACATATCGCTATCTCTGTTTTGTCAAAAATAATGAGAGGGATGACGATATGGGTACCTCTTTACCTATGTCATCCTTAAACTTAAATGTGAGATCTGATTGTAAATAACTATATTATATTCCAGAGTGAGATAAGTGAAAGGTCCATGCTATTAGAACAGCTGGATGCAGAATATGATTCTTTACAAATATTAGAAGCAAGTCAAATGGAAACCATAGAATATTTGACAGCACTTCGATAGCTCCTGGGTATGGTGATTATCATCGACATTTCTAAAACTTACCACTGTTAGATTAAAAATTGTATGCACTGAAAGTTGTTTTACCAATAAGCCTAAATTAAATATACTGAGGTAGTATATTTTTCTATGATATGATATATCCACTTAAAGAAAACTATATTAGTCAGTAAAAATGTAATTTTCATTTAAACACACCAAATAAAGACAGTTCTATAATAAAATCAGTTTTGCAGACAACCAAACTTAGATTGGACTATTTTTAAGAACATAACATAAGCATTTAAGTGTAACCATGATTTCCTTACTTTTTACCAGAAGTTGACTAAAAATTGGAGAAATACAATTTTACAAACCTGTGATTACAAAAATATAACTACGTACTTATTCTACACAGTAACAGATAAATAATTGAATATAGCGTTTTATTTACGAAACCACTTTTGAATATTGTAGGAACACTGACATAATATCACCAAATAGATGTTTTTCTTTTATGTCAACTGAAAAGGAAAATACGTAGCACTTACAATTTAAATATTGATATTATCGTTTTTGTATAATATTTAAAGTGATTCTCGTGTTTTTTATCTGTCAGACACTAATTATTGTGACTAAAATATAAAGATCAATGCCACTTTTGGACAAAACACTAAACAAAACTCTGTAAGAATTGTTTCTAAATATGTACTAAAAATTAGGTGGTATTTAATAATGATTTCGTAAATTTACATTTACAACTTATAACTAAATACTAACGCAGACAAGTCAGTTCGAAAATTCTATACTTCCCAATGTTCTGCATGTATATTTTATACTTAATTTATAAACTTGAAACATCTCATCACCTTCTTATTACAAATAAGGCTACTTTAGGCAAATTATCTTTAAATCACAAGGACTTTGTCACCTTTTAAACTGAGAATTGGATCAATTCGATTTTCCACTGGCACTAAAAATCATTTATCCACTAATTAATCATGGGCCTTGTTTTAAGATTGTTTGCTAAATCCCAGAGTCCGTAAGTTAGCACTCTATTCTATTAGTTTCATATCCCAATATAGAGATAAGAATTAAGGATACATGTCATAATTATTAAGATAGAAATAAATGAATTAACATACTTATATAGTCTCCATTTTTCTTTGAGATTTTATGTAAACAAACCTATAATTAAACGCCTAATACGTGCAATTTTTTCATAAACAAAACTATATTCATATTGCTTAGCGCGACGAATACGACAGTTTTTTATATACTAATTTATTTGTCTGAATACACACTCTGTAATTCTATCAAAAAAACATTAGATTAAGATGATTGAATGATTCAAAATATGACTATTTCTGAATGATCAAAAAGGAATAAAAAATTGTATATTTTGGCAAATTGGTTTATTCCTTTCTTAAATATAATTTATAAGTTACATATATGTATAAAAATTGCTTTTAAATATTATTTGTAGCATGTTACGTAGGAATAACATTCATGATGTATGAAGATCAGGAGATTGTCATTTAAAGCTAAAATTTTACTGAATTTTGTATTAGATTGGAAAAAACAAAAATAAATAATTAAGCTTTTCATTTCATGAACTTTGGTATTGTCATTCAATTTTTATGTTTTTTTTTGACTTTTACAATAACATTCTATAGCATTACTATACAATTAGTAGTTGTATGATAATGCTAGGGGAAATTCTCAGTTTACATAAAATCTCATGATAAATGTCACATGTCTTTTGAGAAGAATCAAATTAAAGTGAAGAGTAATCAATGGCCTGCATTAGAGATGACAATGTTATCCATAAAGTCTTATTGACACATATGTGTAAGTCGTAAACACTGTTTCCCTAGTCAAACTAAGTCTAAACACTGGATGTCACCACCGAACTTGACAGTGAATCGTCAAGTTTTTGCCTTTTATTGTCCTGTTGATTTTCGTTGCACGGCTCGCAGTCCGCCGTGCGCTTCTTCGGGCACTCCGTGGTGCTGGAGTGTTGGCCCACGTCCGCAATCAGACCGTCTTTGAACCTCACTATAATTGCCGTCATGTTGTCACATCCGGTGCCGTCACCCATTGTTGTCGGAGCTAGGCAGTGGTCGAACATCTGGAAAATAAAATAAACAATTTTATGAAGAAATGTTACAGCTATGGTAGCAAATGGGAAGCAGTGAAAGTTAACGTTACCTCTTCACAGATCTGTGATAATCTTTCGCGGCCCTCTGCAAGCCTGGGTGTAATGAAGTCGCACACATCTTGACTGGACATAAAGTTCCATATACCGTCGCATGCCAGTACCATAAACTGGTCCTTTGCGGGGTCTACTGTGAGAGTTTTGACGTCCGGTAGAGCAGTCACCATCTGTTCTTTAGCATCCAATTCTTTGTTCTGTTTGTAAGAGTGATCGCCAATGGCACGTGATAAGTTTAGTCCCCCGTTTATACGTCCGTCATAGGAAACTTTTCCACCGGCCTTTATGATTCTGTCGAGTTCCGGCGCATCTTCCGGTTTGTGGTCTATAGACATGTCTATAGCTTTCCCTTCTCTGCATATTATGCAACGGGAATCACCTGCATTAGCTACATACAGTTCGTTTCCTAAGGACAAACAAAATACGATTAGTCTTCTGATGTACATGTTTAGACATTATCAGAAATCATATTTAAGGGAAAAAGTACCTCTAAGTAGAGCAACAATAGCTGTGCAACCGCTATCGTTGCCTGGTTCCTCAGCCATGTTTATATCTTCATCACCTTCCTCATCACTGGATTCTGCTTCGTAATCTTCTTCATCTTCCTCTTCTTCACACTCTTTAAAAGGTAAAGATTTTTAAGCTAAATATTTTTATGTATTATAACTATTAATGAAACGACTATTAAAAATGCGACAGAAATTTAAAAGAAACTTTGAAATAATTTTAATATTTTATAATCTTACTGAAAAGTTTTTGTAGGTTTACATATTAGTTTAGACATGGCTGTTTTACACTTTAGTTTCAACTCTATGTGATATTTACCCTCAGATGATTCTTCAACACCATTAACATTGTCATCATCAGATGAACAGATCTCTCCACCCTCAAAGGTTTCGTCGTTGGAGTCGCTCTCATCGTCATCTTCTTCAGGCACTTGACGTAAGATAGACTCGTATACAGCCGCGGCCGCTCTGCGTAACTTCGATTTTTTTGGCCTCTCAGGAACTTCTTTGCCCGAACTTGACACAGGCGATGTTTTATCTACACATAAAAGTAGTTGATTTAAAAAAAATTATAACACATTTTTTTTATATGTTTAAACAAAATTTAAAAAACATCTTTTGGTTATGGATATACACCACAGGTCCAAAACTTGTCTGTGAATAAATTTTAGATACTTTAAAAAAATGAAAAAGAAAACTACTTTACCATTGGCTTTGCCAGTTTTGACAGGTGTTACTGAGCCATTAGACGAAGTGATATTACTGTCCTCGCCATCTATTTGTTTTGAGCCCGTCACCTCTCCATTACAATTTTCGGTGGTGACAACATTGCAACCATTTGTAGAGCTCTTTACATTCTCACTTTGTTCTGGTTGGCAATTATCTTCAGAGCTGTCCGGTGCTGGTAAAATTGGTTTGTTAACATTTTCCTTGACCACTTTCTCCGGTTCACTGGTCGAAACCTAGAATGTAATATTAAATTTGAGCAACACATAAAATGTTTTTATTTGTAATATTTAAATACTGTAGATTTAGATATTTATGAAATGTATGTAGCTTTACCTCTCCATTCAAATCTTTGTCAACTTCGTTCGAATTTGTTGACGAAACTCCTCCAGAGTCCTCCTCGGCGTTCTCCTTTACATCGTCAGTGACACCATTTTTGCTAGAGGATGGTGCATCACATGTTTGTTCTAAGCTTGAACCTGCTGCATGCCCTGAGCTTGAACTTGATGCTGCTGAGGGAAAATATATGTCTAAAAATCTACAAATCTATAGCTTCTTTATCTGTAGACATGTTTATGTATCACAAGTTTTACAGGTTGGAACAAAAATATTGTTAGTATTAAGCAGTATACTATAGACAACCAAAATCTTAAACCTTATTTTTTACAGTCATACAAATAAAATATGTATTTATCAGGTTACCTGATGCTCCAGATTCTTCTGTATTCTTTTTAGCTCTCAAGCATGGTGACAAAGGAGTATTTGTGTCACCAAGTCTAGCTCGGTGTAGTGCAGTCAATTTATTCTCGTATTTAGCCAGCACTTCCTGCATTAAAATAAATATATTGAAGTTTAAAGATATAACAGAAGCAACTGTAAAAGTAAAACTGTAAAAGTGTAGATTTCTTATAACATAATTAGACTTTAGAATTATATTTTAGTATATAAGAATAGTTATAATGTATGTAATAGTTAAATTTTATCCTTGCCATTAGCCTTGAAGTGAAATAATAAATGCAATTTTAGCAATCACAAGGTAACTTTGTGAGAAAAATTACATAAAACAATTTTGCATAATTTTGACATAAATCTAATTAAATTAAAGTATTGATTTTTCTATTTGCATACTAACTAAAATCATAACTAGTAACAAAATAAAATTACTAATATTTCATACTATCCTACTATATTCTTTCCTGGAACTGATTAAGAAGCTTTAAAATATTAACTTTATGAGGTATTTGGACAATTTAGCCCATTATAGTCCTCATTCTCCTAGTCTAATAATTTGAATCATTGAAATGCTTTATCTACAACAAAGTTATGATCATGTCAACATTGACTACAAACCAAACTGAGAAAATTATAATTCAGCTCTGTGGTCAATATTCTAATTTATTCTTCAATAATGGGAGCTTAATAATTCACCTGTAAAGGTAGGTGTGCCTCTTGATATAAATTACTAACATTTTCATCCTCTGATTCTTCAATGTCACTTGTGCCCGGAGGATTTATTTCACCTAACAAAACAAACATAAGCTATTAAATTCTTATTTCTTACTTATAAATGTAAATGTTTATTTGGATGGATGTTTGTTACTGGATAGTAAATGTGTAAATTGTTCCTGTGGGATATGTTTGATTAATATATTTACTAGATAACTCTGAAATGATTCCACATTTCTTATTGAAATTTGGTACAGGTATAGAACATAGTCTCAAATAATACATAGTTTACATAGTATTACTGTCCAAAATGTTTTACTTCAGTGGCTGTAGCTATAATTATATAGACCTCAAAAATAAACTTATTTACCTGCAAGTTCCTTCAAAATATCCATAACCTCTTTTGTTACAATAGTTGCATCAAATCCCAAAAAGGCATCTGTTAAAGCATTAACTAGGTCCCCGTTTTTATATGCATCTGTCTTTTTAATATATTCTGGCAAATTTTGTGAACAATATGTAGCCACTTCCGCGCCGCCGTGACCGTCGTATACAGCAAAGAAAGATGTATCAGCATCATAATCTAAGATTGTATTGTGTGCATCCTAGAAAATTATGAATAATAGCTGTAATAATATTTTATACCGAATTATCACATTAAATACTTTGCTGCAATGTTTCTCCGTGGGTGTCACACTATACATCTATGGGCAAAATACTTAAGTGTGTGAAATGGAAAATACATCGTCATACAGCGCTTCTATTTCTTTAAATCATATTAAGTATATGGAACATTGCGTTTTTTGTACGAAAG
Source organism: Papilio xuthus (assembly GCF_000836235.2). Classification (NCBI taxonomy): domain Eukaryota; kingdom Metazoa; phylum Arthropoda; class Insecta; order Lepidoptera; family Papilionidae; genus Papilio; species Papilio xuthus. The sequence continues at coordinate 1,185,505 of NW_013533761.1, forward strand.
TATCTGGTGATTAAGTGATCCGAAAAATTTTAACCATATAATTATCAAACAAATCGCACCTCTTGGTTGACACGCCATCCTTGCATGGAGCTTGCACCGCACTCTAGTTTGGCGTTCGATTCATCGCTGGACATTTTTTCAGTAACTGGTTCAGATAAATATGCACCCATTGTGATCAACTAAAGATGTGTACATGAAATATGACCAAAAAATAACTGACGCGCGAATTTCCCAAAAAATCGCGCAGGCGGCAAGCAAGCCGTCCAACCACAGATAACAAAACAAAACTGAAAAACAGATTAAATATAACTTACACCAAACTTCTGAATAAAATACAATTTCCCAAAAATGCTGTGATAATGGTAATGGTGATCTGTTTGAAATATAATAATGATTTTGATCACTTTTAAAAACTAGATAATGTAATTTAAATAACGTTTAATTATAACACTAATTACAATTTTCACATTCTAAGCAGATCTCATAGGAAAAATGCGCAGCAGTATCAATTCGGGTATTTGGGTATTTAAAATTTACAGCACACGCACCACAATCAACTAGTAGCTGAAAAGGCCAGTCGTTATTTTTTTGACTCAGTCTCAGAATCGTTTAATAAAATGATTAGGAAGATAGTCGCTTAATTTTAATTTAGTATAAAAAAATCTCCACTAAGGGTCTGTAACTATAATTGTAAGATGTATAATACGCTGGTTCGGCTATATTAAAATTAAAAGTATGAATGAAGAACAGAACCCAGAAAAAGCTTAGTGGTTAAATTTCTTACACCCATAATTTGAAAACGGATGGTATTAACTTAAATAAAGTGATTTTGCTCCAAGCTGCTAGCCGTTATTCTCGAGGGCTTGAATTTGTAAATCAAAAGACTATACAAACAATGACTTACAATTCAAATAACTTTAAGGATAGCGTTCTGGAAAATATACAAAACATTTTCCTTATTTGTAGTTGACAGTGTTTTGTTTGAATTACTACAAAAGACACATTTTTGTTTTTTTATCCTTAGGTGTTATAAACTAAGAACTTAATTTGGATTTTTAGTTCATAATAAACTACATAGACTTGCATTTCATAACGATACCGAGATGCAAATATAACGTCTGACTATTAAGAAATCATGTAATGTACCATTAAGTGATAATTTTTCTGTTCAAACAATGTGTTTGAATACAAAGATAAAATCTTACCGTTTGTGTAAATGCGAAGATAATTTTTGTTTAAATAATATGAAAGAGCACACAATAAAACATTTCATTGTGAATTCTTCTAATAATTATACGTCTCAGTAGTTCATTAAGCATTATAATAACAACCTCAATTTATGTTTCATTATATTTTTTGCTACCTTAACGGAACAAAATAGTTAAAAATGGATTCCGTTTTTGACCAGGCGCTTATAGAAATAGGTCAAGATGGTAGATTTCAAAAAAAGTTTGATATTATTTATAACGTAATTTTTGCGGTATTATGGCCAATGGCATACATGAATTTAATATTAGCGTTAGTGGTGGTTCCCCATATGTGTCAAGTTTCAGGCAAACCCGATAGTATTAGTGAACTTTATTGGAAAGAAATAAATATCCCGCAGTAAGTGAATTCTTATTAGTTACAATACTTTAAGATATATACTATTATTGCTGTTGCTAGCTATTTCCTCAGCGCAGAAATACAAAAAACCTTAAAACATTGGCTGGAGGAAAAAATAGCCTGTGTCTTCTTCCAGACAATGTTGTACATCTATGCCAAATTCCATCAAAATTCGTTGAGCCGTCTCGGACAACATCCATCTATCCATCCATCCACCCATCTAAACTTTAGCATTTATAATATGTATTAGTAAGATAGTTTATTGCGAATTTTAATTCCAGTTTCCTTTAAAAAGGTATACCAATGCCGCTGGCGAAGTGAAGTTCGATAGTTGTTTAATGTACATCAATGGATCATCTAGTAACGATACTAAAGGTAGCTAATTTATTAAAGGTTTTTTTTTATAATAAATATCTCTATATACATACATCTAAAGTAAGTTTCCACTGCCGAAAAGGCTATTTAAATTATTCATCTTATTCTTTTTGATAACAGAGTTTATTTGATTATCTTTGTTACAGTTAGTACTGTTTACTATTTGAAATTAATCGTTGCTTGTTTAATTTTGATTTCAAGGTAAATTACTTTCACTATCAAAGATGTATATGGCTCATGCGTAGTCTTCCGTACAATATAATTATGAATATATATACATACCACTTTTTTTCAGCATGCGATAAATATGAATATGATAAAACTTGGTACGAAGAAACAGTTCCAACAAAAAACAATTGGGTGTGCGACAAAGAGTTATATGTTGCGAATATTTTTGCTGCGAGCAAAATTGGAGAACTTGTTGGATCTATGGTTTTCGGATGGTTTGGAGACGCGTTAGTTTAAATTTGTTAACGGGTTGTACTATACTATTAACGCTGCGTAAACGCAAATAAAAAGTGTCGGTGTGGTTGTGTTGTCCGCATTAGGACCGACAGCGATGACTGACGACACTACCTCACAGCAGTAAAATATTTTAAAGAATGTATTTTTTAAAATATAAATTAAGTAATATAAAAATAAATTAAAAAGGTATTAATCATAAGTAACGCAGAAATTCTTTCAGATATGGTCGGCGTCCTGCATATATAACATCCCTTGCGTTGCTTGTATTGGGTCGTGTTATCTCCTTGTTTGCGGGATCATCTTTCATATTCTTTGTGATCGGATCTGTGATCGCCGCGTTCCCATCATGGTCTGCTATCCAAAGCGTCACTGTTATATCCATGGAGTTATCCTCTGCGGAACGTCGCTCCACCACCGCGACGTTACGTTTCGCCGGTTGGAGTGTTGGCATGGCACTAATGGCAGTATTGTTTTGGTGGTTAAGACATTGGCAGACATTTTTCATTGCCACCATTATTCTACAGATTCCCTTTCTTATATTTTCTTGGTATAGTATCTACTTCTTATTCTAAATATCTTTTAATATTTTTAAATGTGTAATTTTTTTAATGAATTTTTAGGAAGATGGTTGAGTCACCCCGATGGTTATGGATTCAGGGGCATTCGAAAAAATGTGTTAAATACTTGAAGCAAATAGCAAAAGAGAATAAAAGAGATCTATCGGTGGAAACAGAGAATTCAATATTAAATGTCAAACCTGTGCAAAATAACGAAACCTTGGGATATATCGCGTTGTTTTCAGGGTGGACGTTGGCTAAAAATACTACACTACAATTGGTGTTTTGGTACGTTTGTTAATCATATGGAAAACTAGTAAAAGCTGCAAAATATTTTCACAAGAATTTATTTCGTAAAAACACAAATATTAAAATTATAAGAGTAGGTGTTCCCATATCATCCTTTGGCGACTTCTCTCCAGTTACCTTCCTTATTATGTAAGAGGTTGGAGTGATACATACGTCACACGCCCTTTATTCTGGTAATGGTATACTGGACGTAAATACTTAGGTATTTTTATTTAACTGGCATATATGTAGCTTCGTTTACAATTTATGAAGAAAACTAACTACATTTGCTCACCAAATGAAATCCACAGGGTTTGCATTAGTGTGAACTATACCGTTATAATGATGAGTTCGGGAGACAAGTCAGATGGGAATCCTTTCTTGGAATTCCTATGGCAGGCATTAGCCGAAGTACCGGGATATTTCATAGCTGCCTGGCTAGCCGACCGGATTGGTCGTCGGAATACGGGCGTCTTGTCTTTCGCTATCGGTGCTTGCATGTGGATCATCCTTGCTTTGAGGGAAAGCAGTTAGTATAAAATAATTATTTTACTATGTAATAGGATTTCTTAATGTTTTTTATTTTATTTTTTTTTGTTTTAGGTTCAAATGCAATTTTTCGGCACCCATTAATAGGCAGTGGTATCGTGATTGTTACCAGGTTGTCAGCAACAATGGGTTATTATATAATAAACATACTTAATTTTGAACTTTATCCAACATGCATCCGACAATCGGGAATGTGTTTAGGGAATTTATTTTCCAGTGGAGGTTCTGCTTTGGCTCCTTACATATTCTATTTGGTAAGTATGAAAAGTAAAGTCATCACATCTTGGTCTCGTTATTTCAATAAAACTTTACCTAAACGCCTTTTGCCGTAATCAACATTTGATTCATTTAATGTATGATCTACAAGTTTAATTACAAAAGCATTATAAATTATAGAAGTTTAGCGATGATAACAGAGGTATTTATAAACATTTCGTTATAATCTTTGCAAATAGACAATACGTGACATTGTTGGTTTCAGGGACATCGTGTTAATTCGCAGCTGTCGTCAGTAATATTAACAGGTGTTTCAGTTATCGGAGTTATCAGCACCTTGTTATTGCCTGAAACGTTAAATAAAAAATTGCCCGAAACAATTGAAGATGCTCAAGTATTTGGAAAAACCACTCAAACATATACACCAGTACTTTTGAATACTAGCGACGAAGATCCGGTGGTTGCCTTGGAAAAAAATGAAAATGATTGAATAAAAAAGTTTAATTGCATTAGAAATTTAATTTAAATCATGCTTCAATCCAAATCATACTCCTGAACCCTACGATCTGAGAGGAGATTTTTTTCCCGTGGGTTCCACTCCTTACAAAAGCCAACTTGTTTACAATTTTGATTACATTATTTTTTTTATTTATACGTATAAACAAGGAACAATATAAAAATTTACAATAAAAGTGACTATAAACCCATTGCGGGTTTGTCCAGACATTTTCCCCAGTGTTTTGACCAGTTTCGACATTGGAAACGTAAAGATTAACTTAAAGAATAGACACTACAGACATAAATAGGATTAATTCTTAATTCATAAAACTGAATTGAATATTGTAGTTCCACCTTGTAATACCTACATAAAAAATTAATTAATAATTCCTTGTTAAAAACCTTAAACACAGAGTGGGATACACACTGATATTTATACATGTAGATTAAAAATACTACTGTGCACTGCGCATGTTGGCGCATGTTTCAATTTCAGTGCGCATGTCGAAAATGAAGTAATTGATTTAATCTTTGCCTACGCTTGGGTTAACCTTTGGATTGGATATGTCTGTCTGACATTTTTTATTGCAAATTCAATACTGTCAGTTATTGTAGTATTTTTGTAATATTTATGTCAATATTTCACAAACATTATGGTGTACGTGATTATATCGATGGAAAACAACAAATAGTTCCACATTTCAATAGTCAGTTCTTGAGAACAAAAATCGCCGCCATCTCTGTTTGTGTTTATCTCTTCTGACTTCTGAATAATTTCTAAAATGTCGGGCGATCACAAAACATTTTTGAAGGGAAGCCCTTCACAGTATGTAAAGTTAAATGTGGGAGGGACATTGTTTTATACAACAATAGGAACGCTGACTAAGAGTGATAACATGCTGAGAACCATGTTCAGTGGCAGGATGGAAGTATTAACTGATTCCGACGGTATTTATCAATTTCATTATTTTCGCTTCATGTCTTCTTTAAATTTGTTAATATTTTTTTAAATGTCATTATAGGTTGGATTTTGATCGACCGGTGCGGCAAACATTTCGGTACTATATTAAATTACTTGCGCGATGGGTCAGTTGCGTTACCGGAGAGTTTCCGTGAGACCATGGAACTGCTCGCCGAGGCTAAGTATTTCCTGATCGAAGAGCTTACAGAAGCCTGTTTGCAAGCTTTGAATAAGAAGGAAAGAGATGCTGAACCCATTTGCCGAGTACCTTTGATTACCTCACAAAGGGAGGAGCAATTGCTTATAATGTCTACATCAAAGGTAAGTAATAATCAAAATGGGTCTCAAGAATAATCATAAATGAATATATTTATACAATAATATTTTTTTATTTCAGCCTGTGGTGAAGCTGCTGATTAATCGCCATAACAACAAGTATTCATATACCAGCACTTCAGATGATAATTTGCTTAAAAACATTGAACTCTTTGACAAGCTCTCGCTACGCTTTAGTGGAAGGGTGCTTTTCATCAAGGATGTCATTGGTTCTACTGAAATCTGCTGTTGGTCATTCTTTGGTCATGGAAAGAAATGTGCTGAAGTTTGCTGCACATCTATTGTTTATGCTACTGATAAAAAGCACACCAAGGTTGAGTTCCCTGAGGCCAGGATTTATGAAGAGACATTGGGCATTTTGCTTTATGAGAGTAGAAATGGACCTGATCAAGATTTGATCCAAGCGACTTCATCTCGTGGAGCTGTTGGAGGGCTATCATGCACTAGCGATGAGGAAGAGGAGCGCTCGGGTTTGGCCCGACTCAGGTCCAACAAGCAAAATAATCAGTCTTAGCGGTTACAGTCAGGCCTGGCCCGCCTACGCAACTCAAAGAGGACAAATGTCTGATACGCAGCTGGCAACGATTTATCGTATGGCTGTCCACCTTGCTTCATTCTGTAATCCTTTACAGTGCTATAGACCCTTTTGCTGAATTTTATAACATGTTTCAAGTATAGGTGGCATTTGTGACTAGACTCTGATGAACTATTTACCTAAACTATTTACTTAATGTGTCTACATATCTATGATATATTTAAACGTTTTATGTATCTTAAATATTATATAGATGTAGTATATTAAAAATAACTAGCAAGATGTACTTTATATTTAAATTTGTAATGTCATAAATATACTTCGGTCATTACAATGTATCACTTGAAATTAAAATGTGTATGTAGTGCTTTAAAATTATCTGTATTTGTATGCAGATTTAAGTGAACTTTAGTGGAAAACATGTAAAGATGAATATGTAATGGCATAGGTTAACATAAAAAGAAGAATGTGAGTTGGTTAAAAGCACTGACTCCTATACATGGACAGGCTATAAGCCATAGTAATGTGTACCTATTTGATTTTCGTCATTTTGGCAGTGACAGTTGCGATTGGTAATAGTGGTGAGGATTCAAACTAATATAAAAGGTAGTGTCAGTAATGTTAACAGGCACACTTAAGTTGGAACCAAACAAAAGCTTTCATTTATTCAAACCAACAACAATCAAACAAGCAACTACCATTTATGGAGATCAGTGGTTGAAAGCCATTATCATGTTTATTCCAGAAAAAATCTTCATGGATCTATGGATTTATAGCAAACATAGCATAACATAGCGTACATAACTTATTGGAATTTTAAATGTTCTTTGTAGTCAAATAGATTGTATAAAGCAAACTTTAAAGTACATTGTATGAAATATTGTAGAAAAATTGCATGTACTAAATTTATATTGACTATAGCTCAAATAAATTGCCAAATTGATGTGTTAACTATAATAAGTAATGTCTTAGGTGCAATATTTATCTTAACTTTCATAACTTATAATAATGTTCATATTTTTTGATCAAATAAATCTACATTTCTTCCTTCATTTAAATTAAAATGTAAAATTGGTTTATAGATGTGTTATTTTATTGTACTTGATCTTCATATTATTATAAAATATGTAATTAGTATACTGTAGAACACATGTGTATATTATATCCAGACAATCTTGATTGAGGCTATTAGTCTAGGAAGTAGCGAGAATCTTATACGGTGAAATCCATAGACAAAAATAGTTACTCTGTATAAATGTCACGTTAAAATTAGCTTTATATCTTTAAAGTTCAGTTGAAAATGTTACAAAAAAGTTAAGATCTTACTGTTTTGTTAATATTGGTTATTCCTATCAACAATGTAAAAATCACAATCTAACTGTAAAATTGCTTGGATGTTTATGTGTACTTGAAAAAATATATAATCTTTGTTTCCGCATTATTTGATGTCTTTTATTGAAATAAAACATTATTGATGTATACCATTGCAAAGATGAAAAAAGCTTAATATTTCATTATTTAGATCTTATTAGCAAGAATAAAAGATAAAACTATTTTTTCGGTATTTTTATTGAGCTAATGTTAATAAGTTTTTCTTATAACATTCTAAACTACACAGTGGAACACCAGTTTTAGAACATTGATATTTTTTGATATTAACACAATTATCAACACCACATATTACAGGCTTTGGTGTCTCAATAGGTAATTTTCTTTCTAAAGGATAAGGAATGTCTGGGGGCATTGTTAAAGTGATTTCATTGTTGTTATTTTTATACACTATCATGGGCTCAAGTTTTCTGTTTGGCTTCCCTTTTTGTGCATTTTTTACATTTTTCGATTCTTGTTTTTTCAAAAGTCTATCCATTGTTTTTTTCTTATCCTTTTCCCTTTTCTCATCAGCTAATTGCTTTCTTTTTTGCGACTTTAAGGCAGCCTTTTGTATAGCTTCTGCGGTCATGACCTTTTCTTTATAGCCAGAAGGCAATGCAAGCAGTATTTCACCTCCAGGGCTTGTTTCTTTATCATTTCCTCTCTCATACATTGCTCTTTGTCTTGCTGTCATCATTTTAGGATCCTTTGGTTTTATCTTTTTCAGCTCTTCATCCACCTAAAATGGAATGTTCCAAGAAGTTATTACATGTTTTACGTTAGCTTAATAAGCAATATTTTATACCAATAACAAATGAAACAATAAAAAATAACTTTTGATATTCAATTTCTTTGAGTTGATTTAATCAAAACAAAAACAATAAGATGTTAGACATACTTGTACCCTTGTCAGATACTTTTATAGTTACAAACATGTGCAAGATTTTTCATATTTGTTTAAGGGTAGTTTTCAAACATACACTATGTCTTGATCATAAACAGTATTAAATAATTTATTATTAAAGAAATTTTTTATGTTAAACCTTGCCTTGCCTAGACCTTTCCCACAACTCTGTTAGGGAGATTTTATAAAATAACTGGTAGATAACTTTGTTAAATTTACTTACTTCTTCAAGTTTCCCTGATTTTATAGCATCCAACCATCTTTCTTCGTCACTAGAAGTGCCACTATCTTTACCCTTCTTCTTTTTCTTTGCAGTTGCTTTTGGAGGAGTACTAGATGATGAGCCGGGAATAGACTTTCTTGAATCAGAGGATGATTTCATGGTTTGAGACTTTAAATAATCAGCAGCAGAAGTACCAGGTAATTCTTTTTTTGACTTAACTTTGTACGGTTTATCTAAGACATCTTCAAATGAGACATCTATAGATGTATCACTTTCATAGTCATTTTCAGGTTTTCTCTTTTTGTGTTTTTTGTGTTTATGCCGCTTTTGTTTCTTTTCTTGTGAAGTATCTAAAATTGTTTACAGTTTATAATTTCGCATATTCAGGTATATTTATCATAACATAAATAATTTGTACCTATAACAATTTCATCCTCCGTTGTACTTTGTTCACGCAGTCGGCGAACCATATTTTTTGTAGTTTATTTCATTAAAATAAAAGGAGCGTAGGCCAAAGTTTATTTAGGTTTTATCCAGTAATTATGTTAGTATTCGATTTTTTTTGCGATTTTACGCGAAGTGAGGATATCAGTGTCACCTCTACTGTCAGCTGTCAGAGTCAGTGTTGTCAACACGCCTGTAATGGGTTAGTTACAAGTCTTTTCAGCAAACAAAATTGCAATGTTTAAACACGATATTTATCTTTTTATAATTGACATATATACAAATTATATAAGAAATAGTTTATAGTATCCACTTAATTCGCAATGTTGTTGTTCGCAATTTTTGGGAAAATACTAATATGACTTCCCAACTTTAAATCAGAAATTGTCTGTTCAGGTTAAGTTATTATATTATATGCCCTGACCCGTTTTTAGCAATGGAAGGGCGCAAAACCGTTCGTAAGATTCATCCCTAAGGATTATTCTACTTTATTTATATGTTAAAGAAATGTATGTATTACGGTATTGTATAATATTCCTAGGAAATGTATGTAATTCCTTAATTCTATTTCATAAAAGTACATTTTAACATAAATTATTTGAATAAAAGTTTAGTTTATTATTAAGAGTTGCACGTTTAAGTAGCATGAATTATTCAAGAGATACATAAATCTCGGACCCGACTCTCTAACGGGAAGTAACCGGGATAACCATAAAAGAGCACTTATGAATTTATTTTAAAAGATTAAGATGTTTTGGCACAATTATATTTCATTTTACAAGAGTTAGAGTCTTATACAATGAACAGTTCGTAATTGCAGTTAATTGTAGGTAAATCACACCCTGAAGACATGGATTTTTTTTTTATTTTTTGCCATACAATATGGTAAAAAAGTGTTGCTGCCTATAGACATATGCATTTGCTGAAGCCTTACCAACCGTTAATCGGCAGAATAGGGGTCGCACTGAAAGAACATATCATAGTTGCTATGCGTCCAATCCTTCTGCCAAGTTCACCTTTTCTCATAAGAAAAGGATGGAAAGGCGAGGAGGACTAAAATTAGGCTTCCGACACCTAATGTGACCTAATGTTATCGATCTTCGAAAACCATTTCGAATGTTTAACAGATATATAATATAATCATGTTCCTTTGATGTTTTGATAGCTTATTAATAAAAGCTTGGCTTTATTCAAAAGGTAACTGATAGTTATCTTAAAAAGTTCTAACTTAAATGCCTTTTTAGATTTTCATTTAATCTTAAAAAAAAATATAATTTATTCACTTCATAGAAAATAAAGTGTTTAAAGAACTGAAAGGAAATGGAAAGAGAATTTTATTTTATCGTCTAGAAACATGATTTCTAAAGCGGAAGGTGAAATGAATTGTAGAGTACTAGGAATGGAACGCTTGTAAAATATAACTCACGGAATGTTGAATATTTTTTTATTTTGTGTTGCGTATTTTAAATGAAATTTTACTAAATTTACACTGAATTTGTAAAGATTTAAATTTTTGTTTTAATGTGAATATTTACGTTAAAACAACACTAAACTACAGTGGAACAGCCTGACTAAAGTAAAGGAGGAGCTTGGTGTGCAGGGTCATGAGTGAACCAACAGTCGATATTTGTGGCCTTAGGCTAGAGAGAAGAGGCTCTAGGCAACTAGGGTGCAGAAATATTAAGAGTCGCTAATAGGAATCACTATTTTGAAGCATCGAAAGAGTCCACCTTGATCATGGATGTATTGGGGTGGCGTACTACGACTACATATGTAAACTCGTAATGCGAACAATATAGCGTTCTGATGTGAACAATATATGAGAATTTCATGGTAACTTATTGTGATACGTTCTCTTCGTGAAGTACAAAATTAATTGTAATAAAGAATCTATACATTCCAGGCTCTAGATTTATTTGCAATTTTTCTAGAGGTGAAATTTCTAAGAAGCAATAGTTTTGAATAAAAGAGTGCGTATTTTATATACCAATTTATCTGAGTATAAAAAGTTCTTAATTTATGTTATCTTGTTAATATAAGCTAGCCGGACATTGTTACGTATGACCTAAACCAATAAAATAAAAACGTATTTGTTAACTATTAAAAATGTTCCACTGTATAAAACTTCCCGTTAAAAGTTACCTTTGTTAGTCTATGCGAACAATAGAAATCTGACAACTGCACTCAGCCGAAAATAACAAGGAGAGGTGGATTTAAAACGAAATTTACAAATAAACGTACTTTTCCGTTTTATTTTAGTAATGCCTTTAATAGTTTACAGCTAACAAACAGGGATTTTCGTTACATTTTACACGTATTTATATGTTTTCGTAGATTCTGGGTTGTGAGTATTTACTTTATCATCCTCTTTCTTCGCTTTTCTACAAAAAATGTTTTACTATTAACTTAAAAGTCTTCAACGTCAGCAAAAAAGAAAAAAAAACTAAAAGTTTTCAAAGCTTTAAAGGCTACTTAGTACTAAGTATAATGCTTCTATGCAGTTAAAGCTACTCTTATGCGGAATACATTTGTTATTCAAACTCGCACGTCTTACTAACGTTACTTTGTGCAGCGATACGAGTTAAATAAGATTGATTGTTTCGTACGGCAACACTGATGTTGCTGAAAACTCTTACTACATATACAAGTCAATTTAAATGATCCACAAAATCTATCTAATATTATAAATGCAAATGTTTAGATAGATGGATGGATTTGATTGAAATTATCATCGGAACGGCTCAACGAATCTCGCTGAAATTTGGCATAGATGTAGTATGGAAGAACACATAAGCGACTATTAAGTTTTTTTTTAAATTCGGTGTGGCCAGAATAGTGGGCGACAGTTAGTTACATATAATTTTTTTTTTCAGAATTATACTCAATTACGAAAAAAAATGCATACGTAATATCGTATGATATATACGTAAAAGTTCTGTAGTTCATTTATAATAATATGTATTAGAATTAACAATAACAACGTTGTTAAAGTATCAAGAAAAAGGGGAAAAGTAAATTAAGCATACGAAATAAAAAATATATATCAGGAAATTTGGGATGATCGGAAGTATAGTAGCTCGGTTTCTTTTAGCTAAAGGACATCTGATTACAAAAAAGTTTAAAAGAAGTTCTATTCCAGATTTCCTGTGTGCAAAGATTTATGGATGTGGGCCAAACTTACATTCTAAAAAGATCGTACATCTACAATGATATATAAGAAAAGAATAAATTCTCAATTTACTTTTTAATAGTGTTTGTTACGATTATTCGGTATTAAGTTTACTTTATATTTTTAAACAAAATAATCGGATATAATATGTCAAAGAATCCATTTTGTGCCCTCTATTAGTCAAATAAACTGAAAATAGTTTCATTGATTTTTAATAATGGAGTGTCATTCTGTTTATAATATTCCTTGGAGTGTCATTTATAGAAGGAACCATTTTAATCTCCACAATCATTACAAAAACAAGAATATTGCTATCCATTGATATGTGTTTGAGGGAAGCTTCGAGATGAAATAAAATCATTTCATACACGTTTGTGTGGTATATGAACAGAATAAATAACACTCAGTCTACGTAATAAATGTGTGGGCAGACGTGGGTGGAAAAGGACGTTTCGTTTTGTGATGAATTAACTAAATATACTGTATAAATATTAATTTAATGAAAGCTTTTGTCTTTATACTACCACATAAAATAAAGCATTTAATTTTTTGTATGTTAATTATTGCCATCTAAAACTAGGTAGGAATTCGTGTATTTTCTTATTAAAATGAAAAATTTACGTCGCTACGGATTAAAATATTTCTAAAGATGCTCATCTATCACAATTTAAATGATCAGATTGTTTTCCATCGTTATCATATTAACGGTTTTCATTTAAAACTTGCTTGCGGCCAACATTTATTTTCTCCTAAGTATAACGACAAATTGCCACTATCATCGCGTAACACCATTTACCAAGTACGTAGAATACTCAATATATTATATAAAAAAAACTTATTACTATTATAATTATAATAGTAAATTATCATCATTAAAACATACGACTATATGACATAGATTACTACAATTTTGTACAAAATAATTGGACACAGTTGGGCGGCTAATGAACTTAAAATGCTGCCGGCGACACAATAAATTACTACGCTCTCTGCAGAATACAATTAAAAATGTACAGCTTGTTGCATGGCTTTAATCAACAACAATTAAGCCACCATTTGCTATATTTATTTTAACCCTGGACATTCATAGTAGTAGGGCTTTTTAAATTTTATGTCAGACTCTTATTTGTTGCTCGTGGAACGTAAAGTTGTGGTTATTAGTTCTCAGCTAGGATTGCTAATGTGCTAAACGAGTAACAGTGTAGATGCATCCTTGTACGTTTGTATCAACAATCCGTGTCAAACTAAACCATAACAATCATACTTTTAATCACAAAAAAGTCAGGGTTTTGGATAAAGCGTAAGTAATTGTTAAACTAAGTCTTTCTGGCGGTATAGTTTTGACAAATAAAGCTTGTTTCATTTAAAGTATGTCAAACTCTGTCTATGCAGTTATGGCTTCTAGAGCACGTTTGAACTGTTGTTGGAATCGTGCTATCTGGTAACAAAGACATAAACAATTTTGGGTCAAGAATATTGATCTAATAACAAACGAAATATAACCAAATACATCAGGTGATTCTTTTTTTCTCCATTGTCATTTAATCCAAGTTCTTTATATTACTAGTATTTGAACATGTTCCATGACATAACGATTTTCTCGTAAAACGTATTCATTTACACTAAACATGTTAAATTGAAAGACGTATCGCAATTATTATCATGCAGTATATTTGTAATTTAAAACTAATATTATTCTCTAACGAGTTGTAAGGACTGAAACCGACAGGATTCATTAACTTAAGCGTCGTCCGCACGTAATCGGCACACTCTTTTGTGCTTACTTATGTTATTTGTTTACAAGCTCTATCGATTTTTTTTAATGTAGAGAGGTAATTAAATTATGTATTAAGATACATTAGAATTATAATTATAATTAGTTTAAAGTTAAATTACATAATTCCTTATAGATGTAGAAATATATAAATTTTTACGAATAAATCCGATATCCTAACAGTGACAGACGCCAGTACCAATATCTATTGGACAATTTGCACGACTGGTGCAAACCCACGACCACACAGAAAACAGCCTTGAATTGTAAGTCATTCCGCATATAGCCTGATGAGTGTGTGTGCCGGAGGTTTAATTTTAGTCCACTTTTCTTTCCCAACCTTATGGGGAAATATTCTCTTTCTGGGCGTCCCCTCCTCAGTCAATCAAAGGTATGCAAAGCAATTGCGATTGTAGAGGTGAAATCAGATAACCACTTGCACTATCCACTTTATAATATAGAAATAAGTTTTTATACATAACACGAATTCTAATGTTTAAAGTTCTATCAAATATTCATTTTTGTAAAGAAGCACCCAGATAAATAGAATAAACTCTTGGTAATTTCTACAAGCACTTTAAAAGCACTAACATTTTCAATTCGTTAACATCTAAAGCGTAGTATCTTTTATAAGTTCTCTCATAAAAACTTAACTAATTAATTTCCTGATAAAACAAGTCTCTAGAACTTGTTCACTTTCTAATCAGAAATTTATGAATTATAATAGCTTATCGGTGATAATAAATCCCATATATATATTTATGAAGTTCAAAATGTTCTCATTTTTTAGTTTTCACAACCAAAAATCTTATACAAAATATATAATACCATTGTTTTGTTCTTCATTTTTTTTTAAATACAAAAATAACTATTCTTTTTACCCAGTTATTAATACAGCGAAATCTAACGGTTATTGTTCATGTATCCAGTTATTTTCATGATGAATATATTTAACAATATATCTGTATGTAAAGTTCTGTTACACTAAATACTTTAATAGGGATCATATTTCACGAGAAAAGGTAGCATAGCCGTGTACTATTTCTTACTACACTTGATATATTAGTTATTTTGCGGATCCTTCCCGTCCATTAAACTCACGCAGTCTGGGGATTATATGAGATACGTAAAATAACTCGCACCTGCTTCAGAATTTAAAGAGTCCCTTTGAGATTGCTAATGATAATTTTGTGAATAAATTTATGCGAGTAAAATTAGAAATAATTAGGTTTACGTTAATAATTCAATTATTTTTTAAGATCCAGTTCAGTTTTATCGACTGGCTCTGGGAGACCACTTAAATACATGAATAGCTCTTTACGATTTGTAAGGTTCAATGATTTTACTTTTTCTGAAAACATATAAAAACTTAAGATATCAATGATATTGAGTAAAACTCATCGAACCAATCGTTTGTCATATTTTAGTGCTCTGAAGCTAATAGAAAAGAGGTTTTAATCAATGTTCCTCGGTAATTGACGAGAAGAACATCTATATAGCAGTTGTACAAACATTGGCAAACTGCCAGGCAATGAAAAGAACATACAACCTACATTTTCCTTATATTTATAATAACTTATACTTTTTACATAAATATTGTATATTATTCACAAATTAACTATCCTACTAATAAAATAAATGTTTAGATGGATGGATGGATGTTTGTTTGAAGGTGTCTCCGAAGCGGCGGATTTTGATGAAATTTGGTACACATGTAGAACATAGTCTGGAAAAACACAGGCTACTTATTAAGTTTAAATTCCTGGCGGACGGTGTCGCAGACGAGAGCTGGTGTCATAAATTCAATTGAAATTTGATATTTATTTTTGATTATACTACGTAATCGTAGCAGCGTAAAACATATTAAAATGTACTTTAATTTTGTTAAATTTAAATAAATAACGAATAATTGAGAAACAAATGAAACTGCGGGAGATGGTTTCCTTTGAAAGGTTCCGCCTCGAGCTGACGTTTGTAATTATGTAGCGATCGAGTCGACCCGGGCTATGTTATGTCAAATGATAAACGTCTACTTTCATCTATTTTGTACCGCCATCGACGATCAACCTCATAAATATTCATAGTAATTAATTGTAACAAAGCCTTGTCTTTATTCAATTATTAGTATATTAATGATTTGTTTCGTCATATATAAATAAATGATACAATTATTTAAATATAATCACGAGATTTAGCACCTAGCTCTCGACATATCACTAGTCAACTATTTCTTGCTTGGCTGCGACTAAACGTGGGTATATGACGACAAAATCTTTGTATGATTCATGTTGTAGTATGTATATTTAAGTATGTATAATTTTGTTCTATTTTCATTATTAATCTTTTTACTATCGCCGTAACAACAAAGAACGATAATTTAATGTTTAATGCGATTAAGGTTGTCGACTTTAACGACAAATTGATCGGTGAACTTTAACGAGTGAAGCGCTCCCCGCGGACAAAAGTTCCGTCTATAATGTACCGCTGAGAATTGAAATCTCCTTTAAAAACAGAAAGGAACGTTGTCCATACAATTTATTGCGACACATTTCCCGATAGACGGAAAACTAAATAATATAAAAGCTTTAAAATACTTCGTATTTACATTATTTTTTTAACTTTTAATAATTAATTTTTTAACTGAAATTGCTAAGGCAAGCCATCGTCGAATAAAAATTTATATTTTTTACTATAATTTGTTTATAAACAATAATCAATAGAACATGGAAGATGATTTGTGAACAAAATAACTGCATCTTAAAAAATAAAAACACGTTTTATTTTTTCAATGACATTTTTTGTTATTCTACATTGTGTTACAATCCTAGTTGTTAAAATATTTTCTATCTTCCATGCGGCATACTAATTAAAATGAAAACTATTTACACAAGGGCACGAGGCGGGAAGCGAGAGTATTCAGTTAGACAAGTTTATGCAGAAGTTGGCGAGCGTTGCGTCGTGTGTCGCTTGCAGTATGTAAATTGTTCAAAGTGAATAAACTCGACCGTGCTCCAGAACAAATATCCGCTTGGATACTGCAGGATTCCATTTATCATTTTAATATATAGAAAAGCTGTAATATTATAACTTTTATCAGTTTTAGGAAACAGTACAAATAGATTGTAAAAATTACGTATATACCCTCATATGAAATATTTAAGTGAAATGTTCGATATAAATTTTTGATAATCTGGTACAAGCAATTTATAAAAAGATTTAATTTTGAAGTAGGAAATATATGTTCATGTGTAATTGCAACATCTAGAATAATATTTATGAACTGTAATAATTTAAGTTTAAATGATAGAAGCTTTGAGTTAAAAGGCGTGGGTTCATTTTGAAATGTTTGCGTAGGCGGTGGCGTAGGCGGCGTAGGCGGCGTAGGCAATTGTGGGCGACCTCCTACGTTACAAATGCTACGATTTACTCTGATAGGTATTTTTCGTTGCGCTCAATGAACATTGCTTCGAACAGAATTAACCTTAACTTAGGCAATTTTTAAAAATTGTTGTATCGACTTTTACTTTTAACTAATCACTTCTATTTTTGATTTAATTTTATATTACTTATTTAAAAAGATTTTTACAAAAAGACATTTTAATTGCATTATTAGATAATTTACAAAATTTAGTTATATACATACATATATACTGGCCAATTTTATATAATGATTACTTATTTTCATCCACGCTATTCCGAAAATAGTTTCTACATTTTGACTGATAGCAAAGGTATGATATATGACTATATCCAATATGATGAAATACCGTCATATCATACGTCAATTATTCATTCTTATCCGCTCAATAAAGGTCATCAGATGACATCAATTATTTTCCATCTAAATTTCCTATCACATTTGTTACTTTTCATTGCACCTTTTACTTTATGAATCAAACTAGCTTGATGTTGTGATAACACCATTTTTGCATCACCATTATCTGCTTTCTGACGTCACGCGAACAAAGTAACAAGATTCCATTTACTAGGGATTTTTCACAACCGAAACTATTAACCGTTTTTAATAAAATAATATGAACAATTTGTTTTTTCTATTAATCTACAGTGGAAACCGAATTTAAATAATGTAAAACTTCCCTTACTTGTGTGTTATTAGTCTGTTTACATTTCTGTTTTCTGTATACACAATACATCGCCAGGGTAATGGATGTTGCAGCGATGTGGGGATAAAGGTGAGTGCTAACTTTCGTCGTGTTTCCTTCACGAGTTGTGTAATAAATGAGAGAATTGCAAAACAAGCGGGAAGATTTATCTTCATAGAAATTACCTTTAACTTGAATAATTAAACAAACTTCTTGCTTCATAAGTTCACCTTAAAATTTACCATAGAAGAATTCTAATAATTTTTAAGGTGGATTTGTTTATTTTATTGGTTGGATCCACTAATAAAATACCATAAGTGTTGTGGACATATTTATTACTAATATTATAAATGCGAATATTTGGATGTATGTATGTTTGTTAGAAGGTATATCCAGAAGAGAACAGGGATCTTGTTGAAATTTGGCGTATTTGTAGAACATAGTCGGAAAGAACACACTTAAAAAATATTTGTCGCGGAGGAAGTTGCGGGCAACAGCTAGTATTATAATAACTTTATTTAAGCTATATAGATACACATCAAACACCCTAATTCTTAAGTAGCTACTTACATAGTTCACCACATAATCTAATAGATTTCTAGTAGCGTCGAATGTTGGTAAAAATACAGTATAAAGGATATAGCTCATATAACAAACTGGCAAAACCTGCCTCGGTATCTACAAATCACGATCCCCTTTCCATCGCCGATTGAGCGAGCTAGAGATATAAATGTGTCAATTCGTCGCGGCGAGATTCTGGAAAGGTACTATATTGGTATATGTGCTACGACCTTTATAGTGTGTGTTGACTCATCAAGAGTTGTTGGTGTGCGGAAGGTAAATACATAGTCATCTTAATTCGGGGCACGTTCGTTACCGCGTAGTTACGACGCTACGACGCTACAAGCTACGAGCTCTAGGGCGAGACATATAGGGAGTGAAAGTGTAAAGACAATGCTAGATAAGCATTTCTAATGCACAAGGATACTGCAATTGCTACAGTTTACGATGTCGAAGAAAAGTGTAAATGTAAAACAGGGTACGGAACACTGTATTTTCTTTGTATCTTTTCTTTTATTTAATAAGGACACTGACAAGAGTTTTTTTAAGAATAGAAATATAAATATTTATCAAATACGCATTACTATAACGTAAATTATATCACGTAGTTTACAGGAAAGATATTCTTAGATAAAAATAAAAACTATTAACTTTATTATCCTATTTACTTTGTCATGTTCAGTTTTATATTTGTCTATGTTCTTTGTATGTGTACATAAAACAGGTAAATAAATAATATAGGTGTAAATATATGCATTGTCAGGGTCCATTACGACGAGCGTTGGAGTGACGCAAGGCGCGAGGCAAATGGCGGCTCTCATTCAAAGTGTTTCCAGTAATTGCATAATAAAATGTGTGAATTAATAAACAGGAGTGTAGATTTATTCTGGCGATAATGCCGAGGAAATAACAGTGTTGCACGTGAACAAGTAATGCTTTTAATGCGTTTGAAAAGTGTGGGAGTTCATAACCGAAATGTACTCAGAGTAGCTTAAGGTTACTTTAACATACATTTGGTGATTTCTTATACTAATTTAACAAAAAAAGGGTTTTAGTGACTTCACCATTAAGTAATCAGTAAAATAACTTTTTATTGTTATAAGAGAAGTGTTAACTAATAGAATTTACAATTCTTTAAACTTTGATCGTATGTTACAGTTTTGACCAATTCAACCATTTCTCTATCACTTTGCGACGTTATAAATAAATATTTAACAATTAAAATCTGCTAGAATAACGATTAAAACAAGCTTAACAATTTAAAATGTCCGTCACGTACCAACCGGAACAGAACAATAATGCGTTGCCTTCGTCCTAGTTAGTGTCGGGTCGTGTGCTAGGACTTTTATGAAGTCGGTCCATTGTACCCGCGAACCGAGTGTCATGTTCTGCTTCAACTAAAAACGTCACAAACAGAACCATAAACCTTTGTTCTATAAGATTTTTTAACTTTTATTTTAACGAATTAAATCACGAACCATTGTCTTCTACACTTATTAATATAATTCACTAAACTGTAGCATAAATATAATATTTTAAAGAATTTATTTAGCTTTAATTACTTAGCGATAGCTTTTTTTATAAAAAATAAAGTGCAAATAAAAGACGACCAAATAAAAGCAATTAAAATCTAATAGATAATTAATTTTTTTATTGTTCTATATTAATTTTCACAATGTAGTTGTTGACGGTCTAAAGGGATATAAAAAACGACGAGCGCTTGATTAACTAACCACAGACTGGGCTCGTCTCGATCAGACAATAATTAAAAATGTTGTATATTGCTTTACTAACTAAAGAAACATGAACCTCATTCTCTTTATATTAGAATTTCTAGATTGGAAAAAAAGACTAAAAACTATTTGCTGAGAATAACTCCAACTTTACAATATTAACGTTTACTCTTCCTTTTTATCCGAGTGTAATATTTTTTCCTAATATATGCATATAGTATGTTTATACAGTAATCGCTTAGGTAAATATTTATGTTGTGATTTTTAATTACCTAGTACTTTTAAATAGCCTGATTTACTCAAAGAACGATAATATCAAGACCAAAAACATTGTCAACTTATAACTTTAAAAATAATATGACGCGCACTCGATTTTAAACTGATTTCTTGAATAAAGGAATGTCAAAAGTTGAATACAGTAACAACGTGAATTTAAAGGAATCGTATTCAAATTAATATTGATACAGTATACCATTAGGGGATGAAAACAACCGCCCCCGCATCTATCCACGCGTTGCTTGTGTTTACCGAGTTCCTCAAACTAGTCATTTGAATTTCCTTTTAATGAATAAAACCACATTATTTCTTTGATGTGCTTTGTAACGTCGCACTTATTTCTCTATTAACATTATCTATTCGAAAACCATTTATAATTTGAGCTTCATAAATATATAAATAAAAAAGAGACTTAAATATGACAACACTTTTATACTAAGAGTAATCGCCATATTAACCAGACTTCTAACACAATAAAACAAGAAACAGCAAGCTCTTTACAAGTTCGCAATAATGAAACATTTGTATAGAAACATTTTTGTCTTCCTTCTCATTTTCATTGAAAAAAACAAAGATAATAAAATGTTTTTGTACACGTTGTGGCAATGAAAACTCGAAGTTTAATTGCAGTTTACGAGGCTGTTTCTTAGTATCCGGGCTAAAGTGCGTTAGTCAGTAAACTGCTAGTATAAGATCCCGGAAGACTTTTATGTCAGTAGTAGGGTACACTGAAGACATAGATAAAACGTTCTTTCCCATCCCAAGCTTCTTTATTTTAGTCGGGTTATTTTCGAATAACTGTTTTAGTGAAATACTTTGGGCGTCACAACTTTTAGAGTAAAATATATTGATAGTTGTGTTGTGTGATGAACGCTTCAACATGGAAGAACACGTAAGATACTAATTAATTTTTTTTTAAATCTAATTTAAAGCTAGTTGTTTATAAGGAACTTCTAAGAAAACTTTTTCTATGTGATATTTTTCCTATAAATATATAGTTATCTCGAGAGATCAGACAAAGGTGGTTTGTTTTATCTCTTCTTATTTACATGTAAAAGGCTTTGTAGTTTATTGTACGTGGTTTCTTAGATAAATGCGGGAAAGCCTGGCTAACTTGCCACAAATTTGTCAAGCGGGCAGAAATAATGCACTTTTAAAGAAAGTTTTATAAACTTAACTTATAAATACATTATCTTGACTCACGTATAACACAATGAAATGTAAACAAGTGATTGTAAATAAGTGAAATGAAAATATATTTCCAACACACTTTTATCGGAACATAAGTAAGAATGTTAACAGCTTTCTTTATACTTTGAAAGTTGAAATCGTTTAAACTTTACTAGTTAAGTTCTTTTCCATTTTATAGTTCTTGTTATAATAACTAAGTTTACGGATAATCTTATAATTCCTGATATTTTTCTTAAAGCAAATATTATATGAAATAAAAATATTTTCATTGAAATAAACAGTTAAAATCTTTTGGACTTTTGTCAATAGCAGTTGCAACATGAAAGTAGTCACTAGCCTACTCTTCTATTGACCCTAGACTGACCATAGGGAACTAGAAATGATAAGAAAAATGGAAACAATGGTCAGTACATCAATAATTTCAAAGTAATGAATCGTTAAAAGTAATTAAAAAGCTCCATATCTGCAATCTATAAATCAGGACATATTTCTCTCTTCTTTCTTAGGTAATAAATTCCTTAAATAGCTATGTTATAATTATAAATTGTCGTGGTAAATTTGAATACATTTTAACAGTTAAATAGCTGTAGTAATCATTGGATATGCTGTTTAGGCATCATGTTCAGTTTGCACTGGCAGTGTAAATAATTGGCCATCTACAGTGGGAGCACGTTCGTTAGCCGTGTATAGTCTGTAGGAGACGAATGTAGACACAGAATTAATCGAAAGCAGTTATATAGAACAAGAAAATAATATTTGTTTAATTAATGTAGCTCAATTAAATTTAAATATTATAAACCATACTCTTCTACTTTATGTAACTGAAATACTCTTCAAAAAGAGTATCACAGTGTTAATATTATATTATTATTAAAGTATTCTCGTATCACAATGTTAGTTACCATAATCCTCCGAAACGGTTTGATCGATTTTTATGAAATTATATATGCATATTCAGTAGGTCGCGGGTGACAGTTAGTAATATATAATATTACTGTGTTTTTCATTAGCAAAATTCAGTAGGTTTTGCGTATATCAAAAGCAGTAAAGAATAAAATATTAAAGAAATATTACATAACTTGTAGTAATGTATTAAACGTTGAGTTTTAATCCTGCAGTTTCTTTTGTTCGTAAGTTGATTTACGTAAGCGTGAGGTCGGGAGATGTGGGAACAATAGAGCGCGGCTGTACAAATCGCTGCGTTGTACAGCCGGCGGGAACTGGAACGGACTCAACTGATTATTATCCGAGCAGCGAGCTTCTTGTGCGACATACATTCAGAACCACAGCTGTATTTGAAAGTTTATTTTTTCTCGTAGAGACATGGCAAAACAATTTAATTGTTGCAGGATACGGGATGTCAAGTAGTGCTATGGTTAAGGAAGTATTGTCTTATTCTGAACGCATTTAGCGATGGGAAATGCAATGCAAAACTTTAAATAAAAATTACACTTTATTGAATCATAGTAAAAATGTAACCAAAAAATTAGAATGTACGAAATAAGAAATTAAAATTTTTAACTGTACTCAGCATTTTAGTTTATTTTGACGATTCAAAACTTTAAGAATTAATATTGAAATTGATAAAAAAGATATTTATTGTACAAGCCAAGATTAAATAATGCATAAGTTACACTAAAATATGCGTAAAACGATCAGGATACGAGAAGCAGGTGCGTCACGCATTCTCGTGTGATTCAACCCCGACCTTGCTTAATGGAGACTCTGAAGCCACATCATAACTCATTTATCAAGAGTAGCTTGAAACACTAGCCTCGAATCACCGCCTCGAAGTAATTCGGGCCCCTTTTACCTGTAAATTGTGGAGCATTAAAGTTTCAGGACTATGAAAGTTTCCCTCTGAAAATTACAAACTATCTACCTGTATTAATATAATTATTTAAAACTGAAAACTTTGTTGTTTTCAAAATTTATCTTATTAATAATATAGATGCGAAAGTTTAAATGGATAGGGTGGATTGATTGATGATTGTTAGAAGGTATCTCCGGAACGGATTAACAGATCTTGATGAAATTGGACACAGACGTATCATTTGGAACACTATCTGGAGGAACACATAGGCTACTTATTCATTTTTTTTAAAATTTTGCACGAACGGTGTCGCGGACGACAGCTAGCATAATAATATTAATTATTGTGCTTATTCGATGATATGAAATTATTTATTATTTGATGGAAAATAAAGTTTAAAAATGAATATTAGGAAACTTTTAAAATAACATTTAAACTTGCCCGCCTATATGGAGAAAATCCCTTGACTCAAAGCGAAAAATTATGATAACATAGTCTGGAAAGTTTTATTAAGCCTTTGTATAGTCTAACACTAAATTAGTTTAGTTTTGCCAACTTTTATAATATATGTTTAATGAATACTTATAAATTTAATACGATACTAGTTGTGCCCGCGACTTTGATCCGTGAAATATTGCTTTCGGGTAGAATTTTAATTTTTACAACTGATTATTTTACTTTAAATGAAGAAATGAACATCAACAAATACTTGTAATGTGTAACGTCAACATCCATTAGGTAATGTGTTATGGAAAGATTTAAGAAAGCGTGGCACTTGCCTTTTCCATTACTCGCGTTTTCTGCGTAAATGTTCAAATACGTGAATAATGGAAAAAGCTTTGATTTCCAGGGTGACTTTGTACCAGCGGTCGCACGCGATTCCGTCCGCGCGGATTAAAAAAAAATATTAGCCTATGTGTTCTTCCGGAATATGTTATATAATGTATGGCAAATTTCGTCGAGATCCGCTCTTTTTTCTTTTTTTATCATAAAGTGGCAAACGAGCGAGCGGCCACCTGAAATAGCGAAGTGACCGTTGTCCAAAGAAATACGCAATTGCATACGTATTGCCTACCTTTAATCGACGAAGGAGAGGATGCACAGAGAGAAATAATACTTTCCCTTCCCATGCAAATCCCGTTCCCGTTCCCGTTCAGTCGTTCCGGAGATACCTTGGAGGTACATAGTGGCTTTTATTTCGCATACAACTTTAAATAATTACTATGCCTTTCGCTAGCCAGCTTGTTGAAGTCGAAGGCTTTAATGAAATTCATATAATTCAAATTTACAACAGTTGCAATGCTGATAAATATTGATAGTTGCGTCGACGATCGACCCACTTCTCTGATTTCAAACGGCGCTGTCGAGACGATAAATTCAATCGGAAATAAAAATTAGGTTATTCGTAATACGAGGCATTCAAGTTTTTTTTATTTTAAAATTTTATCAAATACTTTTTTTCTTCCAATTAATGAACTTATAGGTCAAACTTTAAACTAAATAACACTTAATATGTCAATCACCTTGGATTATAAGATTTCTTTTTTATTAATGGAATGACACTAAAATGAAATGAGATTTGGATGTGTTCCAAACCCACGCAGGCTTAGAACTTATTAGCTCTTAAGCACGTATACATTGTTGAAGGAAGCTTGCTCTCTTAATAGCAACTTTGTTCAGCGCTGGCACACAAGAACTCTAGAAAAATGCTCATTGTGCGACAACGCGTTACTATATATTTTATGTCCTCTATACTATATTTATTAATAAATCGTCAGTTAGTAGTGTCAATTAGCAGACGTCGCTCCCGTGTCAGTTCGCACGGAATTAAAAATAAATAGTAGTCTATGTGTGCTTCCGAACTATGCTCTACATCTGTACCAAATTTCACCGAGGTCCGTTTCGCCGTTCTGGAGATACCTTCTAACAAATATCCATTCAAATATTACAGAATATTTACATTAATTATTGACTACAGCCTACTCACTCTTAACTTACGGTAAAGTTCCTAGCCCCTCAATGGGGAAGTTTGGTGATGTGATTAAACTCAATACTTAAAAAATAACTGCTTCATACTTAAAATGACTTCCGCGACATTCTTACTTGAATTAACTTACTTCTAACTTAATGTGAAAAGTGTACAAGAATAAATTGTGTAAATTATTTCTTTCTATCTTTGAGTATGGGTTGATAAAAAAATTCCAAGTATCTATGCAGTGGCAACTCACGGTTAACACAATAAACCTCTA
Organism: Papilio xuthus; assembly: GCF_000836235.2. NCBI lineage: Eukaryota > Metazoa > Arthropoda > Insecta > Lepidoptera > Papilionidae > Papilio > Papilio xuthus. The sequence continues at coordinate 1,211,701 of NW_013533761.1, forward strand.
CCTTCGTCCTAGTTAGCGTTATGTACGGTAGTGTAGCGATTTATGAAGTTGCAGCTCCATTGTTTTGGCGTCTGCGAATGTGATACATACACTGAAGCCGCGACAAACAAAACCACATCTTTTGTTATCACACTTCCTCTATTTTGGAGTCATAAAAAGAGAGAAAAAATATTGAGTAAAGTGGCACTCTTATTACGAAATGTTTTTGTCTTACTTCAAAAGTATGTAGAGAGGAGATTTTTTAGCGTTTTTCTCACATAGAGTAAGGCACTTATAAAATCTTAACATACTTTCATTAATTGTATATGTTCGTCTGTGCGAAATTAAAAAATCTAATAATTAATATAGTCCGTATCATCCAATGATAGTGTAGTTTTCCAACAGTAAAAGAATTTTTCACATCAGATTAGTCTGTCATCTTTAAGAGTCTGATCTTATTCAAATGCAGTTTTTCGTTTTATAATTATTCTACATTGATATAAATGTTTATAAAGTTAACATATTATTACAATATATATCACAAATTTACCACATATTTCTCGTATGACTGAAAATTCATATGACAAACGCAAACAGTATAATATTACAGTTAAGTTAAAGTGCAAGCTGACTGGAATTGTTTACATTTGCCACGTTCTAGTCGTGTTTCAAGCATAATATGACCTGACATTGTATATTATAGAGAATCTAGTGAAATGATTTAAAAATTACATCTTTTATCTCGTTATTATGTTACCAATATTATAAATGCGAAAGTTTGGATGTGTACTTAAAAGGTATCTTCAAGTCGGTTGTATGGATCTCGGTGAAATTTGGCATAGATGTATAACCTAATCTAGAAGAACAGATTGGACGAAGTTGTGGGCGACAACTAGTCTCCTAATATTGTGTTATTATCGGTATTACGTTATTATTGATTTTATTCTGTAAGGAGGTCTTCGACCGCTGTATTATTAACACATAATTACTATCTTTTTGATATCATTGTATTTGTAAAATTTAATGTAACTGTTTCATTGTTTTCAATCTGTTTAAAACAAATTGTTTTCTGAGGCTTTTTAAAGGGATAAGAAAATAATTTTCAATAAGTGTTATAGCAGTAAAAACCAACGTTAAATTTGATTAAAATAAATTAATTTATTATTCCACTTTTCTATTAATTTTGTAGTAATTGTTTTGTTGGTAAATTGTTATTGAGGTTTTATACTTTAATCTTACATCTATTATATTTCTTTCTTTAATATGTAGTAAAAATCAAGAGATATATTTGAATGGTTATTTTTCAAAATCCCTTCCTTTTTCAAATATTATTTTTTATTTTTCCCAAGTTAGTGTCATGACTGCCATGAACAAGGTTTAAGTTTTGAATTGAGAAGACAAATTGATTGGTGAACTAAAACGATTGGAGAATTCCCCGGCCTTTGTAAGTTTCTGCTTGTAATACCGCAGGGGATTGAAGTGTCGTCAAAGATTGACGCACGATCGTTACTATGTTACTTATATATATATTTGCATAAATATATATTGATGTTTGTAAGTTTATCACCATACGTTCTAAGCCTTTAATCAGAATAATAATTTAGGTAGTCTTACGTAAGATTGTTTAAGAGATATCTGGCCTAAAAAGTATATTTATAAAGAGAGAAAAAAATAGACTATGTGTGTGTTTAAATACAAATCTGCAGCTAAGTCATATATTAGTGTTGAGGTTGTCAAATATCTTAGCAGCTCGGAACACTGCACGAGTTGCAGCACAGAAAAGGATGCAGAGGAGGTACTGCGCTGCGCGCGATTGTCCTCGAGCCGACAAGATATTTGAAAAGACGTATATCAAATATTGTAGGAACACAATTATAAAATAAATTGTCATCACTTTCATTCTCTTTAAAATAAAAGGGACAACAATATATAATAAAAATTTTGAGTATGAAATCCAGTTCTTGTATGTAATATATACAGTTTGGAAGTTATAAATTCAATAATTTGTTACAGGAACTTCTCTGATTCGTACATTTACGTAGAACTCGTGAAGTGATTTGCATTTTACGATTTACTTATTTGCATGAGACTGACTACACCCCGAATTTGTGGTACACGTCATATTCAAATAGAAAATACAATTATATTTATTTTTAGAAATCTGACATTTTTTGCATTCATTTAAATACTTTTTTTTATAACCACGTTGACGTCCATAATATTAAGCGCGGTCAAAGGGTTAAAACACGTGTTTGGTTAAAGAGTGTCTAACTGTATTATTAAGAATAAAGTAAGTAAATTTAACTAAAAATTTAACCTATATAATTCTGATTTTTTTCAAAATGATAAAATTCTTTTTATTAATGTTATGTCATAATTGGGTACATATAACAAGAAAAAAATGTTTCAACCAACCGTTTAAATTATATGTCGGTCTATTTTCCTTTAATAAGAAGAGACAGGTGAAATGATTTAATAATATTCAAGGGGTCCCGAAGGGCTTGACACGTTTATATGCGTCTACGAAGTTTAAATAAATAGAAGGTACACGTAGGTTTAGAAAATTAATACACTCAGGATGAATTGCTCTCGGGGACTTAATTCGTGCGTGAGGAGTCAACAGAGGTCGCCATTGTTCCGTACTCACCTTTATCATACACCGAGCTAATAATAAATCTTTCATTAAGATAACAGACACTGAATTATCTTAAGCCAAATATTTTTGGGACCGAAAGTTATAATCAGATCTAAGTACTTTACGTCAAATTAAGATATCGAAGGTAAAATAAAATAACCAAAGCGACTAAAAAGACGGACGAATTTATAAAAAAAAGGATAAGATACATTTAATAACTGTTGTGTATAATTTGTGACCTTTTTAAACAACTAATAGATAACTGGACGAGTATCCTCCCATTCATAAATTGACGGAGAAATGTGGCGGCAGAGGGAACTAAAATCAGTAATTTATGTAAGAGGTCATCAAAAAATAAAATTGTATGAAAATCTCTGATATGCTATGCTATATTGACGTTTGTAAAAAATCAAGGTTAAAAAGTATAAGTGTTCTTAGTCCATTTGTATATTAATATAAAAAAAACTCGATGTCGGATATAATCTACGTTTTCAAAGATGATTCAAGCATTCGCCTTGAGAAGTTTTTAAAAGATCAAGAGTCTGTAGCGAAGCGTTCGCTTTTATCCTTTGTGTATTAAAAAGTTAAGAGTTTCTTAAAAATCCTTCTTAATATTCCCTGTTTATTATTCAGTTGTAATATTATTTTTGTTCTTGTAAACTTTTTGGTTAATTTTGTCATAAATAATTTATACATGTTTTCATAAATAATTTAAAATTTAGAAGGTCTGTTGTGAAACGTGAACGTGAACATGGAACGAGATGAATCTTTTTCATTATTACTCAACAATTTTAAAGTTTATTAGAACCTCAAATTTTTACTAACAAATATATCTTTTGTCGATACTTATTTTGATTTAATAAATTACGACATTTTAAAACAAAAATAATATAGGGTTAAGAGAGGTCTGAGAGTAAATACAGTCCGGAATACTGGAGCGATAAGAACTCTCAAATAGGATGAATCTCAAAGCTTTCTCGAGGAAATGAAAATCAAAATGAATGCACTTCATTTAACTGTAATGAAAGTAATTTTATGATTATTTAAATTAACACCATATTCTTTAAACGACTTATGAAAGGAGTTATTCAAATAGTTATTAGGTTATTTTTATTACATTTATGAAACTTGATACAAATTGTTAATTATTTATTGTTCATTTTTTATATAATCATTCTTAAATCTAAGGAGGTTTAATAAACATTTTTTTATATAAATGCATACGCGTTCTTTAATTGTTCATCGTATCAGTTTCCTCAGGGAACAGAGGTCCGGGACTATGTTACTCTTGAATAATTCATGACTATTAAAAGGACAACATTCTTGTATATTATCGTAAAATAAAAAATGTAGTTTTCAGGCATTGCTTGTTAACGGTACAAATAAAATAGATGTATAAATAATATCTATTAAAATTTTATTCTACCTTCGAAGGTCCAACTTAACTTATTACAACCGCTCTAGGATTGTAGTCATTAAAACTTACATATTTTCTTACAAAAGAAAGTGTCATAATTGAGAGTTAGTCGTTGTGTTACGCGTCGTGTACTTGATTCTTGAAAACACTTGGCCAGCTTTGTTCCAGCTCAGCTCCGACGGCGGAGTTGCATCTTGTTAACACAGAGTAGGTCACGACAATTTGTCTCATTATGTGCGGTCAGGATCTTGTCACGTAACTTGTTTTGATAACATCTCAAGGAATTGACAAAGTTTAATGGCTTGTTAAACTTCTATTTGGTATCTTCGATGGTTAGTGATTGTGTGTTATATATGCATATTTTCGTATCTCTCGATACTCGTTATGATATGAGTGGAATAAAAAAAATCAAAAGGACGATAACAAATAATGAGAGGAAATTAAATTTCATATTTAGAATAGATTTTATTGCTTAAATCATATTTTTGTGGAGTACAAAAATTATTTTAACGATTTTTTGGTTGACCACTTTAGGTGTGGAAAAGTAAGTCTATAAAAAATGCAACACGCAATCTTATTAAAATATACGTAGCTAAAGCAAGAAGTTTATACTTAGTCTGTAACTTATTTACGAGTAGTTTGTGAGTTATTTGCGAATTTAATAGGTAGTTTTTGACTGAAGTTAGCGAGTTACATTCCCTTCCGTGGCTGTGGTTTGCTTTAAATAGTTTGTATGGAAATATTTAACTTGTAAAGTTTAACTGTAATAGCAAGGAAGTTTAAATATAGAGTTAGTATATGAGCGTCGGTGGCTCAGGGGTCAAGCACTTGACTTGCACAGGTCCTGGGTTCGAATCCTGACATGTAGCAATGTGTTTTTCGATTTCCAATTTACATATGTACATTTATCCGACACTCCGGTGAAGGAAAACATCGCGAAAATTATCTGAGATGAAATTCAGAAAATATGTGTGAAGTCAACCAACCCGCACCGGGCCACCGTGGTTGACTATGGCCCAGTCACCCCTAACTTAGGGTAGGCTCCGACTCACTCGGTGGAGACGTATGGTAAGCTGATGATGACATGAGGATAAAATATATATTATTTTTATGTCTGGCTGGGAATCAACTTCTGAAAAGGTTAATGCTATTCTTCGTGGTACTCTTTTGAAATTTATTGTAATATATGAACGTTGTCTTTAAGGGTGTTGAACATGAACCGTCTGTATGAAAGCGATATAAAGCTTCTTATAATGTTAAGCTGGCACGATATTATTTCCTTGGTTGCGGCAACGATGTTTTTAGAACTTTTATTTTTAAATTGTACCTTGTTACCGTTACAAAAAAATTTGCTCTCGCCTTGTGATCGGTAGAGTATGGTAAGTAATATTGTGATACGAGAATTTTATGTTTTAAGCTATCATGATAAAATTTAAAGTGGGAAAGTGTGAATGTGAACGTAATTAAGTCATTAGTGATAATTTCCATATCCTTTTTTCTTTCTTTACCTTATGGGTGAATAGTTTAATTAAATGAGCTAACAAATACTTGGCAGAATAATGTTTTAATCAAGATATTCAACAGTTTCAGATAAAAGTTTTCTACTTGTTGGATAAAACCACGGACGAGCCAATTAAAAAGTCAGTTAACAAACTGTTGCATAACTATCATACACATTTCTAACATTTTGATTTTATTTTAAACTAGCTCTCGCCCACAACTCCGATCGCGCTGAATAAAAATAAATCTTAATTAGTAGCCTATTAGTTCTTCCAGACTATGATCTACCCTTATCTAGAGATCTATGCAGCTGTTCTGGAGATACCTTCAAACAAACATCCATTCATCCATCCAAAGATTCGCATTTATAATATTAGTAAGATAAGTAATGATTTAACCATGTTATTCGATATAATTAAAACATAACACTTATAACATTTTAATAGTTTTTTGTGTCTTTATAAAATTTACTTTTATTTTTTATATAAAAATATTAAAAACCGTAGTGCAATTGTTCTTGTTGTATATTGTTAAAGGCTTGATTACATATTTACGTAATTTTTACAAGTGAAATCTATTACACATTAACAGTTAACACAATTTATATATTTTCTCATTAATATTTATAATGTGTAACATAAACGAATCGGTCATGCTCATAATAAACCGAGTCGTGCTTCAATAAAGGCAATTTGATTTTATAACTCGACACGACGGTCATTTCCTACAGAGTAGTTACTTCCTGAAACTATCGGCAGTATGCAAATGAACTCTGACTCGTTGAATTTAACTTACTACCAAAGGTACTGTATATACGTATGTACACTTAATAAACACATTGTAGAAAGCTTCGTTTCATTATGTAACAGAATAACTTCAAAACAGAATACGTTCATTTTTACATTAAATTAAAATGCAAGGTATCGAATGATTTTCGAGACTATATAATTTAAAATATATACTATAAAAAATATAAATCAGAATTTTTGTTATTTTAAAACGTTATGAAAAATGAACTGATTTTACAAGTTGTTTCAACGATAGATTACTTTTTGATCATTGAATAAACCAGCGCAATTTTTATTATAAAAAAAAAGTTTCTCTTAAAACTTACTAATATTATAAATGCGAATGTTTGGATAAAGATGAATGGGGTCAAAGGTGTTTGTTAGAAGATATCTCTAGAATGGCTAAATGGATCTCATTGAAATTTGATAGACGTAGAACATAGTCTGAAAGAACACATAGGGTACAATCAAGTTCTTTTTCTTTTTAGGGTTCTGTACGTCTTAGGAAAAAATGGAACCCTTGTAGGATTACTTTGCTGTCCGTTCGTCTGTCTGTCAAGACCCTTTTTCTCCAAAACGCGTGAAGGTGAATTTATATTTTATTAACTTTTTTATTAACTGTCATGTCGAAGCAAAGACTAAGTAAGTGAAACTTCTAATATAATATTTCTTTCGCAAGGTACATATTAAGTAACGGTGTCGTTAAAAAGCTGAATTAATGAGCTGGATATACGTGCCGGCGAATTAATTACACTTCCTTTTCTTTAAGGAAATATTTTTCACTTTCCTATGAATATTTTTGTAGTTCTAATTTTGTGGTTTTTTTAGTTTCGTTTTAGCGAGGATATGAAGCTAATAGAGTTAGACAAAGTACATTCGCTTCGAAGCGCTTCTATATCGATTTTCAAAACTTTATGAGATTAACGCGCGACAATAACATGACATATCGAAAGTTATTGTCAGTTCGATAGATTTTTGAAGTTTGTTATTGAATCGTTTCGAAGCGAACTTTGTCTAACCCTGCTGGGCTCTATTTCGATAATTATTATGCGACAATTAAAAACAAAATCGATACTTTCAACTTAACAAAATTTGTAGATGTCTCATAACAAAATAAGAATTCACAAGAAAATATTGCGGATTTATTTGCTAATTCTGAATACCGCAATGGTAATATTGTGAGCGTGTTTAATTGTTAAATGGTTTACGAAAGCATTGTAATAAAGAAGTCAATAATAAAGTAATTATAAGTCATTTATACGACAAAACTTTATTTTAGAATTCAACTATGAAGTTACACTGTCGTACAACATGATATATTGCTAAAGTTAGCAAACAGGCAAATTGTTTTCTAAGCGAAGCACAAATGGGCACGTAAACGAATTACGTCGATGTCTTTCATCGAGATTTTATTTCGATGTTTAAACGATGCGCCTTCACGCGATACTGAATTATTCATGTACCAGATCCGCACTTAAAATGGCAATCAGTCGCAGAGCGAAACTCATAAAACGTCAATTGGTTTTGCTGGAATGGACATCGGATGCTTGTGGCTGAGCGCATATAGTAAAATGGAAATAAGTTTCAATTAACTTTTGATCAACGGACGATCAACTACAGACTATACGAGCTTTCGACTTTACTTTTGTCACAACAAAATAAATGGAAATGTACATTTTTTCACATACACTCGTAATATTTAGTTTATTAATGTTTTTTAATTTATCTTATATATAAAAATCTGTCACAATTTTGGTTCCCATACTCCTCCGAAACGGCTTGACCGATTCTCATGAAATTTTTTGAGCATATTGAGTAGGTTTGAGAATCAGCCAATATCTATTTTTAATCCCGCGCGGACGGAATTGCGGACGACAGCTAGTTTTTCTATAAAATAATACATATAAACGGCTTAAACACTCACTTATGATCGTCCGGTGTCGGCCCCTTTATCACCCTTATTTGATTTCTATGTGTACTCCGAATTTTATGACTTCCAAACGAATACTTTTATTATCTTTGAAAAGGTATAAGAATTCTTGTGTATTTTAATAATATTCAAAACATTTCATTATCTTAGTGTATATCAGAAATATTGTTAACTTAATTTATCGGTAAAAGCTCTATAGAACATTTTATTTTTTTTTTCAAAGAAAAATAATAGTTGACAAGAAAATAATACTTTGTTTGTTTTTAAAAAGGTAAAATTTGTAATGTTCATGTCACCTTGACCTTTTGTTTTTATTAAATGCAATGATAAAACAACACGCGATCGCAACATTTTGTAACAAGTTTCCACAGACATACATTTATTTGTATTAAATAGAAATTAAAAAAGATTGCCTGCAGCGAAGACTAATTAAAGTAAACGCTAGTTAAGTTACATAAATCCTGGTGCAGTATAAGATAATTTAAATAAATTGTTTTCATAAGATAAGTCGATTCGAAACTTATGTTCTCAATTTATAACGCGTTATACCAAAGCATAATAATACTATCTTTGTTATTCCTATATAAAAACAAAGACTATAATTTTGAACTTGTTATTTTTTTAATTTTAATGTTGTGCAATTTGGTTCGATTCTTGTAAAGTAAATTTTATAGTAAATTTCTCTTTATTTTATTACATAAACTTATCAAATGAAAATGCTTGGCTCATATCAAGCGTTGTGTATATTAAAACACTTCACATAAATGTTTAAAATTAAGTTTTACAACTTCGCTCCACTCAAGGTCCGTATTAACTATGTAGCATTTACTCGTCCCAAGGATATGCCTATAACAGTTTCTAGAATAGAAACAATCGATATTAAACTTATCATGCATTTACGTAACTATATTATTTATTGAGTGAATGTCTGGAACACAGGCAAAGAAGTTATAGAGTGGACATTACGAACACTGCGCTTCAAATATTTTAAGCATACGTACAATCTGTCACTTTGTCTCACTGAAAAGTCAATAGTCACTTCGCTATTTCAGCGATTTCAGGTGGGCGCTCGCTCGTTTGCCACCTTATGATATAAAAAAAATCCTTTCGAGCATACGGTGTGTTTCTCAAAGTCCCGTCCATTATTTGTGAATGTCTTTGCATATAGGAATGATGGTATATAACTGAAACACGTGTCAGATGTAAGTTTAGATCTCACCCCTGATGTAACTTTGTTTCTTAATGTTTTTGTAACGTTTCCGCAGTGTAAACCTGTATAATACCGAGCCTAAAATTAGTCTTTATACAATCTTCTTTTCATAAACTCGGCAAGATGTCACGCTTGCACGCAACAGTTTGAAACATTTATATTAGGCGCAAGTTTAACCAATGCGACCTCGAAATACGTTATTACTTATGTAACTAACTATGAACAAAGAATGTCTTGACTGTCATAAAAATATGAGTCAACATTTTTACATAGACTATTTTTATGTAACCTAACCTTTATTTAAAAACACCAAGAAACCCGATTGATTGACGAACCAATGGATGAGATAGCGACATCTGTTGGCTGAATTTCAAGACAGTTATTTTTTATTTTAACTAAATATACTACATCTATATAAGTTATAAACTCTTATAAGACAAGAATAAACTCATAAGACATAAGTATTTAAATAATTCTATTGGTTACTTAGCTTGTTACTTAAAATGTATGTTATTTGCTAAATTGATGACAGGTGACAGGTTTTGAGGTGCGAAGTCGAGGTTTGTTTACACATGCTAAAAGTGCATTTTACATGATGTCGTTTTGCATCTACACGATGCCATTTGCCACCTTATGTTATATAAAAAAACACATCAAGTTTTACATAATTATAATTTTTGCATTTTTTTCTTTATTTTTAGCCATTTGAGACTAAATTTGTCAGCAAAATAGATATTTTGTAGGTTTTTTTTTATTATATATTTGTAAAGTAATTTTAGTCTTTCACTACTTTTTATTATCTTAATTATTATGTTGAAATTAAATTAAATAACAGGAATAACGTAGGCAAAGAAATATAAATGAAAAATAACATATTGCTTGATAAATATTTCATAAGAAAATTTCTCGTTTTCAACATCATATTTTATTTCCAAAGCAAACATATCTTACAGAAATATTTTTAAAAGAAATAGTGACAAACGTTTTTATTTCACAGAGTAAATATAAGAGAAAATCGCGGCCAAGTGTTTTATTAGCGCTTGGAGGTCAGTACGAGGCTCACGCGTCTACAGAGACACGTCTTTTAAACCAATGTTTATAGACGTTAGACGTTTTCAAAGATGTTTTACTTACACTTCAAGGCAAATGCATTGCACGGCTTACGGAGTGCACATTTGTGATTCTGTTTTAAAGGTAAATAGGTTAGTCATACCGCCTGTAAGATATCTAGGAAGTAGGTCATCTGTTGCAGCTGCTGCAGCTATTCAGACTTACTTGTGAGGAGGAATAATTGTTATTTATTGGCGTCACCTTTGGGAAACATTAGCATTTACAAATTAGAGTGACAAATAGTTAGATGATGGTAAAGTTAACACCAAATAAATGTGCCTTAAGATTTATTTCGCGCAAATAGTTTGAACAACGTAGTAATAAGAAACAATATAAGGAATTCATTTAGCTATTTTTAGCTTTCTTTTAAAATATGTTGAAATTACAATAACTTAACTATATTATTCATTGGTAAATATTATAAAGCTTTTATGTATTGTTCTTTTGATGAACGGATCAAATTCGGTTTTTCATTTTAAAATCTTCTTCTTCTTGAGGTGCCTCTCCGACTAGCGAAGGTTGGCGATCAGATCTCCATATTTTCCTTTGTCTCATTTTAAAATAATGCAATTTATAATAATATTTGAATATTTCAAACATTGAATAATGATAACTAGCTAGGAGACTGAGATAGTTCGGAGACAAAATTGCATGGTGATCCCTTCTGAATACAGATGGATATATTATGGAAATTGTTCTGTATCAAATGTTCAGATAAGTGACGGTCGTATATGTAATATATGCGGTCTACGATAGTACTATATCGCGTTTACTCGCTACATTGAAACAACGAACATCTTAATATAATCATAAGAAAATATTAAATAAAAAATAATATTTACAATATTTTTATAGATTTTAATTTTCCCGGGAAATAGAATATTGAAAGCGTAGTATCCGGGATTCGAGAACTCGCGACAAACGTAAAGTGTTCGAGTACGGTAGGGTAGGGTAGGGCAACGCTGGCAATACCGGCCGCTGCTCCTAGCACGGTGTGTTTATTCTGCCGCGTATATCGACCGACCGGCACGGCGAGCGCGCGCCGTCAGTCGCCGCGGCCGAACTGCTCGGGACGCTCTCCTCGCGCACCGTGACTCCACCAGTTAACTAACACAACAAATCCGACACCAACTGTTTACTAAGATCCAGTAACAAGCCAGTTAAAAGCGGATAAAACCAGTGCTATTATTTGACCTTGAACGTGATCATCAACGGACAATTGACAGATTTGTTGTGTCATTCAGTGCCGCTGATGCTGCGCTGGATTTCATCTGGTGGACGTCAAAACGGTAAGACAAATTACATAGATTTTTTTTAATATTGACTGCTTTTGTGAGGCTAGTTGAATTTAGATCTATTAAGAATTATCGAATGTCTAGAAACTTTAAGGGTAGTATGTCCGTAAAAAGGTTTCTATTCTAATTTTTGATATTATTATGAAATTTCGTCAAAGTTAATATTTGGTGACAACATAGTATATTTTGAAAGTTAAAGATATTCATTGAACAATACAATTGTTACGACAGCGTGTAGACCAATGACCGGTCCGTAATGCCTACGCCGTAGCAGTTGTAGTAGACGCTCGTAGCAATTACTATCATAATTCTTCAAGGTATCGCTTTGTGGAAACTTATTTTATAGTTTTGCTATTTTCATGGATTTTTTTTTGTAGATTATTTTAATATTCGTTACATGTTTGTAAGTAATATCAATATTCAAAAGTTGTCAGTATACAGTAATTTTTTTAGGTAATTTGTTTTTTATAATTTTACTCGACGTTTTTGCGATACAAAAATCGCTCTATATAGTTTCAATCGTTAATATTTATAATTTTACTCCATCATTAATAACAGTTGAAAAATTACGTTAACATATTATTTACACATTAATTAAAAGTTAAAATTAACTATTTAACTTTAAGTATACAAAATCAATTATAGTACTAATATTAAAACACCAACTATTAAATACGAAGATGTCATACTAAGTATATACTCGGAAAATGAAATCTTATATCAATAGTTTCAAATATAGCCTATATATTATAGCTATCCTTGAGATTTTACTCGCGACAGATTTCTGGATGTTTGCCAACGCGCTGATCGTGCCTAAGAAGCCTAGCCAAACTGATCCTGTCAATTATCCTTCAATTTCAATCATCTACCTAATCTCTAAAATATCGATAACAGGTCTTAGATTTGTTATTCCAAGAATATTTTGGTATATAGTATATGATTCGTCATCTCTTTAATTTTCCAATTAGCTTTCGACATCGACTTCGTTCACATCGAATTAAAGAAAACATACTAGCCTATGCTTTCTTTCAGACTGTTCAACACTTAGGCCAAAATTCAGGCTGTATAGCTGTTCGGAACATACATAATTACATCCATCCATCCATTCATCCAAGCTGTTACTTTTAAAAAAGTTCAATTGAAATTCAAACATATTTTCCAAAAATTAATTTGTTTAAAAAAAGACGGTCGCCTGATGTTTGAATTCAAAATAATAAGATTTTTTAGAAGTATTTCAGATTTAAAAATAAATTTCTAAACGGTTTTTAAGTTCAATATTCTTAATGTAAAAGCCGTGTCGCGTAGGTGAAAAGCAATTGAGATTTTATTTTAAAAATGTGGGGATATTTCTTTGCAGATTTTAACATTCTATTAAACTGAAAGCTACTTGTTTGGAAACGTTTAGTCCACATTCATTTTATTGTAAAAAATATTCCTCTCTTCTCCTCTTTATGAAATATCAAGTCTTGCAAGATGTTATATTATAGAGTATGACAGACGGATTTCAATATGATTGTTTTAAAGAAATAAATTGTTGTTTAAACCAAATTAGATAAAATGATGTAAACACTTATAAGTGCAATTTTGCACTTTTACACTTATAAGTGCACTTATAAATGTAATTTAGCATTTAAAATGAATATGATATTTATTTTCCTTTAGGTACAATAGGGGTTATTCAAAACATTTTAATAGGGTGTTAAAAGTGCACATATTTCTTTCTCTGGCTGATTTAAGTTTTGATCACTACATTTTAATTTAACAAATTACATTAAAAAAAACTCCGAACATTCAACAAGCCATTAAAAATAAAATATGAATTATATATTATAATAAAGCCTAATAACGTGCAAAACAGTCTGACCGGTTCACATAAAACTTTAACTAACATGTTACAACGGTACTCACCTGCCCTGACCTTGATTTTAGTTTGGATTGCATAAATCATGTAAACGTTGTAATGTTTTAAACACGACTTAATTAGCACCCTGCCTAATATACACTCAAAAGTATTAACTTAAAGTTAATTCATTAATTTCTTTATTCTCAGCTGTTATATAGATTTTTTGGAGCTATGAATAAAAAAGCGCTTCACCAAGATCCAACTTGAATAGGCATATCTCATCCTTGTACAGTTCTAACCAGAGAATCAAAAATAATTCTAATGGACAAAGGAAACTATTAAGAATGTTTTAATGCGCATATAAATATTTATTATTTCATATCCTACTAGCTCTCGCCCGCGACTTCGTCCGCACGGGTTTTAATAATAGATAGTAGCCGATCCTCAGACCTATTGAATATGCATATAAAATTTCAAAAAATCTCTCAAGCGGTTTCGGTGGAGTACAGTAACTAATATGGTGACACGAGAACATAAGATTACACGTATAAAGGTGTAAGAAAATTATAGAAAAATTCATTAATAAAATTGTACCAATATTTACACAGCATGTCCTTTAATGTGTTTTATCTTGAAGGCAATAACTTACGACCTGTCACCGAGTTGTCGGCTTGATGTATGTTGGTTAATAAAAGTACGCGACAACTACAAAATGCAAACATATTGCTTTTACGGCATCAATTCACCACTCGATACCAACTAGCAACGAAATTAACTATCAATCAATATGCAATCTTATGTAAATAAATTATAGATTGATTTTAATTTTATTCTATATTTAAATTTGCTCATAAACTAAGAATTTATGTATAGCAATAAATTAAATTATAGTTACATTTAATAATGTTCTGTGGAATCTGTAACGGTTGAAAGGAAAATTTAACCACTTTTATAATCCTAAATTAATGATTGAAGTTCAACGAATGTCATTAAGATATAATATTTAATAAGAGTATTACCCAATAAATTAATTTTGTCTAAGAAATTTATTAACATAACCGTCAGTTTTCACTGCCACATAAAAACATTGTTAAAAAACATACTGGCTACCTTTCAAATAATAAAATAGAATTACATATGTTTTTCAGATGTGCAAAGTAACATGCCTATTTATTTTGGGTTTATTAGATACCCGAAATTATAAATTCAAATTATACGTCTTTTAATTCAATGAAATAAAGACTACATGAGTGATTTTTTTTTATAAATTTCTCAGTTATATTTCAAAAGCGAAAGCCTCTTACTTCATTATTACCAACAATGGTGCAACCTTTTCAAATAATTGAACGAAGTAAATGAAAAGCATTTAAATTTTATAAACCACAGCAATCCTTTCTTTTTATCGCTTTAACAAAGAACGAACATTTTTTAAGTTCTTTTATAAAAATAGATATAAAATTTTATTTACCAGTAGTGTTTTATTTATGTAAAATATTTAACTGCCAGTTATTCTATTGTTATTGGATTATTTAGCTATTTAAAAAATAAATAAGATAAAAAAGTATTTTGCTTCATTTGTTTTGAAGTGATCATTGGTTCACACAGATATAAAAACAAATTAAAATACGTCTATGTTATTATTTGTTGGATGTGCGGTTTGGTATTTTAATTTTTTTTTTTGAAAACCTGTTAAGTAGTTTTTGAGTTTTTTGTGTTGAATTGCAATTTTTTCTAGAATATTAATATATCGTAGATGTGAAATTGATAAATTGGTATGCAACGTATACCTGCTAATATCGGCACAGAAATTCAAAGGTAATTAACTTCACGTATACAAATGTGGAGCGTCGGTGGCTCAGTGGTCAAGCACTTGACTTGCAATCTGCAGGTTCTCGGTTCGAATCCCGCCATGTACCAATGTGTTTTTCGATTTCCGATTTACATATGTACATTTTTCCGACGTTCTTACGGTGAAGGAAAACATCGTGATGCAACCTGAGAAGAATTTCAAAGATATGTGTGAAGTCAACCAACCCGCACTTGGCCAGCGTGGTTGACTATGGTCTAATCACCCTTAACTTAGGTTAGGCTCCAATCCCCTCGGTGGGGACGTATAGTGAGCTGATGATGATAATGATGATGAAACAAATGTGAATGACTATAGGCTAGTCACCACTAAGTTGAAGAGGGTCTGACCCCCTTGATGGGGATAGATGTATTAATATTGCCTTATGCACAAAGGGAGTTATCTATCTTCGATATTAACTCCAAGTATATCGTAACATAAGGTTGGGATACAACAAATTGAGTGTCCCCATTCACGCCCAGCTTTATGACGTCATAATACAAGAGACAGTGACAATACGCCTTACTGCTGCTATATTTTATTGCCGGTTTGTCTTTAGGGATTTATTCACCCTAATAAATAATACTTATAACTATATTGATAGGTTTGTACTAATACTTGTTTATGAATATCTTATATTTATCGTAAACTATCAACTTGCCTTGACTTCTCTCGGATAAAAGTTACTCACCGTGTTATTTCTGTTAGCGATGTAAATATGGGAATCTAGTAGTTTTTGAGTTGAACACATTGAATGTGACAGATTGGAATTTATTTAAGAGGCATTTTTTATTTTATGTCATTACCTAAAAAGGAATTTTAACAATACTTAGGAATGCTTTAAGTAGGCTATATCGTACGGCAAAATTTTTTTTTCAAACATCAAGTTCTAATAGCCTTATACTGTTACTGTCTTGAAACTGTCAACTCCAACTGCTTAAAACAGTCCATGTATATTTAAATACGAGCTAAAATGTTTCTTATAGTAAATGTTATAAATATTTGAAGGTTTAATACAAGACAGGTCGACCTTCCAGTCCCTTCTGTTCGTTTCGTAACTTAACCTTTTCTTTACAATAAACTGCATCTCAGCGTAGACTAACAAAGGCTTGAAGTGCTATTGTATGTGACGTCACACTTTCGGCAGTTCGCTAAAAGATCAATGTCGATAAGCCGACATTAAAAAGATCATGAACACTTCATAAAAAAAGCTGTGCATTATTTTAACAGATTATACGCAAATTTGATATAGCCAAAATGTTATCCATTGTTTTGATTTTATAAAACGGAAGTTGTTAATAAGTTAAAAAATACAACAGAAAACTGATATAAAAATTTGGGCCATGTTCGCGTTATATCCCATAATTCTCGCTTTTACGACTCGTAAAACGGGACTTTGGTGGGTAAATTTTATTCCTTAATTAGGTTACATTTCTATTTTACAGGCGACTCTAAACTGAGAGAGAGATATGAATTCTTAAATTTCAATCGTCTAATGAGTTTCTAAAATATAAACCTTACATTTTTGAAATTTTTTTATCTATATAAATATGAATAGATAATTTGTTTATCATTATTATTTTACATTTATTTAAATATAATTATAATTAATAATTTTTAAGTACATTAAATAAAATAATTTAACATCTACTTTATTTTCACTGATTTTTTTTGTAATTTATTCGGGAATTTCAACGCTAAGTATTTTATTTCTGTTTGTTCAAAGATTGTGAAATCACAATAGTATATTTTAACATGTATTGCGATAGTGAAAAACAACGCTAATAAACTCACATGTTCATCAAACAAAATTTTCATAAGTTTTCTTATCAAGCATCATCAAGCATCGATTTTTTCATTTGGAAGATACCATCTCAGTGAGAAAGCGCACACAATGGCATAAGAAAAAGTCCCATAAAATCATGTCGAGTTAACTCGGTCTTAGGTGAACCACGTGTCACGTTGGATATATAAACTAAATTTGGATAAATATCTTCTATATTGGATATTTCTTGTGTGAAGCCAAATTACAACATATTGCTTATAAAAAGATGTTCTGTGAGAGAAAAGCACAGATCGGGAGGTGTTTCTTTATGTCTTAAAATTTTGCTCATCCGCGCGGAATTAAAAAAAATTGATGAGTACTCTATGTGTTCTTCCAGACTATGTTCTATCATCATCATCAGCTCACTATACGTCCCCACCGAGGGGCTCGGAGCCTACCCTAAGTTAAGGGTGATTAGGCCATAGTCAACCACGCTGGCCAAGTGCGGGTTGGTTGACTTCACACATATCTTTGAATTACTTCTCAGATATGTGCAGGTTGCATCACGATGTTTTCCTTCACCGTAAGAACGTCGGATAAATGTACATATGTAATTCGTAAAATCGAAAAACACATTGGTACATGGCGGGATTCGAACCCAGGACCTGCAGATTGCAAATCAAGTGCTTGACCACTGAGCCACCGACGCTCTACGCTATGTTCTATATGTTTGCCAAATTTCATCTAGATCCGTTTAGCCGTTCTGGAGATACCTTGAAACAAACATCCATCCATCCATCCATCCATCCATCCATTTAAATATTCGTATTTAGAATATTATAATACTAGGAGGAAGAAGTACACATACATATTTATATGCCGCATATATACTATGTTAAACATAGTTTGATATTCATATAAACAGGTATACGAGTGTAACTCAATTGAGCACAAACTCGAGATCGCAGTGGAAATAAAAATGTACGTTGAATTTTATATCTCGATATATAATCTTGAAATAGACGTCATGTGAACGATTGGGTCTGCCCTTGTGTGTATCGGTGAACAGTGCATTCCGGCCTTGACACGGCCTTCACCCCGCCCCCCGCTACACCCCGCATCCACCCCGCGACCCTGCACTATGCATGTAATACGGACATTTCTATAAATTGTTCGAATCAATCTAACTACACTAGTTTGAGACGTAATCTTATTTGTATTTTTATCTTAGATTGTATTGTTTTTCTTTTTCTTTCTGTTTTGTAATATTAGTACGTGAGATACACCAAATCGCTCGTTCATGAACCAGGAGACTCCTTCATATATTGCACTTTTAATACCTTAATAAAGAAATTTGAATTTGAATCTTTTTCTAGCCTTAAACAATATTAAAAGATGATATGATACAATACAATAATATCTTAACCAATATTACTATGCGTAAGTCGCTACTAAAATCTCCGGGTCCCCAAGATTTATGTTGCTTTGTGTACGATAAGCCTTATAGTCTTTTTAAAAAGGGTAGATACGTACATTAAAGGCCGAAAATGTGTCCATAATTCTTTTGATGCTGTGAATGTTCATCAGTTACGCTACACAATACTACAAAAGGAGAAGGAAATTATGACAAATGCATTTCTAAGTGAAAGAAAAATTTAAATATTTATAAAGAGTTTGAATATTATTAAGCATTTTTAACCATTATTTATACGTAAAACTTTTTTAACATCAAGTGCTTTTTCAAACTTTAGTGCGGTATTGTAGTTTACATTCAAATTAAAGTAAAGATTCCTAAAACTTCTCATTTGGAGAGTTTTATTTTTCGAAACTTCGGTAGCCTTTGACGTTTTAAATCGTGTTTTAAAGAACTCGTTAAGAAAATCTGTTCTTAGCTTTTAAATGTAATTGAAAATGTTTAATAGAAATGCTTATATGAGAAAGTATTTAATTTTTATTATACTTCAAGGGATTAATTTAACTTTAAGTGATTACTATGTTGAAGATATTGCAATTCGGAGTAACACCAACTTAGATTTATTGTTCAACCAGTTGACTTAGATGGCAGGTCATTAAACTTTTTGGAATCGATATTCATAAAAGCGTGCGTAAAAAGTTGTTTAGGTGGTCTATCAATTAAAGGCAAGACAATCTTACCACAAGGGAAATATCACAGACGTGTTAGTGTCAAAGTCAAATGAGTGACCTTCATTTATACAAGTTTCTCACATTAGCATTGTTTCCTAAACACTGTTTTCGTGAAGTTGGAAATGAATTATGTATGAAAAAAGTTATACATTCTTTACCGTCTAATCACAGATAATTTTAGGTCTAGAACAGTCTTTCCCAAAGTGGGCGATAACGCCCCCTTGTGGGCGCTGCAGATCTCAAGTTGCGGGTTATAGTAAAAGTTTCGTTTAGAATTCTCTGTTAATATACATATATAGGTCACAATAATTAATTAATTTAATATGAAGTTACAGTGGTTTTTAAATATGTGAAAATATGGGGGGGCTAAAAAAATATTTATTCTCAAAGTGGGCAGTAGACAAAATAAGTTTGGGAACCACTGGGCGAGAATGTGAAAAGACCAGCCACTTTACACTGGATAAACATTTTTATAGTTAAGATCATATTATAAATACTGATTGCATTTTTTTTAGAATAAATATAATAATTGCAAAAATTAATTTCTTAAAATTTATCTTTGTGAATGTTCTTTCGTAAACTTCTATTTTTCAGTCTATCTTATACTGAAATATGAATCGTGGCAAGATTTAAATAACTGTTTGTATTATTTACTATAGTAATGCTTTTTCATTTGTTTCAGGTGCAAGTAATGCGGAGTTCCCGGCGTGGTAAGTCAAAAAGACTAAAATTAACTCTTAATTGAATTAAGATTTGAATTTTAAACATTGTTTTTAATGATAAAGTAAATTTAATAAAGATTTGTTCCAGATTATTATCAAAATTATACATAAATAAAATATAAAATTTTACAAAAAATGAAATGAACACAAACATATCAGAGGCAAAGCTCTCAGCTATATTAAATGATATATTATTGAAAATGAAAATGTATATGAGCGGGCATATCAAAAAGCGTTAACATACGGTCAATGGATTTCTCATGGAGCGTGTTCAGATGAATCAGTCTTTGCCGGGCAAGTATCACCGAGCTGAGGCATCGTACAAAAGCTGTTCGCAATCTCTGCCGCTAGACATATTGTAAGTATATTTAATTTTATTTACTGTCATTATATAAAACGGTCAGTAAATAAGCAATAAATAAATATTCTGGACTATATATGTAATTGAAAGAAATCTCTTCAAACAATAATAACACAGCATAAGGATGGGGCACAATTAAAATAATATATAATATTAAACTTTGACACTAATAGAATATTAAACAACTTGATTCTGAGTAAATCTCTCAATAGACTCTTCATCACCATCACTATAGTCCCCACCGAGGGGCTCGGAGCCTAGCCTAAGTGAAGAGTGATTAGGCCATTGTCAACCACGCTGGCCAAGTGCGGATTGGTTGACTTCGCACATATCTTTGAATTTCTTCTCAGATATATGCTGGTTTCATCACGATGTTTTCCTTCACCGTAAGAACGTCGGATAAATGTACATATGTAAATCGGAAATCGAAAAAACATATCGGTACATGGCGGGATTCAAACTCAGGATCTGCAGATTGCAAGTCAAGTGCTTAAACCCCTAAGCCACCGACGCAATATTAGCTAAACGCTAATATTTTCAAAAAAATCTCGTAAAATGGTAAATTAATTTGAGGTAAATTAAGTAATACAAAATGTTAGATTGGAGTGAATCGTGAATATATATTTTATTTTTCACGTAGTTTTTGATGAGAGTAATTTTCTTTTCATAACCATAATTGTATGTTGGTTAAGTTTTGTCGTTTGCACATAATTTTTTCCATACCTTCCCCTTACGGTGTGAAATATGATTACTTTCGCGGCTGCTTATTACTTTGATTGCTTTCTAATCTGATTCCGATACGCAAATTCGTATAGTTTGAGCTAATTTTATTATTATTTTTAACAATTGTTATTTGTTACATTGTTTTTGTAGTTTACGTGTATTCCGCTCCGTATTTTATCTTGCATATTTTACGAAATTTGTGAATAATGTTGTTTTTATTTTATTTAAAAAATGTATTGAATTTCATAAAAAAATGCAATAATTACTACTATTAGTAATTATTACTACTTTAATTTCATATTTGTAAGGCATAATAATATTAGCTTTCGGTATCGAATGCTTACAATATTTCGAAATTACATTTCATAAAGCAAACACTAATATCAATCCAATCGAACTAAACAAATACAATTGCGAAGACCAATTGAGAATTGCTTGCGTTTCACAAACAACCGAAATATCAAAATTAATTTTCAATATATCAGCTATAGCATATAATAGGTACATTGGAATGCCACGTAAAGTAACAAATTATGACAAGAGCGTTCTCTGGTGTTCATATACCTTGCGAAATATTGATAAAAATTCGATGAATGGTCGCCTAGAGAATAAGAACGAACGTTTTCGACCTAATTGCTTTGTGAGTTCAACCGTTCAAACGTTCTCGACTATACAGATGGTTGCCGCGCTCGTCGTTCCGTCCTGCGGAAGGCGAACTGGCGGACTGCGTGTTGGTGGTGGGCGTGTCGCGGCCCAAGCTCGCTGCGGCCTTACTTTCTGTCACGCTACTATCACTATTCCTGACATTCCATGTCTTGTATGACAGTGCGTTGTATAGTATACAGGTAACATTCGATTTTGTATATTTATATCATAACTAGCTGTCGTCCGCGATACCGTCTGCGTCGAATTCAATAAAACTTAATTAATAGCCCATGTGTTCTTTCAGACTAGGTTCTACATCAATACCAAATTTCATCGAAATATGTTGAGCCGTTCTAGAGATACCTTCCAATAAATATCCATCCATCTATCCTTCCACTTATCCGTCCATCTAAATATTGTCATTCATAATAGTAAGATATTAGTAAGATTGATTGCCTCCTTCGGTGTCGTTTAATATTTAAATAGGCTTTCCAGCGGTGTAGATTTCTTACAAATTAAGAAAATCCTGGTGACCTTTGGCCAGCTAATTGGTTAGCAATCATAAATAAAGACTGAGAAGAACGACTTTACTATAGTTCAGATGAAGGTGTGACTAAGTAATTAATTAGTAATTAGTTTTCTTTCTTGGTATCCTAAGACTGAATTCAAAAGATTAATTTTAAGGTTAGGTTTTTAAATATTAAAGTAATTAAATAAATTAAATATTGTTATAATATTGTATTGTTATTTCTTGTATTAATCGGGATGATGGAATATGTAACGTGAAATATAATACGTGTTCAATCAAGTATTTTAATCGATTCGCCTCAACGATACACAAAATGTTAATAACGTTGACATTCAATTAAGCATACCACATGGGGGACTTAATGCTTGTATACTTTATGCACACAAGCCTACACGAATCAATTATGTGTACACTTGAATTATTACAACGATCATTATAGGCCGATAGAATATGTATCGATTACAAGGCTACCAATGAAAATGTCATGCTATTAAGGTTCCTTTATTAAAGGCTAGGAGACAACCTTGTAATTTTCCAAGTAGCTTAAAAGTATTCTATTTTCGATGTAACCTTGTCTATGAGATTTTCAAAGGTTACATTGTAATTGTTATGAATTACGTTTTGTATTGTTTGTAATTCTTTAACGCGTGATTGATTCAAAAGAAAAACCATGCTGGTTTAATTTCGGTCAATTTTAAAAATACCCACATAGGTTAGGTTATAATCGTATGCAAAATTTTCAAATAAATATGGCCGAATGTAACATAATATAATTTAAGCAATTAGTTTTACATTGTAATCTTAATATTTGTTTTACTTACCTTGTGTAGGCAGCGAGTATGGTATCAGCGGCACATGAAAATCACAACCTTCTTGAAAATCAACAAATAAACACGCGCACTATAAATCACCCCATGTCACTGAGGAAACGACTCAAACTTCCGCGACCGCCTCGGCCTGTCCGTAGACTGCCACAGGTAATAATATCGCATAATACTTATTCTTTGCCAAACGTTTCTTTTGAATAAAGAACACAACAGCCCCAATAGCTTCGATGATCAAGCTTCTACTATTTAAAATTTTGAATTTGGAACATTAAAAGACTTTTGCTAAATGATTTAATTTTTTTTTAAAACAGAAAAAATTAACGTTTTTTTTAAGTTTAAAATTAGTTATTACTTATTAATAAATATAAATATTTTAAATATAATTATGATATGATTTGAACAATTTATTTGAACGAACCAAGTTATCCTGCGAATTAACAAATAAATTTGATAAATTTATGTGTCAACCTTCAATATTTCTATTTTATGACAGGCTTTGATAATCGGCGTACGAAAATGTGGTACAAGAGCTCTTTTGGAAATGTTGTACCTACATCCAATGGTACAAAAGGCGTCAGGAGAAGTTCACTTCTTTGACAGAGACGAAAACTACGCTCTTGGCCTCGACTGGTACAGAAGTAAAATGCCTCTTTCGTTCAAGGGCCAAATAACAATTGAAAAGAGTCCCAGTTACTTCGTTACACCGGAGGTAACTTGCCAGTTTGATTAGTTTTGTTTTTTAATATTTGTTTACCACTAATCTGTAAATAACCTTCACGATACTGGATGAAATGTACGTCAGGTGCGGTGTTCTTTGTTTTGCATGTTCATACTTAACAGCGAAAGGCTTTGTGTTAGAGCCTAGGCCCTGGACCTAGGCCTATTCTTACTAGCTCCAGGTCAACCCTAATATGCCTTTCGCAATATGTAGAGTCTTCGGTAGACTAATATGGTTTAGATTATCTCTACAACGATTTTTAACAATCTTTTTATGATAATAGGTACCAGAACGAGTGCGTGCGATGAATTCTTCGGTACGTTTGCTGTTAATCGTGCGGGAGCCAGTGACGCGTGCTATATCTGATTACACGCAGCTGAGGAGTCGCGCGACGCCGTCAGCGCCAGCTCATGCTCTTGTCGCGGGCCACACGCCGCATCAAGCCCTCGATGCTGCGAAACCATTCGAACATCTCGCTATATCACCGGATGGATCTATCAATGTAGCTTATAGGTATAGTTTTATGTTAACTTTATGGCTGCTCGCATTCGCAATAGCGATATTTCTCACTCAAAAGAGATGATTCTCACCAACCCAATAAATTGTATTTTAGGGATTGGTGAGAAGAAGTAAAGGGCATAAGCCAGCGTTGTCAGATAGCCTATTAGGTTTGAATCTTTTAATACAATTCTTTGATCAGTTGAAGCAACGCAACGGTATAAACAAAAATATTTACATAACATTAAAAAAAATCTTTTTAAATTAATTCCTAAAAAGATACAATGTCAAAGTTAAATAAGTAACATTTTATTGACTTTTCTGAATTGTTATATGTTTATAGGCCAATAGCTATATCACTGTACCATGCTTATCTGCATCGATGGCTCGAGGTGTTTCCCCGCGAACAAATCCTTGTGGTGAATGGAGATCAGCTGATCGAGGATCCAGTGCCGCAGTTACGTCGTATCGAGAAATTTCTTGGTCTTGAGCATAAAATTGGTAAGTTCATTCTCTGGTAAAGGAAATATTTGCACCGTATTTTAATTGGTAATTTAAACGTACTACTACTATAATATATAATTTAATTACTGACAAAGTTCTAAAGTCGGTTTGTGAAGAAAAATATAAGAATTTGGATAATTACTTTAAACCTAACTGCTTTTCATAGAGCAATATTAAGTTATTTTTTCATTATTGTGCATTTTATTTGTAGGTAGGAAGAATTTCTACTTCAATGAAACGAAAGGTTTTTACTGTTTACGTAATGACACTACTGACAAATGTCTTAGAGAGACAAAAGGTCGAAAGCATCCGAGAGTTGACCCAGCGGTTGTCACAAAACTTCGTAAGTTTTTCGTCCAGCACAATCAAAGGTTTTATGATCTTGTCGGTGAAGATCTCGGATGGCCTGAAGATTAAAATACTGTAATGTAAATTATAACTATGTGATCAAAATACATATCAATGTTATATACGAGTACATATCAAAACATATCATTAGTTTAAGATTTTTAAATGATTATACATACATTTACGAATAGATTAAGCACTTGGATTATTTATTTATAGTGAAAATGAATTTAAATATATCTACTTAATTATGTATTTAAGAAATAGATATTTACTACCGCTTATTTGTAGTTGTGTTATTAAGTAAGATTTTTTTTTTATTTTTTTTTATTAATAAATAATAAAGATAGATGTTTAGTTGTTAGCATTTTTAAATTATTTATTTTCGGCAGCGTGTAAGAAAGGGATCAAGTGTTTTAAGAACGGAAAGCGAGAGTTGGATTTACCTTAGTAGTATTATTTGTTATATATGCAGCCTTATAATAGAAATAATCTACAAGCATTTACAGTAAAGTACTGATTTGATAAACCGACCCACTGGAACCCTGAGCAATATATTTTTATACATTATTATTAAGTGTGCAATCTTATACAATGTTGGTTAGATATACAGAGTATGAATGTACCTGTGTGTGATCATTTCATTATTAGAAACGATTAATTTTTATTAATATAAGATAATATAGTAATTTTAAAATAATATTAAAATGAATTAAGCGGCGTATATTTTCGCTTTCTACTATAGATGTTGTAAATCGTGTTGTGTGTTTGTCTCTGTGTTATTAAATGTGACTTTTCTCTATCTTAGAAAACGTTTCATTATGTCCAAAATTCAATACTTGATCGATATTTAAATGTAAGTTATTACTTTGTTAAACTATCTTCATTAGACCAAATGTATAAGCAATTGTAGAGTTCGAAAAAACAATTTTTTTC
Source organism: Papilio xuthus (assembly GCF_000836235.2). Classification (NCBI taxonomy): domain Eukaryota; kingdom Metazoa; phylum Arthropoda; class Insecta; order Lepidoptera; family Papilionidae; genus Papilio; species Papilio xuthus. The sequence continues at coordinate 1,237,975 of NW_013533761.1, forward strand.
TGAGTGTTTTATAATTCTTTGAAATATCTTCTTTACTTACATTTGTGTGAATGTTGTGATTCAAACAGTAAAATCAAATAACAAAAATTAAAAAGTCACTAAGTTTATTATAAACGTTAGTTTCCACTGCTCAAAAACAAGTAGAAAATATTATATCAATCTACACATCTAGCTCTGTTTTTCAACAGAATGAAAAGGATGGAAATATTTTTTTGGTACAAGTTTTTACGCAGTGTAAACTAACGTTATATAACACATTTTTTAAATGATATTCGACGCGGGTTTTAGAAATATTCTATTTAAGTGTAACGTCCAAGACTGAAGAGCTAGGTGAATAAGTCTAAGTAATACCTATTTAGCATAAAATGTCCATAGGTAATACGGTAGACGATCGAAACGAAGCGCTCAGAAGTAAATCACCACGGAGGCATTTTGGTATCTTCGTATTTTTTTTTCCCAAATTAATAGCTTCCAAATCCAATTCAGAATCAACGAATATTTACATGTTTTTTGTATTTCGAAATTATTAAAAAAAATCATATAATAAGCACGTGCACACAACATATAAGATATTATAATTGTGATTATCAAATTGTGTGATGAATTGTACCTATATAAAGTTAAAATCCAATTTATTTGGAAAGATGTTTAGAATTATGCTGAAGTATATGTGATACGTCACCCCAAACTTAGGGGAGGCTCCGAGCACCTCGGTGGAGACGTATAGTGAGCTGGTGTGATGATATGTCACAACATAATAAAAGTTAATATTAAAAAAAGTCGACTAATTGGATGAAAATTAATTTTATTTAAATCGTATCAGCGCATGGAGTTTAGTCAAAAGGAGAGTATCCTAGAACAGACGTGTATTCATGGAATCGCATGAAAACAAAACGAAAAATGGATTTAAGGTACTCAAAAATAACTATCTATATTTATATAGTACTAAATATTTATCATAACTAAGGGTGAAAATACACGGACGGGCTCTGTACGCATCACTTTACGTCGTCTCCGATGATTATGTCCTGCGTAGCGTCTCGTACGTTATTCCGAGTTGATGTTTGGATAAAATTGTATTAGATCCAGTAAATTACTTTTTAAATTATTTGTCAATACTTCAGCAAGTTGTAAACAGAAGAATATCAAGCATATCAAATTTATCAATTAATTATTATAAATTAAATGTTAAGTTTTTAGTAGATTAAATTAGATGTTTACATTTATTAAGTCAATCTTTTTAATATTAAGATTATTTTGTTTAGTGCTAATTCACTAGTTAATAGATAATTTTAATCACTGTTAAATGTTGTGCACTTTCATTAAACTTAGTTAAATTTCGTATTAGGGCAATAATTTTGTATCAAAAGAGTTATTTAAAGTTATAATTTTAAAAAAAATTAGTTAATGTACTATAATCGACAAGTCTTGTGGTGTTATAGTTTCTTGATCTCTATATAATACTTTTGCATTGTTATTACAATCATTTTAATATTTGTTAATTAAGGGTTGATATACACCGACTATATTAAACAGACGTTATCTTAAGCAGCAACTGTGAGCTGCGGCTGTGAATAGCGAACTTGTCGTGTCGTACTGATACTCTGCTTGAAGTTGTCCGTGTATATTCTCCCTTACCTTTATAAAGTTTAATTAATAATTTTAAAGTTTTACGTATGCCTATTTGATATAAACATATCTGTAAATATCTTCTTAAACTTTCTTTACTTGTGTAAATTGTACGTCTTCAATAAACATTTAAACTATTTAAAGCAGTGTTTTATTTTAGTAATTATAGTCTTTGCAGTAACAATTTTAACACGCAAATATTGGATTGCGAATTAAAAAAAAAAACGTCGAGCAAAAAAAAGAAGTGTCTTAGTTCAAACCATTAGATATTTTTTAACATAACTATATATAAAAGAAAGTCGTGTTAATTACACTATTTATAACTCAAAAACGGCTATACAGATATGGTTAAAAATTGGTGAGGAGGTAGCTTAGAGCCAGGAGACGGATATAAGATACTATTTATTCTTTTTTTTTCGAATTTATGCCTCGAAGAGCTGCTTTTTATTTAACTTATCTATATTTTAAGTTTTTTTATATGTCAACGCGGACGGAGTCGCGGCCGACACCTAGTATTTTTTTCAAATAAAGTTTGTTAATTATGAGTCATCATTTTCTTTGCTTTAAAATAATATAACAAAAAAAGAAAAATCTTGTCTTCCCTAAATGCGGATAATAGAAAGTGAAATAGGCTCACAACGAACTCCACGCCATTTACCATGACTTCATTATTAATGTAACGACCAAGTGAAAAGGAATAACTAAATTATGCAAAATGTCAAGTGATTTGAAATGTATAACACAAAAGGAGAATTTTTAAATGTTTAAGAAGTTTGAGCCCCAGCTTGAAGTTATAATTTGAACAACGAAGTAATAAAATTGAAGTATGTATTCTTGTTTTTTTAGTAATTTTATTTAATATGAACTTACCAGAGAATTATTAATATTAACTAAATTTTCAATGAAGGCAATAGAAAATTTTAAGTACTTAAAAATAATTCTTATTAGTATAGTACTATTAGGAAGAAAATCCGAAAATTTGGCAGTGTATTGACCCAACACTGGCCTTACTGTCGACGTTTGTGTCCCCTCACTATTCACTCTGACACTGGACTTTGTAATGATAGCACTTCGATCGCGCTAAGTGATTCGAACTAATAATGTCTATGAGTACAAAGTAAATTAAGATTTTATTATATACCAATACGATGTGCAGTAGAGAAAATTTGAACCCTTACCCATTTCAATAAAAATTTTAACAGTGCAAACTTATCATATACATATGTACATACTAAGTTACAGATGTAATGATGACGCTATGCTGCATTATATTCGATCCTAAGTGGGTAGCAAATTTATTTCTCTAACTGCACAATATGAAATCAGGATAAACGTTTTCAAGAGGAAATCTTTCTCTGTATGTATTTGATCTTAACATCAAACCAAGATCTACAGATGACATCTTCTTGACCCACTTACAGTAATCCTAATAAGGTAAGTAGCTTCAGAAAACGACCTTAAATGTTATAAAAATGTCGTTTAAAAAAACATTAAGAAGCTTATGTTCCGGAGTCTTCCTGTTATTTTAGGTTGTATCTTTAAGAGATTTTTACAAGACGACCTTTTACAATAACCTCACCCAACGTTAATGGATATTTTTATTAGCTGTCATGGCTCGTAAAGTGATACATTTTAATATTGAAAATTCGCTTGACACAATTAAATTTTTTTTGTAGTCTGTATTTCTAAATGGATATAATCGTTTCTATCCAAATTTTATTTACGTATTCTAGTCGCTAAAATATCCTTAGACAACAGTGTAAGTGTTTTGTTTATTCGATATCATAACAATTTTTTTCTACTGCAACAGTTTAGAATCTACAGTAATCGACAGCGCTAAAGTATGTGGCAAACAGTCACGACACCGGAACCATAGTGGAGTGTAAAGCCTCTTTAACCATGCATTAAAATATTAGGGTATCAGCAAAACTTCGCTTTACGTTCGCTTTGCAGCTGTGTACTACAGACTTTACTAATTGCAATTCATGTAACGTTAACAAGGGTGGTACAGTCGCGCTCGTTATCGGTGCCCTGCTACGAATCATTTCACTGCAAGCGATGAGCCCGCACTACACGGAACCCTTTCAATTTTACAGTAAACCGCTATCATGTCAATTGACTATCTACTAATAGATTAATTTTTGTGTATATTTACATTTTTTTAACAAAGAAATAATTGAAGTATTTACGACAATTTTATTGATTAAGAATACAACATACTGTCGAAAATTGAATGAATAATATAGGTAATTAAACTAAAATAACTTGCAGTAAAAAATCCTTGATTAAATTTGCAGAAAGTGTTCAAACCAATTATTTTTTTCTTTGTACTTAATACTTAAGTACTTAATAATTAAGATTTTAAAAGTCGTTAAATAAGACAAAGAACACTTGAAACGAAAACATAAGTTTAGCTGTTATTTCCGTAACCAATTTTAATAGCATCTGTTCCTGGCAGACTTTGTGTCTCGGACGACGGCCAACTTATACAATATTTTGTTGAAACTGTAAATCATAAAAGACACTGCCATCTACACTAATATAACAAAGCTGGCGAGTTTTCAATGCGCTAATTTTATGAATAAACTACTTATTTATTTGACAAATGAGCAAGCAGCTATATGATATCGTTGAAATAGTCAAATGACAGTTTCCATAGACATCTCTTAAGAAAAAAGTTTACACCAAAGGTTGTATTACCACTGAGTAGTATTCTATCTTTTACGATATAATATCATGTGCTACGAAAGCTTGCGTTAAATAGGTTACATATTCATGTTTACAATAAAAATTATCACATTGTATAAAGTAGGAGGATGTAGGGTGGGTACTTTATCAAATTTAAGCATCCTATAGCGACACTCAGTAGACCGCGGAAATGTTACATTATTCAAAACACTCCCCCGAGGTCGGTCGGGTTCACGCACGTACGCTTTTCATTCTCATAAAAACAAGGGATTGTTGTTATAATAGTCTATGGATGATTTTATATTTAATACTACGATAATAATAATTTTGGATTGCTATTGATAAAACACGTAAACATATCGTCTTCTCTGTTACTTTCTATGAAAATGATAGAGATAAAAATACACGTTTGTTCAGTTGTTTCAGAAGTGAAAACCCATGGCAAAGTACGATGTAGACTGTATTTTATTCGTGTTATTGACTCTATATAGTTTTATTACTATATTTTTATTTTTATCTAAAAGTTGTTGAAAATCGCATATCAATAGCAATACAAGCATATCTTTTGCATATGATATTATAGTTTTTGCTCTTAAATATGACGTGGGTCCACACACGTTTACTATAAGTATATTCGAATTAAATTACTTTTATCCTCGTCCTCACCATTTTTATAGCACTGAAGGTTTTTTAGCAGGAAGCTTTTGTACATTGTTACTTTTCTATTGTGTCGCAAATGTTTTCTGACACAAATAAAAGTCATATAAGGAAAACACGTGCGAGCCTACAACGTAGATGAATAAAATGAATTATACGTCGCTAGAGGGCACTCCGTTTCCGCAATATTTTACTCAGTTTGTATATTAAAACGATGATAGTTTTAGACATTATTAGTTGAAATCATTTGGCGTGAATGACGTGCTTTCGTTAATAAGTCAAGTGTCAGATTGATTACTGAGGGGACATAAACGTTGACACTTTAATAAGGCTAGTGTTCTTCCTAACAATAGTTATAATTTCATGTTATACTATCTATCGAGTCATTTGTTAATCGACGTTAAACAACGTATATTTACTCTCTTCTTTAAATGTGTTAAAGGTAACAAATAGAAGGCACGTGGCTATGTTTCCCTGCATTTTTAATGCCCGACGGCCTGACAAATGGGGTCACTGATTAACCTCCATTCAAATAAGTTCATTGTGGAAAACATGTGCCTCTAAATAACACGTAAATTAATTGATTAATAATGCTATAAACTAAGTTATCTAACTTATTATATAAATGCGAAACTTCAAATGGATAAATATCTGTTAGAAGGTATCTACAGAACGGCTGCATGGATGTCGCTGAAATATGGCATAGTCTGAAAGAACACATAGGCTATTTACTAAGTTATTTTTTATTCCGCACGAACGGAACCGCGGGTAACAACTAAATATTTCATCAAATGAGTATCATTTAATATTATAAATATAAAACTTGAGATGGATGGATGCTTGTTACAATGCTACTCCACAATGGTTAAACGGATCTTGATGAATATTAGAACAAGGATGGATCACAATAAATAGAGAACGAAGCAACGATAATTAGTAAGCAATAAAATGATATTGTCAACATAACTATACAGGAAATTACAAAACAAGGCAAAGAGTTTTTCAATTTGCAATACATAAACTCGTAAATGTACAAAGTACTTCAGGTGGGACTATAATTGGATGTGCTCACGATGTGCAACCGTTGTAAATGTGTGATAAGCATCTCAGAGGAATTTACACTGAAGCCCGGAATGATTATACACCTGCACACACTATCACCATTACAATTATTATTGTGACTATTTATAATTAATAATATTAATTTAAAGCGCAAACTTGACTAACTCTTAACGTAATTGCGTCGGAATAATATCTAATTCTAAACTGTATCAAAGAATTGTTATATAGAGTTAGTTGTTGTTATCTTATATATATATGAAAATTCGTGTCATGATGAAACTACTGAAACAATTCTTATCAAATTTTGTAATTATCCGTAATTTGGTTCAACTTGGGAGATAGAGTAGTTTTTATCTCAATTAATGATTTTTTTTAAATTCTGCACGGACGGTGTCACAGGCAACAGCTAGTATTCTGTAATATTTTGGTAAGTATTTTACAAAATTATTTCAGTGGTGCATTTTTCACCTTTGGGATATTTTTTCGCTTGAGATTTCGTAGATACAATAGCTATAGTGACAAAGTTATTAGGTTCCTTTAATGCCCGGATTTAAAAAAGCATGCACACTATAGTAGTAGGAAATTGAATCTAAAACAAAATTACGTTTAGCTGCCTACTTAGTTTTTGTTTCAGCTAATTGGCTTCACGAACCCTATTAACAATGCACTTTGAGTTGTATAACGCTTTTAAACGGCTAAAAGTACCAAGCCGAAGTTACGTTTGGAACAAAGAAACCGCGGCGCTGTTAATTAGTGTATGTAATTTTCTTTAGCCACTTTCAAAAGGGAAAAGAGTGAATAATTGAATATGTTTATTTCTTTAAAATATAATGAATATCTTTATTTAAAAAGAAGCAAAGCTAATTCAGATAAAAAGTTTTGTAGAATTTAACAGGATAGACTCAATATGCCATCCTATTTGTCATGCTCTTCCTCTGCAAAAAGCAAGAATAATTTAGCGTTAAACTCTTAACTTCTGTCAAAACCTATGTTTCAAAGACAACGACATAGGATAGCACTATGTTACAAATGATACGAGTACATACATTAGCTTCTATTACCGTGGGTCTCGGAGACCAAAATCTCCATTTAAAACATATCTCTGCTTTGTCATATAATGATAGGAATGATGATATGTTTTAAGCAATGATTTTGGTCTCAGAAAGTCACGGTTAGTGGTCACGTTACAAGTTGTGTTGCTAAGCTACAACAAGCAAGTGCTAAGTTACAGGCACGTGTTATCGAACCCTCGCTATATCGAAACTTAAGGCACGCCCTCGAATAACCCCATTTCGTGATTACCTTACCCAGTACCTACTAACCATCAGGCTTACGTGCAAATCTGTAGCAAATAAATTAATATGCATGTGTTTTGTAGTTTTACACGAAGTTCGCATATGATTACTATAGTAACAAAAACCTCGGACTAAAACAATAAGTATGTTTGTAAAGTCTACTAATTACTAATATTTAAATACGAACCTGTGGATTGATGGATGTTTCAAGGGATCTCGAGAACGGATGCATGGATATCGCTGAAATTTTACATATATAGATAATCTGTAAAACACGAAGGGAAAGGGGAATCGCTGACGGAGTCGCCCGTGACAGTTTGTTATTTGTTTTGTTACTATGAAATAACGCATACGTAATATACACGTAAAATTATCAATTGAGATCAATAAATTAAATTTAAAGAATTGGATTTTTTCTGAAAAGTATAATACAACAGAGAACTAAAATAATCATTAGGTTAGTTTAATACTATAGTGGCTCTAATCTGGTATCCCATTGGTGACATTAGCGACATAATCTCATTTTAAATTTATATATAACGCAATTATTATATATTATATACTAGTTAATATTGACTTTGTGAACATTACGAATAAATAATTTGTATATTGGGACGGAATTATCAGAGTTATAAATATTTATAAGTATTAGGAAACACTATTGAGTTTGTATGACGATTATTTTCATGGATAACGCTTAAAGCTTTTTTCTAATGAATTTTGTATTTATAAGTTGATGAACTCTACGCTCCAAAATAATTACATGCTCGGATACGTTTTGCGCTGACGATGAGCTATTTTCCAAAACATTAACTAGAAGATGTAAAACTAGTTAAGTTGTAGTCACGCGACTAACATAGCAAAATTCTGATTTAAAATATAGACATAAGAAACCTACATGAATGTTCTAAATTGAATAACAATTCATTTTATTCTTCGAAAGAGTAACAGAAATATTTCAAGGCCGTTTTAAAAGTAAATTATTTCCTTTAAACAAGAATTTCGATCTAGAAGTAACAAGTGAAGATTTATCTTGCAAGAAAAAAACAGTGTCAAATGCATAAAAATCCAATATCTTAAACGATTATTAAGGTATTTATTTATATTTAAAAATGTGACCTTGACCGACCACGAAACATTTAGGCTTTTGAATTAAAAGTTAGGTCACCTGTTAATAACTAAAGAAAAAAAATCTCCTTATGCTGGGGTTAAATGTAAAACGGGGCCAACCCAATTCCCTAAACTTTAGCCGTATGACCTTTATACATGCGGGTGAGTTGAGATTTTATCAGCGACTTTTGCAATTTCTTCCGGAATCCGTAGCAATAGAACTACGAATGATTTATTGCGACAATTTTCCAAACACCTAGAACTTGTCTTAAATTTTTCGTTCTAAATTTTATGCATCCTTATTTAAACAAAGATATGCTTTTTAAAATTTTATGCCAGTAACATATGTTTATAGACAGTATTAAAATAAAATGATATTTTATACCTTTTATTAACAGTTTCTTTCAGTTTTTTTTTAAAAAAAAACCTTACTAAAATCTTCACCACATCATTTGACCTTGTTTATGTCATCTAGGTTAAAAGCTGGTTTGGCTTTGGCTCTCTTATCAATACAATCTAGAAATGTATCGAAACAATCAAGGGCATACATTTAGCATTACCACTGCGGGTATCAATTCTTCCTACTCGTAGCTACCGTTACGCGAGGTAATTCCGCTAAATAACTTTATCTTCATTTTAGAGTCGGACGCTAGAGACGTATTTTCTTCTTTCCTGAACGCTTTAAAGAACTAGTAATTAATTTATATAAAAAAATTAAGCTCCACTGGTCCCTTTGACCCTCAATTAAATACACATCAATGGATAACTTACTCATCGTAAAATAATAATTTGCCACAATCACAAAGAACAGATATTGGCCACTAGTTCCATCTGTCTGTAAATTAAAAGTTAATTTAAAAAATATAAAAGTTATTAAGAAAATAAATACTTAAATGAAAGTAAAACAAAATTTATCTAAAAAATTATCAAATACATCTAGATGTAAACAATTCTTTCATCAAATTCAATAAGTTTACGAAAATATTGTCGGTTACGAGAGGCATCTGTTTTTCGCTTTATCAATTCTATAGAAATAAGATTAATCTTTTCAAATATTTTCTGAGCACTTGGCCTAAAATTCCCGACCCGATACCAAATAATGAACATCAAAGTAAAAAATATAAGTAACATGGAACAAGGACTTTTTGCCGTCTAATTAGACATTGAGTAATTTTTAGGACAGAATGAAGATGACAAGGGGCTTTGTTTTTAGTTGTTGTCACCTTAAGTCAACTGTTAAGTCGCTACTAGTAATATAAAAATATCGCTTTACAATTGTAATTTTGGGTATAGTATGTTATTACCATACGTTTTTTTTAATTCACGTAATGATGACGTGACGATAAAAACACGTGCGAGGGTGGCTTACGAGGTTGAAATACGTTAACACGCTGTAAATATTCATTTTAGGTCAATTGTACGGCTAATGAATGAATGGCTTTTTGCCAGCCTGAATATTTATATCTTTAAGCCAATCATCGTTGCTACTTCGTTTCGATGCAATGCCAAAATTAAGTAAAGTAAAATTCCGTACATGGCAGCTATTACGAAATTGTAAGATACATTTAAGTGATATTGAAAAATAAGGTTCATCTAATCTTAGCTGTTAAAAAAAAGGATTTTACCACAAATATTTTGCAATTTGCAAGTTGTAATGTCCAGTTTGTCTATGGTTGACGGTTGTAACAAATGATAGCAAGAACAACCGCAAATGAGCCAGTGTATAGACTTAACACTAGCCTTACTGGGGTGTCGACATTTGTGTCCCCTCACTATTCATTCTTACACTAGACTTTGTAATGAAGGCGTATTGTATTATAATTAATTATGTTTAAAACAAGTTATATATAGAGTTCTATCCTTGTATTTGCAGTAGCATTATCCTGTCTGATTTTAAACAACGAAACCGCAGTCGATTGCGCCGCGCACCCCTTTTTATTGATCCAATGGATACTTTTATGCAGCATCATAAAAACCAATAGGGCTTTAAAACTTGATAACATTCTTATTGTATTACTTTACATTACCTGAGAGCGAATGTATTCGATGTAATCGCAATACGAACAAAAAAACAAACTCTGCAGTATCATGAATTTGTGATTCACTCTTGTTTTTAGTACAAAGTATAAGCAATAGTTATTTAAAATGCCGGTACAACCCAATTTCTTATATTCCAGAGAATGGAGAAAATGAAAGGATAAAGGAAACCAAGTATCTTCACTACTAATCTAGTTTGAAGGCAATTATTTTCCTTTTTGTCTTGATGTTATAAATGTACGGATACTTTGGAATATAATTTAAAATTTAGGCTAAGCATACCTTTCAGTAGAACGAGCTCATTATGCGCTAATGGATCTAATATACTTCTTTTTAAATAGCAAAAAAAAATTACTAAAATACTCACTTTAAAAGAAAAGATTTTTTTTATAGTCATCGTGCTCTTATATATTAAGACTACATTTATATACTCCGCTAGATGTGGTTAGTTTACCTGTGGTTTTGTTTTAAAATGTTTTATAAATTTCACGTGCAATTAAAAGAACTAAAACATCGCGGCGACATATTTTCACAGAAGTTTCTACCGAATTGCGGCAGTAAAAATTCTCTCCTAACCAACATTAACTGGCGTCCAGTACAAAACTATGAAAATTCTCTCCTTGCCTTATTAATTGTGCAAATTCAGAATTTAACAATGTCGCTGGATCGTACGACCTAAAGTTTTTCTTTTTAATTTAGTGCCAGTTATTTATTATTAAAATACTTTTCATACTTGGTATTCTAGAAATATCTTTCTTTTTAATAAAGATTTCTAACTAACTTCAACTATTTTCTTTTAAATTAATAATTCTTTTTAAACCTGAACTTCAAAACTTTGTGAATATTCGTTTCTTTTGCTTTGAATAAAATATTGGATAAGTTCTCAAAAATGAGCAAGCACTATTAAATGTATTTACTACATAAACTTTAAAAAATATATTTACTTTATGTTAAGACATTATTAGGGTAAATGTTCAATGTTATAAATTGTGAAAACTCACTCGAGCAAGATGTTTATGATAAAAATAAATTTTTTACTTCCATTCGTTTTCAAATACGTACTCGAGTTAACGAATCTCGTCGAAAAATGTTTGAATTTTTTCACATATCGTTTGGATATTCGATGTTTTTTATCGAATTAGAATTGGTCACATAAAAGAGTTTTATACCTTATAATAGGAATAAAGTAAAGTGAAAGGCTTTGCTTACCTATCTATGCATATAAAGGGAGGAATTCTGGTACATTTCACTTATCTGGTTTTAAATCAGAATCAGAATCGTACTTATAATTATATAATTAAGAGCCTATATAATTATAAGTACGATTCTGCGTTAATTGATCACAGCTTCGTACCAAAAAGTTTATGTTTTTTTTTGTTTTATTAATAAAAATACCATTTTCTTTTTATATAAAGACTAGCTGTCGCCCGCGATTAGCACATCCATGCCAAATTCAGCGAGATCCATGCGGCCTTTCCGGAGATAACTTCAAACAACCATCCAGCCATCCATGTTATCTAAACATTCGCATGCATAATGTTAGTAAGCTTTATATGTATGTGTGCGATAAGATATATGTTTACATAGGTTAAATCATTAAATCAATGTTGTATTTTGCAAGCGGTTAATAATACACTGCATTGAGCCGAAACAGGTTTTGAGGCGTGACCTATTTCTATTGTCACTTTTTGTAATGAAAATATGTCTGCAACAAACTGTGGTTAATTAATGTTTTCACACACGTTAAATAAAATTATGATTAATTTTATAATTGATAAATTAAATTAAAATTTCAGTAGAACGCATATTGCGATACATGATTAAATACATAATGTGTAGACATGTTTATATCTGTAGCAGAACATAAAACCTTGAGTAGAATAGTAGTAGTAGAAGTATAAACTATCAAAACCAAGGATTTTTAAAGTTCATAAAAGCGCCTTTTGATTTTTAAGAGCAATGTTTCAGAATTTCGTGTTTGCTTTATTTGATTTTTCTGACAGCGCTGAAATTTGCTTACACCATCTTAATTACTGAACGCTTCATTTTCATCTATCGAATTGTGCAACTGTCTAGTTCTCCCATTTGCATCTCACTTCGCACTTAGCTCACACTTCCGATGCCCTGTCAGCTTTGTAAGGCCACAGTTGTATTGACAATGTAATGAACCTCAACTAGAGCTTCATTATACGTGAATAACTTCATCCCACTATTTATCAGAATCAAAGTTAATTAAACTACTTTTACAAACTAAGTTAGATACGTTTGATATACTTATTTACTAATGATTTAAGGTTAAGTACTTCTATTTTCCTTATAGTTTTTTTTTATAATTTAGTGGTAAAAATCTGAGACGTACTCGTAGACATTTTTTTTGTATTTGCAAATCAATTAGACAGTATAATTTAAAGGAACGGAGTTTACATTTGAGAATAAAATATCCATTATAGAGGACATAACAGAAGATTAAATAAAGTAAAAAAAAGCTTATAAATGTTGCTCAACTGTATCAACCGGTCGGTTAATATGTATGTTTGGAACTGTTTATTGCCGTCTAAAAGGTCAAATGTGGGTTTCCAGCAAAAAATCATTCATTCATTAAACGTAACGTTATCTCGAAATGAATATTTATAGCGTGATAACATATTTCTACCTCATAAGCCACCCTCCTATTGATATTATATGTTTTTATCGGAAAGGTCATCATGGCATGAGTTTCTTTCGTTCCTCGAAAAATATCTTTAGGCACGAAGTGGCTAATGATATTTTCAATACTTACATATTTAACGGTTATATGACCTAGTGTGATTACCTAACTTATTGGATTAGGTTCGTCGAATCAATTCTCGGTTGAGAAAAAACGAGTAACGTTTGTAATTCGTTTTTTCGCGTAGAATGTCTCGGCAAGGTTGAATTCAAATTTTAGATTCCACTAAAATTTAAATAGCTTTCGAATTAATAATTAAAATACAAATTTGAATTTTATATTTAAAAGAAATAGATCAGATTATTAATTAATTATATTTAAAGGCACACAAAAGTATTTTTTTCTTGTTCTTTCTTAAAATTCAAGAGCAAATATAACATTATTTAGTTTATAAAATATATACAAATATTATATATAAATTAGCTTATACATCTAACAGTAAATTATAATGTAAGTAAATAATATTGTTCTGGATAAGGTTTTACAAATAATTCTCCACTTTGACACTCCTGCGGTACTTAATTCCGAGACTTAATTCTGAGTATCTGTCGAGGATCCGTTTTAACATTTGGGTTCCAATTCGGGATCACCACATCATGGTAGGTTGGCTTTTTAAATCCTTGAAACTGTATGTCGCGTGGGGACCGCACGTAGATGGGGACGTAACGTGGTCTAGTCGGTGACAATGTGGGAAATAGAGGAGGAGTTTGGATACTTCTTGCGTTGCGACGATTGTAGCCTGGATGAGTAGCTCCTGTGTCCCTGCTACCACTTGAAGTGCTGTGGCTTCCTCCAGAATGCTTGGAGCTACGGGAGTCGAAGCTTCGGGCGACTCTAATGTTGGGGTCCAATTTGATGTCGTCAATGTAAGGAGGTAAATAAGGATGCTCTCCAGTGGAAGGTGCTTTGATTACATCATCGCCTTGGTACAACCACAGCGGTTCATCGTTGACTTGTCGTGCTGTTCTAATCACAGGCCTCTGCGGTGGCGGTCTATATGTAGGTCTAATAACACGAACTCCACACAATGATTCACCGACGAACACAGCCAATATGGCAAGTATAGGTAAAAACTTCGCCATTTTTTATGTTGTGTAATGCTTCTTCCTTTTCTCTATGTGAACTGTGCTTGAATCTCATAGGTTGCGGACATTTATACTTGAGTTAAAGGAAACTGTGGGTTCTTTACCGGGCGATATCAACGACCGAGAAACGGGAAATAACCCAGCGTTCTTACGACCATGCGGAGTTTTACTTACTTCAGTAAAGATTGGTACTTTACAGAGGTTAGCGATAACTTTAGTGATCTGATTGAAGTGATGTGATGAAGGTATCTCCAGAACAGCTGAACGGATCTCGATGAAATTTGTCATGGATTTAGATCATAGTCTGGAAGAACACATAGGCTAAAGCATGAGGCTTATTAAGCTTTTTTTTCTGCGCGGTCGAATCGCAGGCAACAGCTAATAAAGTAAATAAAAATAATAAAATGATTCAAAACATATCAAACCCTTACCAACCGGTATCTTTATAAAGTTTGATATAATATTTATGTTTTCCAGCTTCAGACACTCTGATATTCGTACCGTAAATTTAAAAGACATTTAACTTCCCGAGGAAGTCCGTTAACAAGTTTACAAATGGAATTTACTGACACATGTTATATCACAACAAAGAACTAATAGGCTAAAGCTAATTTTCTGTACTTGTTTGAACAAAACATATTAATTATATTAAAATATAATAATAACATCTTTATGAGTGTTTTTCTTAATTTTATTTCAGTTTTTTTTAAACTTATGATCTCATGTATAAAATTCTCGTGTCACAATTTTCGTTCCCATACTCCTCCGAAATGGCTTGACCGATTCTCATGAAATTTTGTGAGCACATTGAGTAGGTCTGAGAATCGGCCAACATCTATTTTTAATCCGGCGCGGAGAGAGTCGCGGGCGACAGGTAGTAATATAATTAAGTTTGCAACAAAACATCTGTCCAAAAGAAATTATAAATGTACACAAATTATTTATGAAAGTACTAAAGAAGTAATTATTCAAAAAAAGATAGAAAGTTGCTGGATTAAAGTTTTTAAGTTATTCCATAACTTAAAAACTTTAAACTACCGTGACTAACCTTGACCGTATCAGCATACTAAATAATTATTAGTATTCAATATTAATAAGTAAGGGGAAGTACCAAGTCTGATTATACGATTATTTGTTAGTCGTCTATGCAAATCTATACAAGTTTTCCTTAATCATAAAAACTAATTTCAATACTTTTCCAAGAAGTTTTAAAAGTCTTGCTTAGTAATATCTCAAACTACTTTCAGTTGTTGCAAAACAATTAACAGCAATCAAGTCTCAAACACCTTAATTAAGGTGTAATTCAACCGCTGCATAATTTTGGTCGACTAACAATGCTTTGAAAGCAATCCGGCAAACCGCCAATTACATTTGATTTCGCCTTCCAACAGTCCAGACATTCGAAACATTAGAGTTTTCGGTAAGGAGTGATTGTGGATACTTTAGAGGGAATCTCTTTTTAATAAACTTTTTGTTTTTCATATTTGAATACGTGTTGTCAATTTATGCCCAGTTACGAGAGTTTAAATTTAGATGTTACTCTTAATTTAAGTAGCAAGTTTGAAGAAGAAAGATAAACTTTTCTATATTCTAACACTAGCTGTGGCCCGCGATTCAATCCGAGCGAAATTCAAAAAACCTAGTTAGTAGCCTAAATGTTCTTCCAGTCTATGTTCTATATGTATGGCAAGTTTCATTTAGATCCGTTCAGCCGTTCTGGAGATATCAAACAATCATCCATCGATCCATCTATATAAAAATTCGCATTTATAATATTAGTAAGATTGACAATAAGTAAAGACAAAACAGATTTGATAGTAATTTATTAGTATAAATTATAAGTTCTATTACAGATATAATTATATTTATTACATTTAAGCAATTAGAAAAGTACAAAATATATTTAAAATTGTATCGAGTATTGACAATGCAAATGTAATTCTGGCTTTAAAATTATATTGTACTGAGAAGTAATAATAATAGAAAATAAAGGTTGGTGTTTATTACTTTTGGAATAATTGGTGATTATAATCCGTCTGAGATGCTCCCTTGTAAAGTCTTCTGGCGACTCTTTGTTGGAAAGAGTAGATCATCAAGGGTAGGCGCCGGGTTGATAAGTCGTGCTTTACGTATTATTTTAATCTGTTCTGCTGGTCCATCGGAGCCGGGCTTACACAATGATTCTCCAACAAAAAGAGCAAGAACCACCAGTATAAGTAAAAGTTTCGCCATCTTCTATGTTATGTGCGTTATTGCAAACTGCGCTCAGAGCCCTCGGGTTCTATGTTCTGTGTGTTAAATCTTATTGCAATCTGTGGTCAGAGCTCTCGGGGTTCAGAATATTTATATGCACACGGGAACAGCAGATTGTTTACCCGATGATATCAGCGACCGAGAAACGGGAACGTATAGGTCCTTACCCTCGCAAGATAACCTAGGTCGCAGTTGCAAATATACCTCTGTATCTTTTGTTGTACACAATTATGTTTTATAATACATAATTTATGCACTATTATTGATCGTATGAACTTTACAACATACTGTATATTATTTCTGTGTATCTTACTTATCTGACTAATATTATAACTGCAAATAGATGGATGGATGTTTTTTAAAGGTATCCGGAACGGCTAAATGGACCTCGCCGAAATTTGGCTTAGACGTAGAACATAGTCTGGAAGAACACATAGGCAGGGCTATGTGTTCTTAGGTTGTTTTTTTTTAATTCTAATCTATTTCTATTAATAATTCTAATCTCTTGCAGTAGTTTCCTCTGTAGAAATACCAGTATAAAACATATTGATATCTCTAATTTTATTTTTAGTAATAAGTAAAACACATCACAGCGAAAATATTTGAAATTAATGAATACAATAGATGAGGGCTAAATTATTATTATATTTAGGTAAATAAAAATATTTTATCTTTATTCCAATTTATTATTTCTTACAAAACACAGACTTAAATAATTAATACGAACAAATAAATAATAGCGATAACTTATAAATGCAATTATTTTATCATGAGTTATTTTGATTATGTTAACCTCAAAAGAGAGCAAGATTTAATGATGATATATGTAGTATATAGGGGGAGTAAACCAGGGTCGTGTCGGTGCAAACACAGGTAAGGAACCACGGTAGTACTTTGTTTCACTGTTGGCTCTGCTTTGGTCTTCATTCATTTTTGAACTGTCAATACTTCTTGGTTTTCTCAATTGTGGTATTAATCTGTCTTCAGTATGACTTCGTAAATGTAGTTTGTCAATTTTGAGAGCTTGTTCGGTGTCGTCGTTGTATAATTTTTGTGTCTCATGCATAATTGCTTGAGGTATTTGTTCTTTAAACAGTCTGTCATGTCCGAAGGTCGGATGACATATTGACTCATTTACTATGAGTATAACAATCAATGTAATTTTGAACATCTTTATTAGCACTTAACACCAGACTCCACTTCTAGATGTAGACTGCACAATAAACTCTGAAATTACAATCTTTTATACTATTAACGGATATCTTTGGGTATTTTGTTATACGTCAATGTTATCGTATTTTTTCCCACGACATATGGTTCGCGATTAATTGACAGCGTGGTATTTACAATAGGGTGGAGTTACCGAGGAATTTACGTTAAGCGTAAATGCTACTGCCGGAATACTTTGATTATTATTTTTTTCAAAATGTATAGGGATTCAAATATGTTTCACGGATGCAATGGAAACATATTTCGAGAGATTTAGTTAAGTATAATAAGATTTTAAGAAATAATGTCTTTTATATTTTAAAATAATTAAAACGTTTATTAAAATACATTTTATGCGTGATTTTTATGCAATAATTAACTGAAAAAAGAGTAGGAAAGTATTTATATTTCTTACTATGTTATGTTATGCTTTTATGTTATGTAATAAATCCATGAATATAGCAGAAATAAAATGAAGTCGGATAAAAATATTTAATATTTTTTTTTATGAATATTTGTTACTTTTAAAACTGAGTATCGTCGTTTTTTTTAACACGTGCTTTATGGCGGGAGTTTATGAAATATTTGCGAAAATAAAAAAAAAAATCTTAATCTGTTATTACTTATATTGCTATAAAATTTGTTTGTTTTTTTATCCAATGTGTATTGCATATCAATGATTGTTTAATTTATACGAGATAATGTAACAATATTACTTTCGTCTGAACCGGATTTATAATTAGTTAAGGAATAACCAAGATTCTGCTATCAGCAAATAAATACATCGTTTAACATCGCCTTGTACACTTGTTTTACGTCCAACATGTGACACTTACATGCATATTATCTGTATTATAATTACCTAAGTTGATAAGTACTTTTATAACAAAACTTACGTAAATCTATTTTTAACTGGCCGATAGCTTTATTTATAATTTCGATAGGAGTATTTTCTAAGCCTCAAGTAATCTCGGAAATTATTCTAGAAAAATATAAAAATACGGTTATTGTTTGGGGTATCTTAGTTAATAAATTATTTTAAACTATAAAACTTTTTGGAAATATGCAATAAAATAATAGTTTACGTCAGATTATAATTGGTCATTTATTTAACAAGAGATAAATTAGTTGCAAAGTTAAGCGTTTCTGCGGTTGTAGCCGGGATGCGTTGCACCGGTGTCCCTACTGCCGCCAGATGTGTGAGTGCCGCCGGCGCGCCTTGAGCTGCCCGAGTCGTAACTGCGAGCGGTCCTGGTGTGAGGGTCCAGCTTTATGGGGTCGATGTAGGGCGGCAGGCGGGGGATATCCCCGGACGTTGGTGCACGGTCTATGTTGTCATCCTTGTAGAGCCACAACGGCTCTCCGTTACCCGCCTGTCGCGCTGTCCGGATTATAATCGGTCGTTGTGGTGGCGGCCTGTACGTAGGATATATTATATGAGGATACTGGCATGATGCCTCGGCCACCAGCACCGCAGCGACAATACCAACAATGAGTGCAAGCTTCATTTTTAATGTATATGTTTCTTCAGTACGTCTTTTACCTCTTACACTAAGGTATAGATAGTCGCTTGTTGTCACCGCGTTTTGTTTTTATACTGGTTCTTAAGGAAAATATATAGGTATTTCACTTTTCTGATTATATAAATCCGTGTCAACTAAGCGGGAAGTACCTCTCTATTATGTTTATATTTTATTGTTCGTTATTACGACTTATGCATTGCAAATATGTCGAGCGATAACCTATAACGATAAATATTGATATAAGGTTAAGCAGAAGTAATTTAGATATATCTAGGAAGTCCCTTTTTCATCTAAATGTGTGATTGTCCACTAGATTTAATTTTAGAGCCAAAAGATCGTAAAATATAGTTAAGTTCTTAAGTATATTACAAAGCCAGACGTACGCATCCATTTGTATCAGTGGTTTTCAATAAGATAAATAGGTAACACATAATTCGTTTAATTAATTTATTATTAAATATCTGTCGCCCGTGACTCAGTCCTCGCGGTATTAAAAAAAACTTAACAAGTAACCCATGTGTTCTTCCAGAATATGTTGTACATCTATGCAAAATTGCAGACCCATACAGCTGTTCTGGAGATACCTTTAAACAAACATCCACCCATCCATCCAAATATTCGCATTTATAATATTAGTAAGATGAAAATAACGTTCATATAATTACAGTATAGTAGTCTCTCTATTCACGATTCCGTTACGCGCGGTTTCTAAATTCCCGGGTAAAAAAATTGTAACAAAACATTCCGCCAACGTATTCTGCCTTAATTAGATAATATAAACGTATTTCTCATTGTGAAAAAAATTGAGTGCTTTTATACTATCTCAAATTCATTTTTTTTTTCAAAGCGTTGGAAAGTAACCTCACGGCACAATACTATTTGTTATACCACAAACGCGGTTTTTTGAATCGCGACAATTTTTTGGAACGTATATCTATATATATATATATATATATCAATATTATCAACTAAAAGTTACTGTCCCTTTTTCAATTGCTTCTCTGAGACTGCCGTTTAACTAACATAAAATATTCTGCATGACCGTAATCCCGGGCGGCAATTCCCTTGCCAGGAAATGGCCGCAGCAACAATAAAAGACCACGTAGAAATTTAACCAGGATTTCATTTTTCTTTGGTCTGTATTTATGTCATCAGTTCTAAAGTATAAAATAGTCTCTATTAACGGAGTTTTAATATTAAAGTAGGGCCAAGTATATAAATTGTTATTAACAATTATATACATTTGAGCTAATAAATTTAGTTTTGAACAATAACAATGTCATTAAGATTCTGTTGAGGAGACCATAGATAATAGAGACTTAGAATCGTCTTTGTCTTAGAATTTGTAACGTTTGTACTAAAAATTAAGCATTAACTTCTCTATGTCAGGATTCAGAGTTGTAGAATAATATACAATAGAAACATTTTTGTCAAGACTTTATTGATGCATTCTTATTACATTTTAAACTACTAGAAACAATATTTAACAGGACTGTAAAATAATGTAAATTTTTACTGATTTTTGATTCTAATAATTTCCGTTTTCCTCTTTCTGTTCTCAACCTTCACGACTTGCTTCAGCGCCATTTTCACGGTGATGTACACTCTCCTGACTGGCCAATGCTTCAACGCTTCTTTGACTGCGGTGTACGCTCTCCTGGCTTGCAAATTGGGTAAGGGCCTCCTGACTGGCTAATGCTTCGACGCTTCTTTGACTGCGGAGTATGGTCTCCTGACTTGCCAATTGGGTAAGGGCCTCCTGACTGGCCAATGTTTCAACGCTTCTTTGACTGCGGTGTACGCTCTCCTGGCTTGCAAATTGGGTAAGGGCCTCCTGACTGGCCAAAGATTTCGCATTTGCATAATGACTGAGAAGTGAAAGAAGACAAACTGCCGTTAAGAAAATGGGCTTCATGTTGTTCTTTATGGGTTCGCCACTGGACAACAAATAAGAGAATATTTGTCTTGGACAGTATTTATACACTTTCTATCCCGATTTATTGCGTACTTTCTTAAAGATAAGATATGTTTAGAAAATTAAGGTTATCTATTAATGCTGGATCACAGTATATATGCTAATTAGATCTGTTTAATAATTTTTTATGATGATCTTTTAATATTGATATTCGTATTCACGTGTACCACGGTTATATGTCAATTACATGTGACCCTGGTATTCTTGATACGTCACATCAGCTCATTTAATACGTCGTATAGTTGGGGGATGTACAAATGACCTTAGTATCTTTTTCCTATCTAGCAGCTCAATATAACAACTGCGCTGGATGCACGTTTAAACAACACCTTATTATAATTGATTTCTAAGAATCTTATTTTAACAAGACACAAAAGCAATTAATTAATTAATTAGGGAAAATTTTCCTACTTTCAACTAATTATGATGTATGTACATGCCAATTTACATAAAACATTGCCAAAGGGGTCAAGTGCAATGTTATGGATCCTCTTTATAAGGGGCTTCCCAGGATTGATAGGATAAATGGTGCTTCTAGCGACAAATTGTCTTAAGTAATAAGGGTATAATTTATGCTCTACGATAATTACAATTGGTAATTCTATCCCAAGAATCATCAGTTTTAAGATTTAAAAATATATTCCCTCTATTTTAAGAAATTGTAGTGACGTAGTAATCAACAACCTCTAGAAGTTTCTTGCAATTATTAGATTATCCTTGCGCGCAAGCTACAATAATAAAAATCGGAGCAGGATGCAATTATTCTTGCTTTTTCACATATAAAATTCATTTAGTTATTAACATTGTTTCTAGCTGCTTTGTTTAAGAAAATGTAGGTAAACGTTTGATAGACGGAATTTTGCAAATTTAAAAATTTGCCTGGACAAATTACGAACTTCACGATTGGATGGTAGCAGACATAAGCATATAATATCAGATTATTAATACGGATTGCACATATTATTACATTTTAACGTAAATTTAAAATATCGCGTTTATTTATAGAAGAAGTAGAACATTCTAAATTAAAAGATCTTTAAACATAATTAACACTACTGTTTACTAAATAAACTACCGCAATGTTGTCTGGCAGCACTAATTTATCCAACTGTCATAGAGTATGTCAAACTCAAGTTAAAATTGGAGGAAAACGCGGGAAAGTTGAAATGCGAAAGGCGCCTTTTTTAAATTAGAATTTTAAATTTCGTTTTATTTTGTTGAAAATCACAAAACTTTCACAAGTTTTATTACTACTGGGTTCTCTCATCATGGGGAAACGTAAAAAGAAGAAATTGCCGGAAGAAGAAGTTTTTGAAGAAACGACCGAAGAGGAAGAAGTAGATACAAGTACTGACGAAGATTCCGAGAAAGAGCAGCGTAAATATAAGCCGTATTTTGTATCAGATTACAGCAGGAGGTACCCTGAGGACTCTGTCCTCGTTGATTTTGTAGTTTTTATAGAGTCAAACGAAGAAAATAAGCCAATCGGCACGCGGGACATGATGTCTCTATCCACTCATATAAAGAGATTTAATAAGGGAATTAAATATTTACAATCCATGAACAAATACAAAATAGGCGTTCATTTCGAAAAGCCTTCTTTAGCGAATGCTTTTTTAAATAACGTTACATTCCTCAATGAATACCAAATGAAGGCCTCTATCCCAGCTGTTGGGACAGAGATAACAGGCGTCATAACTAATGTTCCCAATAATCTCTCCAATTCGAGAATTTTTGCAATGTTAACAACTTACAGAAAGATTATATGTGTTAAAAGAATAATGAGAAAACGCCAGAATGACGCAGGACGTAGTTTCCTGCAGCCGACGGGCACCGTGGCGATCACGTTTGCTTCTAATGTTTTGCCGGACCACGTCGATCTTCATGGTTGGCGGTTCTTAGTAAACCAATATATCCCACCAGTAAAACAATGCTACAACTGTCTCAGGTATGGCCACCTTGCAAAGTAT